>NC_141699.1:886129782-886597962 GCF_964263255.1 Lissotriton vulgaris | reverse complement strand
CGTGGGTCTCGGGCCATTGGTTTAGCCACTAATGTTCCAAGAGACTGCAATGTTGTGACTTTTGGAGGTGAAGTTTGTTGCAAAACTTGTCTCTGTCTGGCTATATGTGTTTTATTAGTAGGCCCTGCATTAGCTCCTAGATACCCATTAGTGTTCCCCTGTTCATCAGGTGCCTCCACTCTATTTATGTATCTGTTTTGTGCTGAAATTACTTCCGTTAGTTTTCCCTCTAAGAGGGTAAGTTTTTCAAGTGTTCCGGTACACAGACTTGTAACGTCATTCCTTTCACTGCACATCCAGCTTTTTCTAAATAAGTAGGGCCCTCAAATACAAAAGGATGTTGTGGTCATAATGCTTACAATTTGCAGCATCACAGTGGTTGCTACTGCAAAACCCCTTTTTAGAGTTGTGTATAACCTTCATGATTGACAAAAGGGGTTCTGCATCTTACTCCATATTGGAATTTGGAGGGGCAGTGGAAAGGGTGCTATCTTCAAATTGCAATTTACAATGACATATATCAATGGTTTTCAAACGCAATGCCAGTCGCAAACCGTTGATCTGATACCAACACTGAGCTGCAGTTGGTACATGATTCAGAAAAGAAAAGTTGTCTCTGTGGGGCAGCTTTCCCTTCGGGAATCATGTCAGGCGACAGTGAGTACAGACAGTGGTCCAGGGGCTAAACTCGATGAACATGAGGGACTGCCCCTTTGGAGCTCAAGGCGTAAACTCTTTAATCCATCTCATCTGCAGACCCTTCTGTAATACTAGTGCTTATGGTGAAAAAAACAGGCATATCGTGTGTGGTGCAGACACTTCTGTTCAGTTTTAACTCTTTTTCAGTTGTCAACAAAATATTTTAATTCATATTTTGGTTTCCATTGTTAACTGTTGTTATACGTTTTTTAATATATCCATTATTTTAGTTTAGAAATAATGGATATATTAAAAAACGTATAACAACAGTTAACAATGGAAACCAAAATATGAATTAAAATATTTTGTTGACAACTGAAAAAGAGTTAAAACTGATTATTACCATGGAAAAGAAATTGATGAAACTTTAATGTTCGCTGAAAAGTGCACACATCCATCGGAACAGAAGTGCCTGCACCACACACGATATGGTATACGAAAGGGCACCTAAAGACTAGGTACCAGGATGTAGCAGCACCAACAAAAGAAAGGAATATAGCTTGAGTACGAATAAATTACGAGTGCACAGAAGGACTTTCCAATTGATCTCGTAATAAACAGGCAGACACACCCATTGCATCTCTGGGCGAATTGTGTAATTCGGTGCTGGTGTTAATGAGGCTTTGATGGTTTTCATCCCTTCCTAGGGCCCCTGGCTGCAGCTCCACTCTTCCTTAGCTTGAAAAATGTGAAACCCCCCCCCGAAATTTGACTCTAGGTGCGCCTCTGCTTCAAGCTGTGGGAGCAGCCAGACCCCGACCTTCTCTCTTGCCCATCAGCAGCAGTTTTCCCGCTCATCAAGCAGGACCCTCATTAAGCGCTTTCTCACGCTTTTAAAATTGACGGCCCTGCAGACAAACACCACTGTGGGGGCTGTCAATAGTGACGGACTGGTGTTCCAGGGGGGGCAAGTGCCCCCCCCCTTGCCCTCCCCTGCGGACGCCCATGAGTCTAAGTATAGAGTTTAGTTGTTCACGAAGTTGCTCAAGACTGGAGGTTGTTTTTGGACTCTGTTTGTTTTGCTGACTGATTCCCCTTTAGGAATCTTTCTAATTAATTTCCTCCCTATGCCTTTCTTCTAATTGGCACATTTTGATACTGAAAGGACAAGACTTAAACCCAATGGTTTCGATTTTGGCAGCTCTGTTATATTTGGTTCTTGCCTGCTCTAATGCAAGGATGGCTATCCAACCGTGATATATTTCAAGGGCAATTAATGATTGTGAATGTGCTATCACACATGGGTTCACAGACAAACAACGTGAGCATTCTAGAGGCTTTTTTAGAGGTGATGCAGCCACTTTTTTTTAGAGGTCTAAAAATGAATTTATTCCTACAATCACATTCTTTGTGTATGTGTTCAGTATGGGTAGAACTTTATTTAGCAGCAACAGGAGCCGATCTTTTTATTGCTGAGTCCATCTTAGCCTCAACTTTGTCAATTTCATTTTAAAATGCATCCATTACTGATGTCAGATAACTAAATTGAGTTACTCCGTACATCGTCTTTCTCTCCGGTTGGGTCTAAATGACCCCCCTTTTCTTTTCCCCATAGTGAGATTACAGTTCTTAAAATGTAGTTACCTTCCGGAGCTCTTCCACGTCTTAGACAGCCTCATGGGGATGATATTTCTCAGGCACAGATGATAATTTCCAATTATGATACTACAAAGGGAAGGAGAACAAAAAAAATAAAAACATGAAAAATCAAGAGACCGGGCCTCATTCGGCCAGTGACTGGCACAGACGGGCCCGCCCTTGGCACAACCTGGGCATTCCCGCTTGCGTCCCACGCTGCGGGAACCCCTTGCTTTCCTAATGTGCCTCCGGGCATGGGAAAACCACATTGGTGCCTCCTAGAGCAAGCCCTCTTGGGGGATGTAGACCCCAGTGCAGGTGCAGCGTACGTGCTGCAATGAAGGGCTGAGTGTTCTTGCTTAACCCCTCCCCTGCTGGTGACGGAACTACTCCGTCATCAGCAGCGGTCGCGCTGTGCTGATGACGGAGCGGTTCCGTCACGGCCTGCTCGGCACGCCTGCGCGGCGCGGATTCCGCGCCTGCGCTGAGCGTTCTGTTGAGCGGGCGGGGCCGTGACGGAACCGCTCCGTCATGAGCACAGCGCATCCGCGGCTGGTGACGGAGCGGTTCCGTCACCAGCATGCACCCGCCGCGCGGCCACCCTCCCCCCTTAGCACTGCGGCGGAATAGCCGCCGCAGTGAAGGGGTTAATTAGGTTGTCTGGCTGGCCTGGCATTCACCGGATAAAGATATTACCACAGTTGCGCAGTAATATGTGTGCTTGAATCTTGGTCAGTGTGTGATGATAGTAATGGTTCACTTAGCCTCAGGGAATTATACTACTTTGATTTACAGGACTCACCACTATGTCTCTTCTGTTCAGACTGTTCATATTGTTGTGGTTGCAACCTATATTTGTTCCTCAGTCTGGTACCTGTGTTTATTTGCATGTCTTCAGTGCTCCGGGGGTAGCTGAACCACTCTGGGAGGAGCACAGCAGGAGTTGGCTGGTTGACTGTCCCCTCACTTAGCCAGAGCTGATAGCCTGACGTGTCCCCGGCCCAGTCCACGTCTCTTCTCCGCGGGCCCAGGAACGCGCCCAGTCCTCTCAATGCCACTGGCTGGGTCGGGAGCACCCAGGGTCTGCACCAACACAGGGACAGCTGTAGATGTCCCTAAAAAATGTGCCCCATGCCAAAGTGAGATCTTGGCATAAAATCAAGAAAGACAATCTAATTGATAATAGTATACCCGTGCTAGTGCCAGATAACAACAAGGAGGCTGCCAATTATGATAATTGATTAGGTCAGCCATTGACCAGTTGTCTCCAGAAAGAACAATGAAACAGCAGAGAAACAAACTGTCTGCCCCCTAGTATAAATCAGAGCTTAAACTTTTAAAACCTAAGTGTAGACGTTCAGAGCGTGCATGGAGGGCAGAATATAGCGAGCAAGGTAAACTTACCTACAAACTAGCACTAACTGGATACGAGGAAGCCATGAAAATATCTAAAAATAATTACTACACAAGTAAAATAGGGGCTGCTAAAAATTCTGCACGAGAACTCTTGAAGACCGTTTCAGCCTTGTCCAATTCGCAACAGGAGAATCAATTTGCTCCTGATCAAGCCCTCTGTGACAAAATGGCCAACTTCTTCCAGTCGAAGGTTCGGACAATATATTGATAGAATTCACTTTTCGATGCCCTAATTACCCTCTGATGATGTGCGAGTTAGCATCATATGACTAACTAATGAGATTCGTATATGCATCTATGCTGAATTACTATTCTTGCTTTTTGCTTATATTCAAATGAACGTGTGATCATATTAGTTTCTTAGCTTAGCCTGTGTGCCACCATTTTGTGTAACCCTCTGTGCCTGCGGGCCCTGCTCGCTCATATGCCCCTCCCGCAGGAATACAGAAATGTACTAAGACAGCAGTTTTCGTTTCTCAGCTTACTGTGGCCGAAACTAACAAGTCTCTTTATCAGTAATGTTCTCATATCCAGAGACGCTGAAGCCTAGCTCCATGGCCTTGAGTAGAGATAATAATGCTATGAGAGCATTGTTCACTGGTCTAAGGCTCGGTAACTTTCCACGAGGGGCGTACCCCTCGCTACTGTATTGCATTATAATGTATTGCTGTGATGCAGAGAGTCAGTCCTCTCGTTCGCACTCCTAGGAGTGAGGTCGGACAGGGCCCTCTCATATGAGTGTGTTTGGCCTAATAAAGACTTTTGTTTATTCTTCTCCACTGTCCGGCTGACTTCCTATATAGTGACTATAGGTGAGTGCGGTAAGTCACTCGGGTGGATTTGAGCCACGCTTATCAGATGGCGCCCGAATAGGGACCCGCGATAAGGATCTTTCTCACCCGTAAGTGGGTAGCAGAAGACCGGGGACCCGCTGGTCGGCACGGTGGGCCCGGGTACCCATCTGATGCCGAGCTTGGTTCTCGCAGCGCTGCCCCACCCTGCTGATCGGGAGAGGTCCCGGTTCGGATCTTACGCCGGGGTCCAGAAGGCGGAACTTGAAGCTGACCGTGTTGGTCTTGGCAGCCGGAGGTGGAGAACGGTAGAGGTCGGTGCCGCCTACGGAAGGTGAGTGGTCCACCTGTGATTGTTTAAGGAACGGGAGTGTTCCGGGAGACTAGGGTGTCTCCAGCGGTTTGAGGAGCCGGTGAGCTCCTGGGGCTAGTGTGCTCCGGGGAACTCAGAGTACGAGTCGGTGCTCTGACAGACTTGACGAGGTTGGGGACGTATTAAATGTAATTGTCGGTAGCGATCCGACCGGGTGGTACTGTGGTGAAGGCGTGGCTCATTGTGGGCAGACTCTGGTGCGCTTACCCTGAACTCCTAGTGTGGTGGTTCGGTGGAGGTGTGATCTGGGTTTCCCACGGTAAAGTGCGCAGTGATCCATAGTGCCGCACGGGAAGCGGATCCGTTCCCCGTCCTCAGAACAGTTAGTGTACTGTTCGGTCTGCGGTAGAGTCCAGGTTCCCCAGGACTTGGTCGACGGGCCTTGTCCCATTTGGTAACACGTGTTGGGAGATATTGTGTATGCGTGTATGTGGTTTTCTAATGTATGTTTATATGTGTGTATGAACGAGCTCGAGCTGGTCTGTGGTGAAGTGTTCTTTTTCACACCGAAGTAAAGATGCCGTGTTTTAGTAAGTTACGATGTTTCGGATGCTGTTGTCGACCCTCAGATACTAGACTGGCCGAGAGCCAACCTGCACCCCCTGAAGGGACCCCGAGCTTTGATATGTATGTCAAACATGGACTAGTCCCGCTTTTGTTTGGTACTTTGTGGCACCGGTACACTGCTGATAATGTGGATTTACAATGGCCTTTGACGGGTTCTTTTGATGAAGCTAAGTTGGATTACTTGCAGGACAAATTGTTTGCTAAGCGTAGCCGTCAGAGTATGTTCGACTCGTTGCGGGTGTGGCAGAAAGAGGCCAGGAAACGCAAGATGCGAGAGGAGAAAGAGGAGTATAAAAGGTCCGCCCAGACTATGGCGCAGAAGGCGAAAGAGCAGGTCGGAAATGAGAATGCGCTACGAATGGAGCGCTCAGATAGACTTTGTAGGTTGAAAGAAAATAAAAGTTATGTAGTGCGAGAGGACGATCCGGATGAGATGGAAGACATTTTGAATACCCGACCACCTCCCCCTTATGCCCCACAGTCCTTGTACCCCTCCTTGCCAATTTCAGCCCCCGTTAGTGGAGCTCTGGGTCCTTCAGCGAGTGCCCCCCAACAATCTTTGCCCTCGACGCCTATTGTCTCATCACCCCAGACCACCTTGCCCGCCCCCTCCCAATTTTCTTTAGCACTTCCTACTGTTTCAGCTAGTACTACCCCCGGTCAGGAAATGCTAACACCGAGTCGAGGCGCAGGTAGTGGACTACTCTCACAGGTACGGAAGTTGCTTACGCGTTCTACGGTTGGTTTAGATGAAAAGAGCATGGTGGCTAATCAGGCATGTCAGTGGGCCAGGAATAATATTTATTCGTTTGAAGATATTTGGTCCACCATGAAAGATTTTGAGCCTTTGATGCAGCAGCACGCTTTGTGGCATATGTCCAATGTATTAATACCACTTTGGGAGCAGGGGTATGGAGGTGTGGCTCCGGCGACTTTACGAGATATACAGACTGGAGCCTATAGAACGAATACTGGGGTAAGGGAAGTGATGAGTACTTTACGTGCACTATTACAATACAGGAATGAATTACCCTCTGCTGGCACACCCCATTTCCCAGGTCTCCACCCAATGCGCGAGGTGCACCCTATTTTTCATCCCGAGGTCCCCGAGTTGTTAGATCCAGTAACGAAGGCTGTTACTAGGAACAGGATTGATGCACATTTCCAGGAGCAATGGGTGTATACGCCATGGAAGAGAAGTGAGGTGTTATCATTGAAGGCCCAGCTACCGGATTCTCGAAAGAACCCGACTGCCTATTACAAAGAGCTTACAGAAGCGGCGTCTTCCACTGTGATGACGTTGGCCGATGTTGAATTGTTTTTCGGGCTTTTGGTCCCGGTTGATGTGTGGCGGCAAGTGAAAGGTACTGACCATGTGGAAGAGTTAGGAGGTACATGGCAGGAGTTGCAGGATTGGGACAAGGAGCGTAAGCCAGGGGAGAAGCCGAAGGCTGAGATACTAGCATTGCCAGGGCGTATTATAAAGTATATGCATTCTCTCATTCCCCCGAAAAAGGTAGATTGGGACAAGTTAACGGCTTGTAAGCAGAAAAAGGATGAGGCGGTCCCTGATTTCTTTACGAGGTTTGAGGAAACGTTTATGGATTTTAGTGGGCAGGATGTGTCACAGGATGGAGGGTTACGGCTCTTTGTCAACAGGTTTGTCGCAAACTTATGGCCTGAAATATCAGCTAGACTGCAAGCGTCGGAGAGCACGTGGACCACGTCCTCTCCTTCGGGAATACTCAGTATGGCGCAATATTACGAGCACAGGGAAAATGAGAGCAAGGACAAGCAGGAAAAGAAGGCTAAGGATTTAAAGACAAGGGTTTTGTTACAGCAGGTGGCGAGAGGCAGAGGCAGGGGTGCGGCGCCAAGTCGCGGAGGCGGATTTGGGAGAGGTGAGAGCAGGGAAAGGCTGGGACCGAATCAGTGCGCGAAGTGCAAGCAGGAGGGGCACTGGTGGAGAGATTGCCCGCTGCTTCAGTCAAGTACTGGTGTGGGGCGCGGGCGAGGAAGAGGTGGTGGTGATCCCGGGAGACAGGTGGCACGGTCGGAAGGAGGTGGGCGACCGGGTGGAAATTATTTTGACAATACTATAAATAGGCAACAGTTGCAGAGAGGTGGTGGCCAGTACTATAACGATGATTACTCAGTCGACGATTTGACAGGGTTCTCCCACAACTAGGACAGCGTAGGACAGAGCCTGGGACCAGTACTTATGGAAGTTGATCAGAGGGGACCTTATGTCGAAGCCGACTTAATGGGGTCTCAACAAAAATTTCTAGTGGATACGGGTGCAATGAAAAGTTCAGTGGCTCGTTCTCGGGTCCCAGGGGCGGCTCTGTCTGGCAAGAATAACATATCCGTGGGTTTCGCAGGAGCTCCGGTGATTAGCCCCATTTCTAAACCTCTCACGTTAACGATTGGCCCTTTTACTGTTGATTCACCGTTTTTATTGACATCAAATTGTGGAGAAAATTTGCTGGGTTTAGATTTATTGAAGAGATTGCATGCCACCATCTATTGTTCTCCGGATGGCGTGTACCTTACTCTAGGCCCGAATGTTGCCCGCCCACTACAGTGTTTTTCAAAAGATGACCCGTTGCCACCTGAGTTCCGAGGCATACCCGACAGCTTGTGGGCTGTCAGTGATAATGATGTAGGAAAAATGGATATTGCCCCGGTAACAATAAGAGTGAAGGTGGGAGCCAAATTGCCCAGAGTTCCACAATACAGAATACCTAGGGAGGGAGAGAAGGCCTTGTTACAAATAATACAAGATTTAATACGGTCTGGAGTAGTGGAAGAGACTGATTCGAACATATGTAACAGTCCTATTTTGCCTATCCTTAAAAGACGGTCACCTGATGCTACTGATAATACTCCTGATGTTTATAGATTTGTGATTGATTTATGGCAAGTAAATAGAGTAGTGGAACCACAGTATCCGGTGGTCTCGGACATCACTACAATATTGACCATGATCCCCCCTTCGGCCAAATATTTCTCTGTCCTAGACTTGAAAAATGCTTTCTTCAGTATTCCAGTACATGAGGACAGCCGTTATCTATTCGGATTCTCATTGGCTGGCCGAAGCTTCCGCTTCAAGAGAATTCCTCAGGGGTACACTGAGAGTCCGAGCATATACAGTCAGGCCCTAAAGGCACAATTGGATGACTTGGAACTTCCACCTGGCAACGTTATGTTGCAATATGTGGACGATATCCTAATAGCATCGGACGACGAGCAGGGTTGTCGGGATGCTACTGTGAAATTGTTACACCACTTAGCAAAAAGGGGGCATAAAGTGTCCCTTCCGAAATTTCAATACTGTCGAACGGAGGTCACCTACCTCGGTCACCTCCTTTCGAAAGTGGGGAGGAGATTGACGCCTGAGCGCATAAAAGCGATCACTAACATGCAGGTCCCTAACACGCAGCGAGAGGTGCGCGCGTTCTTAGGCATAACATCGTATTGTCGTCAGTGGATACCTAACTATGCGTTACTAACAAAACCCCTATTGTATCTGACTACCAAAGAAGTGCGCGAGCCCCTACCCTGGACCCCCGCATGTCAAGAAGCGTTTGAGTCACTAAAAACGTCTTTGTGTTCTGCGCCAGTTCTTGGAACACCTGATTACCAGAAGCCTTTTGTTCTCTACGTGCACGAGGCGGAAGGTTGCACGTTGTCTGTCTTAACTCAGTGTTTCGGGGGGAAGCAGAGACCTTGCGCTTACTTCTCTGCCATGCTCGATAATGTGGCAAGAGCGCTGCCGAGCTGTTTGAGAGCCACGGCGGCTGCTGCGGTCTCTATAAGACAATCGGCAGGGCTCGTATTGGGATCAGACCTCACAGTCATGGTACCGCATGCTGTGGACATTTTGCTGAACAGGACACAGACGCAGCACTTAACTAGTGCTCGTCTTACGGGTTATGAGATGACTCTTTTTGCACCCCATGTTACGATTAAAAGGTGTGCTACACTGAACCCTGCCACCTTGTTACCTATCCTCACAGATAAAGATACCAAAGACGATGACATACATGATTGTCTGTTCAGGACAGAAGAGGAGACAAAGGGGAGGGTGGATCTGACAGACAGGCCCTTGGACGAACCAGACGGGGAGTTGTATGTGGATGGGTCCTGTTTTAAATTACCAGACGGTACATCGACGGCAGCATATGCAATAACGACATTACAAACGGTGGTGGAGACTTCTAGAATACCTTACAATTCTGCCCAGGCTGCTGAGATTATTGCCCTACTGAGAGCATGTGAGTTGAGTGAGGGGTTGGATGTGAACATTTATACTGATAGCCAATACGCCTTTGGCGTGGCTCATAATTATGGGCGACTTTGGGCAGAACGGGGATTTTTGACTTCCCACGGACAGCGTATACAACATGGTCCACTGATATTACGACTGCTAACGGCACTGACACTACCCAAAAGATTGGCTGTGATAAAATGTAGCGCACACAAGACGATAGTGGATGATGTAGGGCGAGGCAATGCTTTCGCCGATGAAACAGCAAAAGAGACTGCTAGAGAAAAATTACCACGAATGTTTGTGGCAGGACCAGCTAGATGGGTCCCAGATGTTCATATGTTCGCAGACACTGTACAGAGTGTCAAGAACATACAGGGCAAAGCGACAGACGAGGAATTGAAAGGATGGAAGGATGGGCTGGGACGACTGGATGCGGATGAATGTTGGACAGATGTGACAGACAAGAGACGATGGATGCTCCCGAATGCGTATGTTCTTCCAGTAGTGACAATGGCACATGGGCCTGCCCATGTGAGCGCCAAGGGTATCTGCAAGCTGTTAGACCCGGTGTGGAGTAATAAAAATATCTCTAAAATGGCCACTAATTTGGTTCGCCAGTGTATGGTGTGTTTGAGACACAATCCTGGAAAAGGTACTCCTGTCCCAACTGGAAATTTTGCACCCCCTTCTTTCCCTTTCGAGGTGATCCAGATGGATTACATCGAAATGGAAAGGGTCAACAACTTGAAGTACGTCCTTGTAGTCGTATGTGCTTTTAGTAGGTGGGTGGTGGCGTACCCTACGAAAGATTGTACAGCCATTTCTACTGCTAAAATGTTGATAAAGGAGTATTTCTCCCGCTTTGGATTACCTAGGGTGATCTGGAGTGATAATGGCACATCCTTCAATGCAGAATTAGTGAAACAAATATGTAAAGGCCTGCACATATCCCAGAAGTTTCATTCAGCTTTACATCCTCAGGCAGCAGGACTCGTGGAGCGGTTTAACGGCACGCTCAAGCTGAAGATGGCCAAAATATGTGAGAGTACAGGTCTCCGCTGGCCAGACGCACTTCCCTTAGCTTTGCTTTCAACAAGAGTCACTGTAAACGCAAAAATGGGCGTCTCCCCCCACGAAGTGGTATTCGGCCGACCGGCCAATATTTGGGGAGTGCCCAGACCTAAATGCTTTTCTGAAGTGCCATATCCTCTGTTGACAGATTACCTGTATGCTTTGACTAAAGATCTCCATTCTATTCATCAGCAGGTAGCAGACACTCTGAAGCCGTTGCCGGAGGGGCCTGGACACTCCATCCACCCAGGGGACTGGGTGGTCGTAAGAAGATACCAGCGGAAGTCTTGTTTGGAGCCAAGGTGGTCGGAGCCGCGCCAGGTGCTCCTCACCACCCGCACTGCACTTCGGATCGACGGCAGGAAAGCGTGGACTCACGCCTCACATGTAAAAAGAGTCCCGCTCCCGTTGCCCTATGACCAATGGGTACAGGATGGCATCGCTGACCAAGAGCACGAGTCTATACCGAGGTATGCTCCTTTCTCGGATGCTTCACTGATTGGAGAAGAGCGTAGCGGAACAGAGAATTCAGAGAGCTCTACTACTCCCCTTGCTACTAGTGAAGAGACATCAGAAAGTACAGCGTCTGCCACAGATACGCCTGTTTTGTTCACGGATCCTGAAGTGCCAGGGAGCACTCGCTATAATTTGAGGCCCCGAAAAAGAAATAACAAGTAACTGTGCTGAAAATGATGGACTAGACACCGGAAGAAGGGCTTAGTGGATTTCCTGAATAAGAAGATTTAGTGGTAGGGATGGACTTATAAGAGCCCTGGTGTTTAGCCGAAGATTGTGTTCTTTGAGACTATAGAGTGGTGCGGGGCCCGAATTAAGTGCTCTCCTTGTTTCTAAAATGATTGAATAACATCGTTGGAGTCAGGTATGGACGGTAAAAGCCTGCCTGTGAGGCTTTGAAGGACACAGGGAGAAGATCCCTTTTAAGGGTTGAAGAACCCCTCTGGTCGGTTGAGGATTGTCTGGGACTATTTTTTCTAGTAGTAGTGTGATTTTTATTTTTTTTGATTTTTGATATTTTTGAAAGATTATTCTACAATGTATCCCTTTGGGCGTCCCATTCCTGATGAGGAGCAGCCTTTTGCGGCTCCTCCGAGACCTGTGCCTGATTCCCCTTGGTTGGCCCTTCCCCGGAAAGGAAAGATTGTGGTCATAATAATTGTTTTGATTGCCTTTTTAGTGACTCTTGGAATATTGTTTTTTCTAGACAAAGCTTACCCCGTTCATGTACTTGCACCCACACCCACTGCTGTTCCTGAACACAATATGATTACCGTTGACTATGGTGAAAGAATGTTGCGTAAAAGCTACAAGGACAATGTTTTTATTAAGACTTTGCACCATGCACATGCCACTACCAACTTGACTGATTGTTGGGTTTGCGGGCTTTTACCCTCTGCCGCCTATAAGAAAGACAGATTCCTTGCTCTTCCTTTGACGCCAGTGAATAGTTGTGTGGGGTGGTATACTCTTATAGGTCTTGTTAAATACTTCCAGCAGCCAGATTCCCTGACTCCTCGACTACAGAATAGAGGGTGGACAATGACAATGAGAGTACGCCCTCTGCCCCCAGCTTCCCTTGGACGAATATATACTGATGGACGTTTTGACCAGACTTTCATAGAGACATGTGAGAAAAGGTTGGGCCGATTCTTGATACCAAATGATACTGACAGACTGAGGGACAGTTTCCTAAAATTGAACGCCACTCTATCTTACAGGCACCCTCCAAAGAGTAACGACAGTTCTAAGTCCTTGATACCTCTGGCTGTGGTGGGTCCTCCTCCATTTTTCTGTATAGAGGGAAGGGGTCCCATAAAGGTTGGTAATAGCTCTTGTAACGTGACTGCTTCAATACGCCTGCCCCTGAGCCCCTCTTTGATTGCCCCACCAAGTATCTATTTCATTTGTGGCGATAATGGATACTTATGGTTACCTGAGGGATGGGGTGGGGTGTGCTATTTAGCGTACATGATTCCCCCTGTGTATGTGGCTCCCTCTGATTACCACAAAAATCATCGTCGATTTCCTAGTCCTCAGGAACAGCCGCTAGAGCAGCGTAAAAGGAGGGAACTCCAGGTAGATGACGTCGACCAGACGGACACTTCGTATCAGCAATGGACTGATTTCTCTAAGGGTTTATTGCCTTTCTGGGGCCCGATATTTAACAGCAGAGCTATTAGACGACTGTCTAGGGTAATGGAGAAGGTAGTTCTAACTGAAGCCGACATTACGACTAATATATCTGTTGAGATTCAGGCTATGAGATTATTCACGATCCAGAACAGGATGGTCCTTGACGTCATACTAGCTGATAGGGGCGGGGCCTGCCGCGTCATCGGGTCGTCTTGCTGCGTTTACATCCCTGACTCCGCCCCGACAGTTAACTTGGCAGTACAAAAATTACATAGACTAGCGACTGAACTGCATCAGGATAACGGGACATGGTCCCTGCAGGGGTGGATTTGGGGTGCCTTTTCTTCCTGGGGCTGGAAAATACTGATGGGTTTGGTTGGTGTGGTGAGTGTAATACTGACTTGCTGCCTTTGCATATACTGCCTCCCTCCATGTTGTTCTATGTGTGCTGCGAATATACGTCCGAAAAAGAAGTTACCTGGTCAATATACCACTTCTATGATTACTGAAATACCTGCTGATGCAAGTTGGTTGATGTTCATTGCAGAAGATGTTCTAGACTAAAGAAATAAAGTCCTGCCCATAGAATGGATGTCGGCACTACCTTTTTGCAAATAAATGAGGCTATAGTTAGCCAATGATGCTAAAATGAGGGTCTGATAGAATTCACTTTTCAAAGCCCTAATTACCCTCTGATGATGTGCGAGTTAGCATCATATGACTAACTAATGAGATTCGTATATGCATCTATGCTGAATTACTATTCTTGCTTTTTGCTTATATTCAAATGTACGTGTGATCATATTAGTTTCTTAGCTTAGCCTGTGTGCCACCATTTTGTGTAACCCTCTGTGCCTGCGGGCCCTGCTCGCTCATATGCCCCTCCCGCAGGAATACAGAAATGTACTAAGACAGCAGTTTTCGTTTCTCAGCTTACTGTGGCCGAAACTAACAAGTCTCTTTATCAGTAATGTTCTCATATCCAGAGACGCTGAAGCCTAGCTCCATGGCCTTGAGTAGAGATAATAATGTATCCCTCGCAGGTGCAGATGCCTGCTCTATGAGAGCATTGTTCACTGGTCTAAGGCTCGGTAACTTTCCACGAGGGGCGTACCCCTCGCTACTGTATTGCATTATAATGTATTGCTGTGATGCAGAGAGTCAGTCCTCTCGTTCGCACTCCTAGGAGTGAGGTCGGACAGGGCCCTCTCATATGAGTGTGTTTGGCCTAATAAAGACTTTTGTTTATTCTTCTCCACTGTCCGGCTGACTTCCTATATAGTGACTATAGGTGAGTGCGGTAAGTCACTCGGGTGGATTTGAGCCACGCTTATCAATATGATAAACTGGCCAGGATGATCCTTGCCCCTACTACTTCCTTTTTACCACCAATAAAGAACCTTTCCTCCTCTACTATGGGTGGGCAGCTGACCAGCTTCTCACATTTAACTGAGGACAAAGTTAACAATCTATTATTAGCCACAAAATCAGGGTTCCCGACAAAACCCTGTCCCCCCGACATAATGCATCTGGCCTCGGGTAAGATAAGTACTCTACTAACCCCACTTTTGAACAAAGTCATTTGGGCTGGAATCTTCCCTGCTTCCTGGAAGAAAGCCTATATTCAACCCATTTTACAGAAATCCTCCCTTGACCTGTTCGAGGTGAAGAACTATTGACCAATCTGTCTACCCTGGTGGCCAAAATCCTCGAGAAAGCTATTAACCAAGATCTAAATGGTTATCTAATTGCCAATTACCTCCTAAACCCCACACAACATGGCTTCAGACCACTCAACAGAGTCAGCGTTAATCATGGCCATTAAAGAAATACAAATGCAGCTCGATGGGGGAGGAAGAGCCATCCTAATCCTACTTGACCTATCAGCGGTGTTTGATATTGTGAATCATCTGGTACTCACTCACACAATGGCGGAAGGCAATAGGTATTAAAGAGGTCACTCTAACCCATCTCACCTCATTCCTTACTGCAAGAGAACAGAGGGTGTGTTGGGATAACTTTAAATCTGAGAGGTTTTCCCTCCCCTGTGGAATCCCCCAAGGCTCAACTTTGTCGTCAACATTATTTAACATTTATGTTATGCCTCTGGCCAAATTAACTAGGGCTCGTGGTTTCTCATTGGTATCATATGCCAACAACACTCAGATTGTTATTTCCATTTTTACGATTCTAGATACTGTGGCGGGGAGATTCCACAGTTGTCTAAAGCACATTATGGAGTGGATGCATCAGAATGACCTTCAATTAAACACTGATAAAATGACGGTCATGGAATTTGGAAATGGACCTCCTATCTGGAATCAATCTTGGTGGCCGGCAGGGGCAGGTGATTGCCCGCATTCTGTGGCAAAAGTGAGGAACTTGGGATTTCTGTTTGATACCCAACTAAATTTTGCAGGACAGAGTAACCTTTTGACATCATCAAGCTTTTTTCTACTAAACATCTTGCTTAAAATTCTGCCTTCTATACCTTTAGGCCTTAGAAAGATGGTTGCAGTCGCTTTAATTATCTCTCGATTTGACTACTGTAACACCCTTTTTTGGGGTAGACAAATGCCAATTGCTAAAACTGCAATCACTGCAAAATGTAGCATCACGAGTATTGCTCAAAATTCCTAAATGCCACCACATTTCTTGCAGCATCAGGGAGCTTCCCTGGCTTCCAGTCAGGCAGCGCATTAAGTTTAAGGCGCTATGCCTGGTGCATAAAGCCCTTTACGGTGGTGGGTTGTTGGACCTACAGAAGCTTTTTTAGTGGTACATCCAGCATCTGAATCTTAGATCTGCCAGTAAAGCCTTAGTCCGGGTTCCCAAAATCTATAAGGCTAGTTGGGGAGGTTGAAGCCTCTCCCATCGAGCACAAAGCTCTGGAATGAGTTACCGATCAATATTAGGCTTCAATCTACCAGACCCCTGTTTAGCAAAAATGCTTAAAACTTGGTTATTCCATACACAGGACTAATTCAGTTATTCCTGGTGGTTGTGCTCCTTTCCTGGCAATTCCTAGTGCCAGGACGCCTCAGCACATCTGCGCTCAACAAGCTCTTTACTTACTCACTTACTTGAGCCCTACTCTTAAGTCTGTACCCCACCCTACTATTTCGAGATACTAAAGAAAATATCTCCATTCATCCCAAATGCAACCCATTATTTGATTATTCATGCCTTGGTTGGAGCTCTGCTTGATCATGCAAACGCTCTTCATTTTGCACTCACAGCATGTGTACTTCAATGACTTCATTTGGTGCAGAACTGTGCAGCTGCCTTGCTTCTCAGCTTGTTCCATCTCACATCATCTGTGGACCTGCATTCGCTTCCCAACAAGAAGGGATTCTCTTCAAGCAGTGCTTAATTTGAGCTGGTGGTTTCCGGTGCTCAGCAATGGCACTTAATTAGTTTCCAGTGCTCGGTACCAGCACTTAATTTTCAACACTGCACTTATGACAGTCTGCCACATGGTGGCCCTGCTCATCTACTTTAGAGATGAGCAGCATAACAGTTGTTTATGAATACAATATTCAATATGCATTAAAAATTACTAATAGCTGCCTCCACAGCCATTCCTTTAGCTTTGGGGACCTGGAATAATCAGAAATGTAGCACATGAATGAATAAATAAATCCAGTAATTGTAACGCACACAATTACCCTAGGGTGTCAAGACGCTGGGGGCCATCAGGAAGATTAGGCAATCTATTGCCCAGAGTCACATGGTGCTGGGCTAACCTGCTGCCGGCATCGGGGATCGAACCGTGAACCCTGTGGTCTGGAGTCAGGCGCCCTGGCCGCTGCGCCACACCTCCTCCCTGCTGCTGCGCCGCACCTCTTTTCTTGAATTAATGAATGAATGAATGATCGACTTGTCAAGCGCGAACAAATGCCCAAGGGCGTCAAGGCGCTGATCGCGGGAACCCGCTCAGAGAGAGCGAAGTGTCAAACCTCTGAAAGATTGGAGGGCCAAAGAGCCAGGTTTTTAAAGGTTTACGAAAGAGAGGATGTAGGCGTGAGATGATTTGTATTTATTTTGGCAGGACTGTCTGGGACAATGGGTGGTGCAAGCTGCAGTGGCCTCCTGCTGCTCAGGGCCCTGGCACTCATTATTTTACAAACTAAGCACTGTCTTCAAGAGTCTTCATATCTGTTATAAACTCTTCATGATCGTGGTCCTACTTTCATCAAACAAATGTTTACCTTATAGTCTCCTCCAGCTGCATTTCGATCCTCCTTGGCTTTTTTGCTTCTGATGCTCATGGAAAGCAGATCTCAAAAAGACAGTAGATCATTCACCTGTCAGGTATCTTGCAACTGGACCTCAGTACATCTCATAGGTGTCAAATGAATGTATTGTAGTTTTAAGGCCTGGTTACTCACATTGTAAATCTTGGAAGGATTGTATATCACTTATTAGTGCCAGGACGCCCTTCTATAATCAGGTGCTTTAAAAATATGAAAAATAAATAACTAATAAAGTTGCGGATTGAACCCCTTACATTTGGATACGTCAAATCTGCCATACTTTCACTAGGGAAACGTTCTGGTTCTTACTAGGATATGCAGATTGTGTTAGAGTAAGCATCAAAATCGACATGGTATTCACCATTAGTGGGGCAAAACTCAGAATGAGCGCTATTTATTACACAAAATAAATTCCAGACCGGACCTTCCGGTGCAATAGATACTGAATACCACTCTGGGGTACTCGCTTCCGCTTTGTTCCAGTGGTCTCTTTCTGGCCCCTTTTTTTTCTCTAGGTCCTAGCCGACTTTCCTTATCCTTTACTTCAATGGGTCTATCTTCGTCCAGATGGTAGAACTAAACTCAATATGTGAATACAAATTCCTAGGCAGTTAAAGTATTGAAAAACAAGTGACTTAAAATGACAGCAAAAGAAGGGATCAGAAGAATCATATAAAAACAACCACAATTTTAATGAACATAATTAAAAATCATATAGAATACTGAATAACACAGACTATATGATGACAGTACAGTGATTAAAAAAATCATACAATTTATATACAGGATTAATCATAAAACAGGAACACCCTAAAGAAAAGAATTTATATAATTATCATTGGTGTCCAGGAGCAGTGGCGAATAAGCTCAATTGGTGTCCAGGAGCAGTGGCGAATAAACTCAAGCCTTTCCAGGCTTTTCCCCGCTGAGTGAATAAAACCAAATGTGAGTCCTAACCAAAGTCTGATCTGGCTTTTACTGTTATTCTGGATTCCTGTGAAGAAATTACCATTTTATATCCCTTCAGTGTCACGACGTACGAAGAGATTTATATACAGGCTAGTGAGCGTCGACCATTTACTTCAATGCAGAGCGGACCATCTTCCAGTGATTATAAATGTGAACACTTTCTTGTTAGGTTCTGTGTTAGAGAACCTGGGGGCATATTATCAAGCAAGGCGTTAAAATTATCGCAGTTTTAGCGGCAGAAAACTGCCTCTAAAGCGGCGATCATGGGCTTGATAATATGCCCTGGAGAATTCCAATAGAAGTCCACGTTCACACCAGAACATGGGTTTCTATTGGAATTCACAAGGCCATAATATCAAGCCAATTATCGCCGCTTTAGCTGCAGTTTTGTGCCGCTAAAACGGCGATAATTTTTAACGCTATGCTTGATAATATGCCCGCTGGAGCGGGTGCCACCTTCATGACTGCATCAAGGGTAGAACTTGGAATGTGGGGATTTTGTCAGTTGTTGGCTGCTGCCTGTCCTGTTCGATGCACATAACTTCACTGAAATAAATGCTTACATTTCACCAGTGTTTTGACTGTCTGGACGTTTTACTTATATCGATCAAAATTCATACATTGGGAAGTTAAAAGATTCCGGGAAAGTATAAGACTGTGCAAAAGCATACAGGAAAACAACTTTTAAATTTAGGAGAAGGCGTGGTCTAACGGCCAGAGCTGCAGACTATGGAACTGGTTCTCGACTCACCAGCCTGTGATTTTAGGCAAATCACTAAGGGGCATATTATCAAGCAGGGGGTTAAAAACTATCGCCGTTTTAGCGGCAGAAAACTGCCGCTAATGCGGCGATAATGGGCTTGATAATATGCCTTGTGAATTCCAATAGAAACCCATGTTCTGGTGTGAACATGGGCTTCTATTGGAATTCTCCAGGGCATATTATCAAGCCCATTATCCCCGCTTTAGCTGCAGTTTTCTGCCGCTAAAATCGGTGATAATTTTAACGCCCTGCTTGATAATATGCCCCTTAATTTCTGCGCCCCCCTCACGCTCCCCAAAATGACCTTTCATGATCTAAATAGGAGCTCATGTAAAGGGCCTTCGGTTAAATTTGCTTGTCTGTTTCTCAGCGTGTTTGTTTGTGGTTGAAGAAAACATAATAAAAATTAACAAAGGCAACGAACCTTAAACCAGTTTCAAATGAAGGGGCCGATTTACAAGAAAGTGACGCATCTGTAGAGATGCATCACTTTCCCTGCGCCACCATTAGAAACCCTTGCGTCACTATGGATGCTCTGTATTTACAATAAGGCGCACCATGGCGCAAGGTTTGACAGACGCGTCAGAAATTCTGACGCATCTGTTGACGCAAAAGTCAAGGACTGCTGGAGTTGTGTCGCAAGCATGACTCAAATCCAGCAATGCAGGGGGAGGCCTATCCTCATTGTGCTGCGTCACTCCTTACGCCTGCTCCAAGCAGGCGTAATAATTTGACGCAGTGGCGTCCTAGAAGTGGTGCAGTGAAATCTTATAGATTTCACTGCGTCACTTCTACGAGGCATACATTATACCTGATGTAGATATAATGTGAGACAGGGATTTACAACGTGACTCATCTCCCTAGATGCGTCATGTTGTAAATGGGCCGTATTTTTATGCAACTGCTGCATCACAAAAAGTGCTGCAATAGCGGTGCAAAAATGACGCAAGGGGCTTGTAAATCTGCCCCATTATACCTGACGCAGGTATAATGTGACGCAGGGCTTTACAACATGACACATCTCCCTAGATGCGCCACATTGTAAATGGGCCGCAACAGTGGCGCAAAAATGACGCTAAGGGCTTGGAAATCTCCCCATAGTGTGTTCAATACAGCACAGTTTACAATAAAATGTGTGAATGCTTTATTTGTTTGGCTACCCCTTTTTTGCACACGACGTTGAAGTAGGGTGACCAGAATTTTAAAGCCAAAAACCGGGACATTTTACAAAAATAGAAGAGGGACTGTGATGTTCGCCTCTTCGGACGAGGTGAGGAGGGGCAGGGTACCTTTTGCTTGGTCAGCGTTGGTGCTTGGCTGTACCAGATGCGTGTGCACTCTCTCGTGGCCGGCCTGGGCTCTGTCCGCTCCCCAGCACCTGTGGGGATACACTTCCTTTCTTCCTCTCCTCCCCAGGAGCGCGAAAAGCCCCCCCTGAAGATTCGGAGCGAGGCAAACCGGAATGCTCGCTGCGTGCCGGCACACCCGCGAGATGCGTGGGGCGCGGCGGGCCGCGCCCAGTCCGCGCGGCAGCGAGGAGGCGGGACCAGGCCGGTGCGCACCGCGGCGCCGCTTCACCCGAGCAGCGCGATTCACGCACCGCGATCCGCGCGGGTGCGGCGCTGCACGGAACTTGGGGGCGGGAGCAGAGACGTTGCGGCACCAGGCAGGTGGGGCGGTGGCCGTTGCCAGAAAGCGAGGCCGGATGGCACTGCACGCGGGAGCGGGGCGCCAGGTCACACGGCAGCTCACCTGCAACACGGCATGGACTGCGAGCTCCACTCCTTCACGCACAGCATGTGCGGCACTCGGGGCACGAACACTGCAAGACTGCAGCCGCCCCACACTAGGATGCACACGTGGGGCGCACAGCGAGGGCACGACCACCCTTGTCGCCAGTTGTTGTGTCGGATTGGCCAGTGGTAACTGGGGATCAGCTCTATGGGGCCTACACTCAGGGGGCACCTGGGTTGCACACGAAGGCCTTCACTTGGCCACTCATTAAATAAGGCACGGACACTGGGGTGACTGTATTGCTCTGCACGCCGTCGCCAAGTGCCGACGTACATGCGGGGCCCACTTTATTAAACCACGGTCACGTGTCACTCATGCTGCACGCCTGTTGCGTCACAGGCGTGCAGACACTAGAACACAACAAGGGACTACAATTTTATTTCAAGCGATGAGAGCGCTCCTCAGCAGAGAATTACAGAACAGACAGTAAGAACATACATAAAATGCAATTTTTAAACCCATTAGCTTGCCTGTCAATGAAATTGCTTTCTGGAAACAACTGCTAACTATCCCTGCGTTGTAAAACATAAAAAAACCCTCCCGCGGTTTTCAGTCGACCCTCTTTAAAAACCGGGACATTTCTTGAGATTTGCTGGAACAGCTGGTTAAAAACTGGGACCGTCCTGGCAAAACGGGGACACCTGATCATCCTACATTGAAGTCATCATAAAACAGACGCGTCTTTATGTATCATATTGATGGAGCAAGGATTCGCACGCAAAGTGCCTTGCTCACATTCAAGAACCTCGCTTAATGTATAATCATATTAATCCAGTTGTTCGTCATTTATTAGGCGTTTTCCCAAACACGCGGGTGTCCCCAGGATGCTTGCTTATATGTCTTTTTCATACTAACGAAGCTTGCACTAAAGAAACGGCTGCTTCGCTGAAATTCAGTCTGCGCATGCGTCGGTCATACCCATGTGATGTGACGCACTCGCATTCTGGAGGGAATCTATTGCACATGCGCACTGTTGCAAACATGGCCGCTTGTCTTTTACCACGCTCCGTGCTTGCTACAGCTGCTTCAGCCTATCTGTCTTTTCGCACTAAAACTGTAATGCTATAGTTATTATAAAGTAAGGGATGTTTAGAATTTTATCATGGTATACAGTGTGATCATTTTATATGTGATTTTAATTTGTTCTCGCTTACTTTTCATGTACCGCGTCTCTGGGGCTGGGAAATTCGGGAGCGGAGCCATACTTGAGGCTCTGCTGGGCTCCGACATGTGACCAGGGAGAAACTCTACTGCGCAGAAGCTGAAACAAGCCAGCTGGCTCCTGAAGCACAATGCGCCTGAGAAACTCTCTGGGAAGACCAAATCTCACCTTGGAAGAAGCAATTCTGTTGCTACCTATTATGAACTTTACTGTACTGCTGTATTCTTATGCATGGGAACGTGAACCCAAGGGGCGGGTAGGAAAATTTTAATATTTAAGATGGGAAAGTTGAATTCTAGGAGGTGGTAATGACCGCATCGCCTCTCCTGACCAATCATAATGTGGGAAACTGTCACTTGCAACAATAGTGGGTGGTCTGAGAGACCCCAAAACAGTATAACTGACCCGGTATTCCATGGAAAAATTGTCCGACTTGTCCGAGTAGCAGACCTGTCACTGACCCTACGAACTCTATAGGTGCTCAATCTGAGAGTGCTGCGGAGCACTCTGTCCATACTTTCCACAAACTCCTAAGGGGTGGAAATAATCCTAAGTGCTGGCGAAGCACTTTGCTGGGGAAATTCGAAAACCCAATCGGGGTTGCTGGCGGATTACTTGCAGAAGAGGGGTAACGCAGGCGTTGCTGTCCGAAGCTGTAGGTGTTGGTCGTACCCTGGGAGGCCCAGTCTTGACCCAAAACCTGAGGGGTATCCTGTCCTGAACTGTCCTTGGGCTGTACCTGCTCGCATTCTGGTATTCCAAATCCTTGAGGGTCCTTGTCCCCGTCTTTCCAAACTGACCCGTGGCCAGGGTTAGTCCTCACTCCTATTTAGGTAAATATAAACAGTGGGTTTGCGTTTTCTCATAGTCTTCTCTCACTTAGAGTCATATCTGTTTTCCTTTTTTTAAGGGAATATTCTTGACTTTGATATTTGTTTCTGAAATGCCAAAATCACATATGTTTTGCTTATTAGATTTGTTCCACATCTCTCCCTACCTTTAGCACAGCACTAAACTGTCGGATTTATTAGTATGTTCCTATTTTTCCCTTTCCTTTAGTACGATTGCGGTGAACTTAGTAAGAATAGTCTAAAGAACTTAGGTTAAGTACATGTTTTAGGTCCCATTCATATCCTATGTCCTAGTATAAAGTTGCAGTGACTAGTCCTGTTCTAAATTCCTACCTTTAGTGTTCCCATATACTCAAATGGTCCTAGCTTTAATTCATAGTTACATAGTGGTTTTGATATTAATGATTGACGTGTTACTCTGCATATCGCTTATTGCCTTGGCATATTTTCTTTGAACTTCTATATAAAACCTTTAACATCATCAGGTGTCTGTGGTCATTTTACAGAAATTGTGGATAAGTATGTTCTGATTTATAAAGGGTATTTTTCCTAGGTACCCTGTCTACTATTCCCTGATAGCTCCAGATCTGTCATAAGTAATGTGCCTGTGGTAAGTCGGGTACATGGTAAGCAGAGATGTGAAGCCAAACCTTAATTGCTCATAGAAGCGTGCAGAAGGAGAAAAAGAAATCACACCCGGTTCACCCAAATGTCATTGTTGTATTGAATGCACGCCAGGGCCCAGTGCGTGTAAGAGATTGGTAACCTCGGTGATCCGGGTGAACTGCGCGCTCTATCAGTAATTTTCTGGTAACCAGAGGATGGTTTGGACTAGTTAGATTAGGTAGACAGGATAATTGATAAATAAACCGTGAAAATAAAATGTGCTGCTGAAATTTCTATGCTGCTGATTTTTTTATTACATTGATTTAAAGATTTTGAAAAGTTTTAAGGATATATATGTCTATGTATATGAATGTTGCATTGCTGCTATTAGTGTGTATGCTATATTAACAAAAGAATTGTTTGTAAGTGTTCAGTGTAGTCCGAATCCCCGGGGAAGTATTTAGCTAACGGTGAGCAGAATCCGGTTAGCTGTTGAAGTCACTGGTTTGAGTCATTAGTGCAGGGTTAGAAATAACTGGAAGCACTAATTAGGACCTTTGTTTGCATCTGAGTAAATGATAGCTACGAGTCCTTTATAAAACTTCCATTGCGATATCACCTAGTAAGGGTCGCATACGGAAGGAGTAGTAGGGTCTCCGAGGCTTGAATGGTAAGTAAATTAGTCCGCTGGTGAAAGCCTGACTTAGTATATATCCCAGGAAGAAGTGGATAAGTCAGGGGAATAACAGGTTCTATTTTACGTATGTGAAAGGTTAGGCAAAGAAGTCTACCTCGAGTGAATGAAAAGTAGACAGAAGTGGTTTACTAGCAGAGAAAGAAAATTCTTTTATCTCTTTAGAACACTCAGACATAGTGGCAAACGTTGTGTGTTGTTAACTAAGATTTGCATTCGCACTTTAGGGAAAGTAAAAAGTTTCCGTTACCTTGTGAAGGAGGGAGTCGGTCGGAAGACTGCCCTGACGTCACTCCGTGCCGCGCTGGTATTGGTCAAGACAGCGGGTGTGTAGAGAAGCTGAATTTGTGAAGGAGGGGTGAGTGCCGAAGCGTGAGACTCTGTCTTGCGAAAAGGCCGCGCACCCATTGGTTAAGGATTTTTGTATTCTCTGAGTTGATTGGGTACTACGAAATAAAAGTCGCGCTAGCATTGGAAGCACAAAGGTAAACAAAATTAATCAGGCCGAGTTAGAAGCGAGTCTGGAAAGTTGTATGTGGTATCCAGATTTTATACCGAATCCAAAGTATCTAGGATTTCATAAGGAGCAGATTGTACGAGGTAGACCGCACATGATGTATGGAATAAAAAGGAAAATGTCATTTACTGATAAAATAAAGAATTTTTTCAAAACTGACAAGCCCATTAGAACGAGGGAAGGCGTGCTCATTCCCCCGCCAAATACCCCTGCCTCTTTCATGATGTTTGATAAAGGGTACTATACCTGTGTATGGTTAGAAAACTGGGCAAAGTATACTGCAGATGACGGAGTCCTGGCATTCCCTGTTGAAGGTACATTTAATGGTCGGATCCTGTTTAACTTGAGGACCCGCATGAATGAATTACACCCTAGACCTAGGTTGACCCAGTACGAAGCCCTGGAAGAATGGGAGATTGAGGCTCTAGAAAGAGATGGACCCCGGATGGACAAGGGAGTAAGTAAATGGTATCCGAGGGTTCAAGCGCAAACCAAAGAGCAGAAAATGAAACAGTGGAGGCAAAACATGATGACAGAAGGATTGTTTCCAATGATGGGGGTGGTAGAAGAGGGGAAAGGAAAAAGTAAAGAAAAGACCCATCATTTAATGCCCGTGGGGGACTCAGAGGATGAGCACCTAGAAGATTTGTTAATGAAAAATCCACCTCCCTATGTTGCAGAATCAGAACTTGTGCATTCTCCAAACCCATTTTCGAAATATCCCAGATGTCGGAGGGATAGTGATACAGATGGAACGGGTACAGACAGTAAAACCAGTAATGGGGATGGGTTTTGCAGACCAAAATCTACGGTCCCAAATTATCAGCCGTTTGGAGAAGATCCACCTCGATTGGTCACTCCGACTGCTCCAAGTATTTATCCTCCCTTGGTACCTCAGGTATTGCATGATAATTCCGCAGAAAAGGCTTTACGAGAAAAAGAGAAAGAAGCCCTGGCTAGACAGCGAGATGATTTAGTTCGAACCATTGCCCAGATACATCCCCATCCTGATTCCCTGACTATTCCAGTAACTATTGGTCCTGCTATTCCACTGTATAGGGATGACATGGCTAGTCCTCGCCCTCCTGTTATCACCCCAATTATGCCAACTCCTAGCATTCCACTCCCGAGAAAAGAAATGCTCATAGATGATGATCAGGAAAGTGAATGTGAATCAGTGGTTCTGATGGATATGCCCATCAGGGAAAACAGAACTAGCTTGTCAGGATCCAGAAGTCAGAATAAGGCAAAAGAGGTTCTGATTGGGAGTACGTCGGGGGTTAGGAGTGCCACAGTAGTATCCCCAGAAGAATTAGACAGATGGACCAAAGAGCTGGAGAAAGAGACCACTCCCCAACCCAAAGCATTAGAAATATATAAATTGAGAATAGAAATAGAAGAGATGATGGCTGGAAATGTGGGAGTGGAACGCCTGAACTCTTTCAGTGAAGAAGAGTTACTGTTCATCAGTAAAAACCTTACCCGAAACGCTAGGTTGCTCCATGAAAGGTTATTGGACACTGCCACAGAAATGGGGATAGATATCAGTCGCTCCAAAATTCTTCAGAAACCCTACAGAGTAGATTTTTCTGACAAAGACTTGGAAAGCTTAAATGTAATGGGAAAACAGATCCAAATAAAAGAATTACTGAAACTCTTACAGAAATGGGGGGATGTAGGAAAGTGGAGAACCCGGTGGGCAAAGAAAAAGGAAGACAGTAGAGAGAAATCACAAGCTTCAGAATATGTACTGAAAGAAGTAACTCCCGCAGAAAAATTGTGTCCCATGAGAGAGGTCCCGGGGGGAAAATATGTCCATGTCCCTTGGTCCCGACAGGATATTGTGTCATTTACTAATGACTTCCCGAAATTACGGGAGAAACCAGTCGACTGGTACAGACAGGTCGAGCGATTCGTAAAAGTTCAGAAATGTCTTTTGAAAGACCTGGATGGGTTTTTCGACATTGTGGTTCCTGTAGATTTGTGGACCGACTGCAAAATTGAAATTGATTGGCCCAGTGAGGAATATGCAAGAGACGACAAAACAGGAGCTCCCTCGCCTGAAGTAATGAGGAAGTATGAACAAGTCATACACTACCTCAAGAAAAAGGTGCCCGCAAAGGAAACAGATTGGACCAGAATAGATAGAACCACCCAAGAACGCGATGAAACTGTCCATTCCTTTTATGAAAGGTTACTGCAAGTATTCAAAACTTACAGTGGTATCGATAATGTAGACATGAAAGACATGACCCATTTCAGTTACAGATTTGTGCTAGGATTAAGGCCTGAAATATCACAATGGATTCGAGATAATAAAATCAGTTGGCAGGGAAAACCTATAGATGATGTCTTGAAATACGCAAAATATTGCGAAGATGAAATTGAAAATAAAAAGAAGGCTCTCAAGGAAAAGGTAATGTGGGCACAGGTGAAATTGGCTGAACAGCAGGAAAAACAGTTAAGTAAATTAAATTCCAATAATAATGCTCAGAATGCCACTGCTGGGGGAGGAGGGAAGCCCCGAGCTAAAATGAGTCGGGAAGAGGCTATGAAGAAGTTTCCCTGCCATGGGTACGGCCAGATAGGGCATTGGAGAGACGAGTGTCCACACCTGCAGGCCGGTAATGCCCCTGTAAATGGTTTAAATCCACAGGTGCAGAAAGAGGGGACAAGAAAGAACCAGCAACAGGTAAAATTACCTCCAGTACCTCGCGCTCCTAGACAAAATTTTAAGAATCAGGGTCAGCAGAATGAGAGGGCGGAAGTATGGGAAGTCGAGAATGAAAGAGATGCAGTCATTCCACAGTATCTGTTAAATGATTCCTTTCTTTGCGAAGATCAAGATTGACGGGGCCTGAGAGGGGAGGACAAGGAGTGCGTGCTTGGCGCCTCCTTACCGGTAGACCAGACTGGACCATACATTGAAGGAAAGGTTGAAGGAAATGACATCACCTTTCTGTTGGACACTGGTGCTACCAGATCTACTGTAAGAACAGTGGATGTTCCTAACCTACCCCTCTCGGGAGAAGCGATCCAAGTAGTGGGCGTCTCCAATCAAATAATAAGTACTCCAGTAACTGAACCAATGGAAATTTCTATAGGAAATTTCAAGGAAATGCACAGATTTGTAGTCTGTCATTCCAGTCCTGTGAACCTGCTAGGACGTGATTTGTTGTGCAAGATGAATTGTACCATCTATTGCACACCAAAAGGCGTCGAAATTCAGACCCCCGATGAAGATGGTCTGTACAAACTGATGTTGGTCAGACAAGATTCTGATATTAAACCCTTGTCAGTTGAGGATTTACCTGAAGAGCTCCAGTTGAGAGTAGTACCCGAAGTGTGGGATTTCACAGGAAAGGATGTAGGCCTAATGGCAAATGTGGACCCAATTAAAATAACAATAAAAACGAATGCTGTATACCCCAAAACCAGACAGTACAAAATGAGTGCAGAAGTGAAAGCAGGAGTAGCGACTGAGATTACCAGGCTGCTCGAAGCAGAAATAATAGAGTAAGTGATGAGCAGTCCCTGTAATTCACCTATCATTGGGATCAAAAAGCCTAGTGGAAAATACCGGGTGGTGCAAGATTTGCGCAAGGTAAACCAAATTGTTGTGCCTTGCTGTCCTGTTGTGCCCAATCCTGCAGTGATACTATATCAGATTCCCTGGAATGCAGAATGGTTCACTGTCATCGACCTGTGCCATGCATTCTTTTCCATCCCATTGCATCCAGAAAGCAAGTTCCTTTTTAGTTTTGAATTTGACAGTCATATCTATTTCTGGAATCGTGTCCCCCAGGGGTACACCGAAAGTCCATCGATTTTCAACCAGATACTAAAGTAGTGCCTTGAAACCCTAGTGCTGCCGAGAGAGTCTGTTTTGGTGCAGTACATAGATGACCTATTAGTGGCATCTAAAACCCAGACGGACTGTGTCACCGACACAATTGCCTTGCTGAATCACCTAGGAAAAGGAGGACATAAAGTGTCGCCTGACAAGTTACAATTTTGTAAGAACTCAGTGAAGTATCTGGGGCACCAGATAGAAAAAGGAATCAGGAAAGTTACTACAGAAAGAATCAAAATAATTAAAGCAATGGAACTGCCCAGAACTCAGAAAGAGGTGAGAATGTTCCTAGGAGTTGTGGGTTACTGCAGACAATGGATTGTAGGATTTGCAGCTCTAGCAAAACCCCTGATAAAAATGACCAAGAAAGGAGTAGAAGACCCCGTCAGTTGGGACAGTGAAAGCATGAACGCTTGGGTAACTTTGAGAAACTGTCTATGTACCGCTCCTGCATTGGGTATGCCTGATTACTCTAAATCCTTTGAGCTATTCTGTGACACGAGAGAGAATTGTGCTCTTTCAGTCCTGACCCAGGAGCACGGATTAGTTAGACGGCCGGTGGCCTATTTTTCGGCCACCCTAGATCCGGTGGCTGCTGGATTACCTGGTTGCCTGAAAGCAGTGGCTGCTACCTGCGTCAGTCTGGAACAGAGTGAGAACATTGTCATGGGACATCACGTCACTGTATATGTTCCTCATTCTGTTGTAATCCTACTGACTAGAACTAAGACCCAGTACCTCACACCTAGTCGGCTGACTAAGTATGAGAGAATTTTGATTGGTGCTGAAAATGTAACCATTTCCCGGTGCAATGTCCTAAACCCTGCGACCCTGTTACCTGTTCCTCTGGATGTAGAAATTGAAGAGGGAGGGGAACATAATTGCATCGATTTAACTGAGTTCAGTACTAAGCCCCGTCCTGACATCCGTGAGATAGCTTTACTTGATGGAGATCTTACCGTCTTTGTAGATGGCTCGTGTTTAAGACATGAAAGTGGAAGACTGTGTGCTGCATATGCTGTGGTCACATTGACGGAAACCATAGAAGCATCTTACCTATGCGAAGTGAAATCTGCACAAGTGGCAGAGCTCATTGCGCTAACAAGAGCATGTAAGAGGGGTAAGAACAAAAGAATAACTGTTTACACCGACAGCCAGTACTGTTACGGGGTTGTTCATGACTTCGGCCAATTGTGGTTGCAAAGAGAATTCATGACTTCCTCAGGCACCCCTATCAGAAATGGAAAGGTGGTGCATAACTTACTGGAAGCTATCCAATTGCCCAAAGAATTGGCTGTGGTCAAGTGCGCGGCTCACAAATCTGGAAATGATGATGTGACCGCCGGTAATAGGTACGCTGACCAAATTGCCCAATTTTGCGCCCGATACCAAATGTCCCTCCAAATTGCGTTGTGGGGTGGAACCAGCTGCCAACTTATGTTGTTTGAGAATGTGTCAACGTGGGAAGAATTAAAAGATTTGCAACAGGCAACAGACAGGCAAGAAAAAGGCAGGTGGGCAGCAGATGGATGCAAATTGAGAGATGATGGTGTGGTGGTAAACTCGACTGGGGTGCCTGTACTGCCTGATAGCTTGATAGACCCCATGATCAGAATGATACATGAACCAACACATATGGGAAGGGACGCAATGTGTCGGGTGTTTGACAAGGTGTTCTATAATTCAAAGTTCAGGAACCAGGCGGAAAGGCTTTGCCAGAGGTGCCTAGTGTGTCAGCAATTCAATGCAGGAAAAAGGACTGTAGTAGAACAGAGTACTATTGGAAAGGCAGTAGGTCCCTTTGTCAGAATGCAGGCAGACTTTATAACAATGCCTAGGTGTCAAGGGTATAGATACATCTTAGTCATAGTTTGCCTATTCTCCCGGTGGGTGGAGGCCTATCCCGCAAAGAAAAATGATGCCCTAACTACAGCCAAATTATTGCTCAGGGAGTTGATACCTAGGTACGGAATTCCTGAGACAATCGAAATGGACCAAGGTGGGCATTTTGCCAACGATGTCCTAGTGGAACTCTGTAAAGCATTCAAAATGAAGCAAAGACTGCATTGTGCCTACCATCCAGAGGCTTCTGGGGTAGTGGAGCAAATAAATGGCACCCTGAAATCCAGATTGGCCAAAATGTGTGATTCCACAAAGATGAACTGGATAGAGGCTTTACCCCTTGTGCTGATGAGTTTGAGAAGTATCCCGAACCGAAAAACTGGCCTGAGCCCCTATGAAGTGTTAATGGGAAGAGTGATGCGGCAGGCATGGGTACCCGGACACAAACTGCTAAGCATTTCTGATGATATGGTATTAGAATACTGCAAGCAGCTGGGTGACCAAGTGCGTTCTCTCTCTCAGCAGATTGGAGAGACAGCTGACGAATGGCCAAAGACTCCAGCACATAAACTGCAACCAGGAGATTGGGTGGCGTTAAAGAAACACACCCGGAGCAGTTGCCTGAAACCGAGGTTGGGAAAGCCAAGACAAGTGATCCTCGTCACTACAACTGCTGTAAAGTGTGCTGGTGTACCGAAGTGGATCCACGCCAGCCACACGAAGCGGGTAACTGGAGAAAACGCGACTGGAGCTGAAGGCAGCGCAGCTGAAGAGGCTTCCGAGGAGGAAAGTCCGGAGCTAGCTGACATCGAACTGCCGAGCACAAGTCGAGACGTTGAGTGGTTCCCCGCCGACGACCAGGTTCATGATCCAATACGAACCAGGAAATATTCCTACTTAGACAGTGAGTGGGATAGTCCAGGTGAGCTAGAAATAGAAGAAGGAGAAGGTCAGGTCAACGAGAATCACATCACACCTGATCAGGAAATAGGCCAAGTAGGGTCAGATCAAAACATCGAGACTCCTCCTGAAACTCCGGAGTCTGGAGAGGGACAGATAATAATTAGAGCTGACGTTCATGCAGAAGAAAACGAAGAAATCGAAGAGCATGAACAGGAACAGATAGAGATAGACCAACGTGTTCAGGCAACCGAAATAAAATCAACCGGAAATCAAAAGCAAGTACGATTTGAACCTGAACAGGATCAGATTAGGGACCAGGCAGAAGAAATAGATGAAAGACCTGGAACTAGTCAGACAGGTAGGGAAACAGAAGTACCACAACAAAAAGTAAAAAGAGTGCACGAGGAAGGCCAAGTTTCCTCAACTACTGGGAGGCACGGAGGCAGAAGTGCACCCCGATACGTCAAAAGACTGAGGCTCAGACTAAAGACAGTCGAAGAAAACCTGAAAGACCGAAAAAGGGCTGAAAGTGAAAGAAAGGCAGCCCGAGGCAAGTCGCTAAGAAAGAGCGACAGAGTAAAGAAGCAGAATCGACTGTATCGGAGCCCTGAATGGACTTACTTGGTGTTGGAGGAAATTGATGAGCCCCACCACAGTGGCAAAAGTGACGAAGAGTCCATCACTGATCGGAGTTCTGACGAAGACCCTCCTTGAGAAAGCCTTGAAGTGAGCCTCTGGTACAAAGAAACGAAGAGGGGTAGCAAAAGCCCCCTGTAAGCTAAAATGTCTGATCCGAATGTCTCTGGAAGGTCCAGATTTGGGTGTTGCAAAACCTGTTGTAAAATATGCTTATGTAGTATAGCTATGCTGATAGTGATGTGGATAGGACTAACAGTTTTCTTACCTTTTATGATAAGTAAAAATCCTAACTTGTCCCCTACTGAACCAGAAGCAGTAGACGTAGGGGCCGTACAGACTGCAGAGACACCACGAAGCTTAGAAAGACGTGACAAGCAAGTGAGTCTGACACACACACGACCTAATTTAGAAGCATCAGATGAGGATGGACTACACTTTCACAAAATGAGAAACAGGACGCATTTAAATGTTTTTGCCAACTTGTTAGTGCATTACGTAGAAGCTATGGAAATAGAGGACTGTTATGTCTGCATGAAGCTACCGACCTCAGTGGCTGAAGGCGTGACATATCACCATCTACCTTTAACCTATGGAATTTCCTGTAGTATATTAGCTAGCTTGTTTTATAGGAGCACTTTGCAGTACTATTATTCAAATGCTGACGTAGTATTTTCTGAACTTCCCATTAGAGGACACCTGAACCTTGTACATGTTAGGAGTGAGGTGACCCGTTATATGGGAGAATATTTTCTGACTATAGGCAACATAGATTTAGACGAAGCAAGACAAGCTAATCTGACCTGTTCTCTGCAAGAGCAGGAAAAGATGTTCATAAAGATGGCAGACAGAAGGAGAGAAAAGTTTCAGAAGAAGGCAAATGACGAAAAGGATAGAGTCCCTAGGTGGGCTGAGCACATGGATAACACCTCGCAAGGCGAAGCTAATCCTGCCTTGTTGTTGGATTTTGAACGAAAAGGGAAACTTTGTATCCATAGGGAGAAGACAGAGTACTATAACAATGTATTCATCGGTTTCAGCGAGTGTGAACATAATTACAAGGTAATTGGAGGTTGGGGTTTCAAAAATGGGTCAGAACCTGTGTTTCCCGGAATATATTATATATGTGGGAACAAGGCTTATTTCAAATTACCGGACCACTGGTATGGAAGCTGCTACTTTGGCATTGTTTTCCCGAAAATATACCATGTGAATAATGCAGCTGGAAGCGATGAAGAGACTAATGGCTTAGTGCGTAGTAAACGTGAGAGTGTAGGTGAAATTATAGGTGATATTTTTAGTGCACTGATACCTGGAATGGGTGTAGTTCTGAACACTCATAGAATCTGCAAATTGTCTACAGTAGTGGACCGGTTATCAACGGACACTGCTGCTGGATTCCTGATGGTCAATACTGAAATGGTTGCGATCAGATCAATGGTTTTGCAAAACCGCCTTGCTCTTGACACCCTATTAGCAAAAGAGGGCGGAGTCTGTAGAATGCTGAAAGCGCAACATTGTTGCACTTACATTCCTGATAAAAGTATCGAATTAAAGCAATATGTGAAGAACATAACTAATTTGGAAAAAGAACTCAAACCATTGGAGGTTGACAGTGCCTGGACGAGACTGACTGGAGGTCTCTCCTCTATAGGTAGTTGGCTTTCTAACCTAGGTAGAAATGTTTTGTGGAAAATACTGATGCCAATAGTTGTAATAGGCGTGGTTGTATTGATCATCTTCATCTGCTGCAAATGCCAGAAATGCAAAAAGAAGTATCAAGTAAATAAGAGGGGGGTGAAGAGAAATATTGATGAACTAGAATTAGAAGAATTGAGGAATGAGATCTACAAAAAGGTGAAAAATCACCACTCTCATAGAGAAGCTGAAAGAAAAATCAACAATAAGTTTGTTGAAATACAAATGAGTGATGTGGATGAATGAAAAAGTTGGCATCTGTTTCCTTTATGTGGTGATGATAGTAAATATCATCAAAGAGGGGATTGATGGAGCAAGGATTCGCACGCAAAGTGCCTTGCTCACATTCAAGAACCTCGCTTAATGTATAATCATATTAATCCAGTTGTTCGTCATTTATTAAGCGTTTTCCCAAACACGCGGGTGTCCCCAGGATGCTTGCTTATATGTCTTTTTCATACTAACGAAGCTTGCACTAAAGAAACGGCTGCTTCGCTGAAATTCAGTCTGCGCATGCGTCGGTCATACCCATGTGATGTGACGCACTCGCATTCTGGAGGGAATCTATTGCACATGCGCACTGTTGCAAACATGGCCGCTTGTCTTTTACCACGCTCCGTGCTTGCTACAGCTGCTTCAGCCTATCTGTCTTTTCGCACTAAAACTGTAATGCTATAGTTATTATAAAGTAAGGGATGTTTAGAATTTTATCATGGTATACAGTGTGATCATTTTATATGTGATTTTAATTTGTTCTCGCTTACTTTTCATGTACCGCGTCTCTGGGGCTGGGAAATTCGGGAGCGGAGCCATACTTGAGGCTCTGCTGGGCTCCGACATGTGACCAGGGAGAAACTCTACTGCGCAGAAGCTGAAACAAGCCAGCTGGCTCCTGAAGCACAATGCGCCTGAGAAACTCTCTGGGAAGACCAAATCTCACCTTGGAAGAAGCAATTCTGTTGCTACCTATTATGAACTTTACTGTACTGCTGTATTCTTATGCATGGGAACGTGAACCCAAGGGGCGGGTAGGAAAATTTTAATATTTAAGATGGGAAAGTTGAATTCTAGGAGGTGGTAATGACCGCATCGCCTCTCCTGACCAATCATAATGTGGGAAACTGTCACTTGCAACAATAGTGGGTGGTCTGAGAGACCCCAAAACAGTATAACTGACCCGGTATTCCATGGAAAAATTGTCCGACTTGTCCGAGTAGCAGACCTGTCACTGACCCTACGAACTCTATAGGTGCTCAATCTGAGAGTGCTGGGGAGCACTCTGTCCATACTTTCCACAAACTCCTAAGGGGTGGAAATAATCCTAAGTGCTGGCGAAGCACTTTGCTGGGGAAATTCGAAAACCCAATCGGGGTTGCTGGCGGATTACTTGCAGAAGAGGGGTAACGCAGGCGTTGCTGTCCAAAGCTGTAGGTGTTGGTCGTACCCTGGGAGGCCCAGTCTTGACCCAAAACCTGAGGGGTATCCTGTCCTGAACTGTCCTTGGGCTGTACCTGCTCGCATTCTGGTATTCCAAATCCTTGAGGGTCCTTGTCCCCGTCTTTCCAAACTGACCCGTGGCCAGGGTTAGTCCTCACTCCTATTTAGGTAAATATAAACAGTGGGTTTGCGTTTTCTCATAGTCTTCTCTCACTTAGACTCATATCTGTTTTCCTTTTTTTAAGGGAATATTCTTGACTTTGATATTTGTTTCTGAAATGCCAAAATCACATATGTTTTGCTTATTAGATTTGTTCCACATCTCTCCCTACCTTTAGCACAGCACTAAACTGTCGGATTTATTAGTATGTTCCTATTTTTCCCTTTCCTTTAGTACGATTGCGGTGAACTTAGTAAGAATAGTCTAAAGAACTTAGGTTAAGTACATGTTTTAGGTCTCATTCATATCCTATGTCCTAGTATAAAGTTGCAGTGACTAGTCCTGTTCTAAATTCCTACCTTTAGTCTTCCCATATACTCAAATGGTCCTAGCTTTAATTCATAGTTACATAGTGGTTTTGATCTTAATGATTGACGTGTTACTCTGCATATCGCTTATTGCCTTGGCATATTTTCTTTGAACTTCTATATAAAACCTTTAACATCATCAGGTGTCTGTGGTCATTTTACAGAAATTGTGGATAAGTATGTTCTGATTTATAAAGGGTATTTTTCCTAGGTCCCCTGTCTACTATTCCCTGATAGCTCCAGATCTGTCATAAGTAATGTGCCTGTGGTAAGTCGGGTACATGGTAAGCAGAGGTGTGAAGCCAAACCTTAATTGCTCATAGAAGCGTGCAGAAGGAGAAAAAGAAATCACACCCGGTTCACCCAAATGTCATTGTTGTATTGAATGCACGCCAGGGCCCAGTGCGTGTAAGAGATTGGTAACCTCGTTGATCCGGGTGAACTGCGCGCTCTATCAATATTACCTACCAACTATAGCAGCTAAAATAAAGTCAATCGCGGTCAACACAGATTAAGTTTCTTAAAAACCAGCAGGGGGCGCTGTGTCACTTTTGTAAAAATGTATTTTGCTGCTGTGAAAAGCTACTGCAGTTCACTACCAGCGTTTGCCAGCACGGCTTATTTCTGTCACAAGCACTATTGATGCTGTGAAATTTGAACTTCTCACAGAGGCACACTCAGACACGCTCAGAGCAGACATGAAAACCGCAGATGGAATAATATGATGCACGTACTGAACATGAACAAAGTCCACCGTTTAACTCTGAAGAGCTTGTTTATTTGTTTTTTCTGCTTGAACTTTAAAGCCCTTGATAGGTACTGGATAAGAGCCCTGGGATATGAGGTCCTCTCGATAACATTTTTCAATTATTTCATACACCTGACGCGTGTTTTTCAAATGAAAGTGCTTAACCACAGAACAGGGTCTGCACATACGACAGCAATGCAAGCTCACCTGCACTCAGCTACTGTGCTTCAATCCACGGATAAATATGCACTGCGGAAGAGGGAAACAACAAAGGGTCAGATGCACAACAGTATTGTAAAGTAGTGGTGGGCCCTAGGGCCACCTACTGAATAAAATCATGGCACGGACACTAACAAGTGTGGTGGGTGCATGACTGGCCTAGGAGACGTGCGCGTGGCCCCTTTTATTAGCAGTCACTTGATTGGTCCTCTCGATTGCATGACAGCGCTGGGATGCCTGAGGGTAGCCATGCGCTTAACAAGAATTAATTAATAATAATAATAATAATTGGTGACGCCTGTGTTGTATGAGTGAGGGGTGGGTGTTAGCACGGCTTCTAAGGCTGCTTCAATACCGGTCTTGCAGGACACTACACTCCTCCTAAAATCCAAAAGAAAATCAACAATTCCAACCCGTGAAAACAAAACAGCCATCAACTGGATACCACATGGTCCGTTTATTTATTTATTTGATTTTAGAGCGCCCGAATCACCTTCATCGAGGTATCTTTGCGCTGTGACTGCTCGTGAGCAACTCAGGGGCATATTAGCAACGGCCACCGATAATTATCGCTGGCCGTGCTTAGCGATAATTAGATTATCGCAGGCTATCTCTGCTTTTTATCGCCCTGGTAGCGCGTAATTACCAATGCGTTACTCAAGGGCGATAAAAATTCCAGAGATAGCGAGGTTATCGCCCTTTTGCAGGGAACATCTTTGACTTTCCAGCGATGTTCCCTGCAAAAGGGCGATAAACTTGCATAGGGGTGGCTAAGTCAAAAACTAACCTCTGCTAAAATGCTAGGGCATCCTTGCTGATAGCGCGAAGCCGCACTATTGATGTCCTGACATGTAGTGTATGTCAGGAATGCCCATTTTGCATCTCATTAGAGATGCAAAGGTACGCGTAGTGCAAAAGGGTACTAACACGAGATTATGCATGTTAGCACCCTCTTGTAAATAGGGCGATATTTTTATCTCCGCTTTCTTTTGCTTTTTAAGCCAAAAAGCAGAGATAAAGCCCTTATAAATGTGCCCCTCAGTCTCTAGAGTCAATTTGCAGAACAGCAGTGGACGTATGGGCTGATGACACTACCTGCAACAGGGCATCTCCGCTCACATTCCTAATTTAATCTGAGTGCTTCAGGACAAAAAAACTGTTTAGTGCAGGGGTTAATTTGTAAAACAATAAGTGCCAGGGCCCTCGTCAGGAGGCCACTGCAGCTTGCAGCACCCATTGCCCCTGTAAGTGCTGCCAATGTGAGAACAAGCACAACTACTGACCTTCACTCTCCAACAAGTGTTACAATTCAGACTATTCCATGCCCACGGAGCTATGAGAATGGCTTGGGCGGCAAGTAGTAGTGATTTTAATGTATTTTTTTTTATGAATAAACAACTGTGGCTGACTCCTATAAATGCCGGTATTAACAAACAAGTGTCGGTGCCGAGCACTGGAAACCATGTTCTCAAAGTAAGCACTGGGTTAGTGTCAACAATTCAAAAACAGGGTGCATCCAAGAGTGTTGTTGGAGACCACAGCGAAGGTTGCATTTGTGGTGTTGCTTGGCTCTTTGAACATGGCTGCAACCGGGTGATGTCCTCGCTGCAAAACCTTGCTGCGTCCTGGAAATTTGTCAGTGGGGGAAATGGCAAGTCCATTTCTCGCACTTGTGGAGGCCCTTTGAATGGGTTGCCATTAAACTGCATGTGGTCTGTGCTGGGGCTGTGTGTGTGTGCCATGTCTGGCTACTGCAAAACCATTGCCTAGTTGCAACCGCAGGGTTAGATGGGTCTTGGTCAAGATTCGCTCTCTCTACACGGATCAGGGTGTAGGCAGGGTCACTAGTTAGTCTCTGGGTGACTGACCCTTGTGAGTATCACTGGTGATTCTTGTCTGTAGTTCTGATAGCGGTGTTAGACTCCACTCGGGATGTATGCTGCTCCATGGATGGTAGTGGTGATGCACTAGACAGGGGCTGGCATGATGGGATTGCCAGTCATATGGTGGACCTGTACGACAGGTGACAATGACTTGCCTTGATTGATGCAGGCCTTCTTTCTTGGGTCGTTAACAGCTGGGAGTGATGGTGGCCAGGTTTTTCCCTTCTTCCTTTTGAAGACATCTGTATCCATGTTTCTGAATGCTCTGGTTGCTGCAGCGTCGCTGACTGTGTTTAGAAGGTTATGCTGGGAAGCGTGTGGCAGAGACACGGTTCGCGCATGCTTACAGCTCACTCTTGGTTCTTCCACTGTACTATTGCCTGGTCATCATCTCTTCTCCTCAGTGGCTTACTCATGTGGATAGATGCTCTTCATCAATCACCAGAGTCTTCTCGAGCATGCCTTTAAGGTCTGGCCACTCTTGACCATCTCTCCTTCTGGGCTTGACCAGTAGTTAAGTTTCCCAGTGTGAACATGCAAGACACACTTACCCTTCCTTTTATTCGTTCTCCATTGTGCTTTGGCATGCACTTTCCTTCCAATGATGCAGTTGAGGCTTCTCATTGCTAGAGTCTTCTTCTGGGTGCATGCACCTTCCTTACGGCTGGCCAACAAGGCTTCTCAGTGGTCGACTCTCTCCATAGTTCGGCCACTGGCCTCGATGTTGGACTCCAGGCTTGGTGATGATCACGGCAGTCGCTGCTCTGTTTCTCATCTTCTTCTTGGGTTTGTGTGGCAACTGGCCATGTGTGCAAGTTACGGTGGGTTGTTGGGCCCACCAAATCGGGCACTGTGCACTTAGCGCTCCGCGCTTTAGTTATACTTCACACACTTTAATTTTAGATGCTTGTTTTATTTTTGTTCTATTTCAAGCTTGTTTATATTACTCATGTATTATTGTCATTTTTCATAATACAAGCGTATTTCAACATTTTATCATTTTTACACACATAACAAATACTTCAGTGCTCTGATTTCAATTCAATTTCTACATTATACAGTATATACATATTTTACACGTGAGCCCAATGCATTTTGGCGCCGCGATGGTGCCTTCATCAGGGGTGTGTCTGGAAATCAAACATATGAGATGATGTCAGAATCTTAATAGGGGTTCATGGGGTGTGTGTGACTAAATCCTATTGTTAGGTCATACCTGCTAGTTCAGACAATTTATATGCGTGTCAATCCTTGTGTTCAGTGTTCGTCACTGTGGATGATAATAAATAATCAAAGTAGATAATCAAATAATGGTCGCATAAGGGTTTCATGAACTATATCCCGAAGGACCTAATGGAAACATACCTGTGTGTGTCGTTATGTACTCGCTGAAAAAGAGAAATTCATATGTATCAGGATAAAACTAATCCTATTTAACATGTTGATCTCTCTGATTCTCTAGGTCATAAGACCCTTACCTTATCTTCACCACAATGGAATCACTGTCTGGTGAAAGAAAACTCAATTACTAATCTGCTAGGGAGCAATGCAGCGATATTTTTTGAATGCTCGAGATAAACATGTTGCTGCATACCTGGTTCGCCAAAAGTATCCACCTTGTATGGGGTTCCGTCTAACGAGCGTTGTGCTACGCGGAGTGCCGGTAGAACGCCATATGTAGCTCCGTTTGCCTCGCCGCGGTGCTGAGTTGATGACATAGAGGAAGGACTACACCAAAAAGGACGTGGGGGTCCTATTGATGGTAATGGGCGCCATATTTGAACCTGTCTTTTGCCAGGACACTCAGTGTTTACTACTATGTTGGCAGTTTAACATTCTAAGTTTACATTTATTTATTCAATCGCCCATAGGTGGACACTCTGAGAGACTGTTATAGAAATGTTCTCTAGTCTATAAGAGGAAATTTCAATGCCTACGAGTACCCGATGTGTATTACAATGGGTCTCTTAAAAATGTAATCGATAGGCTGTCAGCAATTTTCTACTAGCGATTGCTGTATCAGAATATTGTGTTCGTAACGGAGATATACTTGAACAGACTGTCCCTGTTTATATGGTTATGTTTGCTGCGAAATTATAGGTAACCAATAAACAACTTTCAGCAAGCGATCGCTGCTTAGGGATGCTTACATGATGTAAGCATCCCTAAGCAACAATTCAAAAACAGGGTGCATCCAAGAGTGTTGTTGGAGACCACAGCGAAGGTTGCATTTGTGGTGTTGCTTGGCTCTTTGAACATGGCTGCAACCGGGTGATGTCCTCGCTGCAAAACCTTGCTGCGTCCTGGAAATTTGTCAGTGGGGGAAATGGCAAGTCCATTTCTCGCACTTGTGGAGGCCCTTTGAATGGGTTGCCATTAAACTGCATGTGGTCTGTGCTGGGGCTGTGTGTGTGTGCCATGTCTGGCTACTGCAAAACCATTGCCTAGTTGCAACCGCAGGGTTAGATGGGTCTTGGTCAAGATTCGCTCTCTCTACACGGATCAGGGTGTAGGCAGGGTCACTAGTTAGTCTCTGGGTGACTGACCCTTGTGAGTATCACTGGTGATTCTTGTCTGTAGTTCTGATAGCGGTGTTAGACTCCACTCGGGATGTATGCTGCTCCATGGATGGTAGTGGTGATGCACTAGACAGGGGCTGGCATGATGGGATTGCCAGTCATATGGTGGACCTGTACGACAGGTGACAATGACTTGCCTTGATTGATGTAAGCATCCCTAAGCAGCGATCGCTTGCTGAAAGTTGTTTATTGGTTACCTATAATTTCGCAGCAAACATAACCATATAAACAGGGACAGTCTGTTCAAGTATATCTCCGTTACGAACACAATATTCTGATACAGCAATCGCTAGTAGAAAATTGCTGACAGCCTATCGATTACATTTTTAAGAGACCCATTGTAATACACATCGGGTACTCGTAGGCATTGAAATTTCCTCTTATAGACTAGAGAACATTTCTATAACAGTCTCTCAGAGTGTCCACCTATGGGCGATTGAATAAATAAATGTAAACTTAGAATGTTAAACTGCCAACATAGTAGTAAACACTGAGTGTCCTGGCAAAAGACAGGTTCAAATATGGCGCCCATTACCATCAATAGGACCCCCACGTCCTTTTTGGTGTAGTCCTTCCTCTATGTCATCAACTCAGCACCGCGGCGAGGCAAACGGAGCTACATATGGCGTTCTACCGGCACTCCGCGTAGCACAACGCTCGTTAGACGGAACCCCATACAAGGTGGATACTTTTGGCGAACCAGGTATGCAGCAACATGTTTATCTCGAGCATTCAAAAAATATCGCTGCATTGCTCCCTAGCAGATTAGTAATTGAGTTTTCTTTCACCAGACAGTGATTCCATTGTGGTGAAGATAAGGTAAGGGTCTTATGACCTAGAGAATCAGAGAGATCAACATGTTAAATAGGATTAGTTTTATCCTGATACATATGAATTTCTCTTTTTCAGCGAGTACATAACGACACACACAGGTATGTTTCCATTAGGTCCTTCGGGATATAGTTCATGAAACCCTTATGCGACCATTATTTGATTATCTACTTTGATTATTTATTATCATCCACAGTGACGAACACTGAACACAAGGATTGACACGCATATAAATTGTCTGAACTAGCAGGTATGACCTAACAATAGGATTTAGTCACACACACCCCATGAACCCCTATTAAGATTCTGACATCATCTCATATGTTTGATTTCCAGACACGCCCCTGATGAAGGCACCATCGCGGCGCCGAAATGCATTGGGCTCACGTGTAAAATATGTATATACTGTATAATGTAGAAATTGAATTGAAATCAGAGCACTGAAGTATTTGTTATGTGTGTAAAAATGATAAAATGTTGAAATACGCTTGTATTATGAAAAATGACAATAATACATGAGTAATATAAACAAGCTTGAAATAGAACAAAAATAAAACAAGCATCTAAAATTAAAGTGTGTGAAGTATAACTAAAGCGCGGAGCGCTAAGTGCACAGTGCCCGATTTGGTGGGCCCAACAACCCACCGTAACTTGCTTTCATATCCCAGGACTGACAACCCTGATAAATCGGAGCACCATTGGAATAGCAAGATATATCTTGAATTAAAAGGAGTGCTCCTTGCGCACACCATTTACTTGAACTGGCCATGTGTCACATGTTCCGTCTGCAGAGACTATCATGGAGCTCCCACTCTAATTGTGGATGTGTGTGGCTGGCTCGCTGCCTTGAGGTTTTCTCTGCTGTGTGACACTTTTCCTCTGGGTTGGTGTGGCATGGTCAACTTGCCACGTGTCACACCTCCCCAAAGGCCTTCTTATGTATGCAGCAGGAAGCCTTGTTTATACCTTCTTTCTCTAGGTGGTACAGGACTTGCTCCTTGAGGTGTTGCTGCCATCAGGCAGGGTTGGTGGGGTGTTGGAATGGTGTGCCTTCAAAGTGCAGGACAATGTGTTCCTGGTATCTAGACCACCATCGCATTGATTTGTGCTTCTGGCCACCTTCCTGTCCGGCCTACCTTTTTATGGACTTTCTACTTCTTGAGTATGTGTCCATCTCACAGTCTTAGACTGACAATGTGATGTGTCTGGCGTTCTCAGTTTTTTTAGTGGGTGTTACTCGGTGGGTTGCCCCTCTTGATCCTGGTGCCTTCCTATGATACTTCCATATCTGTTGTGCTGAGGCAGAAACAGAGTGCACAGCATCAGAGTGCTCCCATCTCTTTAGCTGCTCGGCTCCTCTGATTCTCGTTGTAGCAACACGGTTCCTGTCTGCTTCCTTTGTGGAGTCAGCTTACTGGCGGTGCCACAATGCAGTAGTGGTTTCTCTTTCCAGCTCATCAGACTGTACCTGGGTGTTGCTGAGGTTGACTGCTGCTGTCGGCTCTTGCTTGGTGTGGTTTTGTTGGCTTTGCCACCCTGATTACCTTGTGCGGTCTTTCTTTGGCTGTTTTGGTAGTATTCCTATTGCTTGACGTGCTCCGCGAGAAGCGGTCGCTCCCCACTCTCCCTGCCTATATTACTCTGCAAATACTGCTTGCCTGCTAGAAGCTTGAGGACTGGGTATTGTAGCGCTCTAGTGCATTGTTTGCTTGGTATCATAGCGCTGTAGTGCATTGTTTGCTTGGTGACGTAGCGCTTAATCTCTGTGTTTTGCCTGATATCGCATTTTACTGCTCGCAGCTGGGTACGCTTACTTTCAAAGCGCTCGCATTGCATAACTTCTGCTTTTGTAATAATAGACCGATTGTGCCGGTACTATCTGCCCATATCGTCATCCATATCTGTGCCCCCAATCTCGCCCAGTTACTGTATTGTTATCGCTGCCATTTTGTTTGTTGTGCCTGCAGCCAGCCTCCCCACCCCGCTCCCGCCTCCCAGCTGACCCTCCCTCGCCCCTCCCCCCTCCACTTCTCAACTTATGAGAGATGCATTTGCGCGCAGCATTCACGCGCAGCGTTCGCGCCCCATGCGCGCTGAAGGTGCGCCAAAGGTAAGCCCGTCTGCGCCCGTCCGCGCCTGGACCGCGCCCAGCGCCAGACCCCCTGGCCCCCGCAAACCGGACTCCTCCCGCATTACGTATGACCCCGCCACTCTGTTAGCCCTTAACCCCGGACGCACTCCTCTATGCTACAAAGCTGCCCGAGGACGTACCCATGGTCCCTTCGCCTGCCACTCCTGCAAGTTCGCCTGCATCAAGACCTACACCAAACCCTCTTCCTCCACACACAGCTCCGACTCTAACCACCTGAAGTGCATCCTGCTGAACATCCGCTCGGTCCACAGACACGCCACTAAACTCTGGGACCTACTAGACACTGTGTCACCGGACATCGCCTTCCTTACAGAAACCTGGATGAACGCATCATCAGCACCCGACATAGCCATTGCTATCCCGGACGCATACAAGATCATCCGAAAAGACCGCACCAACCAAACAGGAGGAGGCTTAGCCATCGTCCATAAGAACACCATCAGAATCACGACCAGCCTCGACGACAACCTTGCAACCGCCGAACATCTCCACTTCCAGATCCACATCGACCCCAGGACCACACTTAGAGGCACCCTCATCTACAGACCACCAGGAACCCGCAAACAATTCAGCGAAGACATCACTGACTTCATCAGCCCACATGCCCTCCCCTCCGAGAACTACATTCTACTGGGAGATTTCAACTTCCACCTGGAAAAGAAAAACAACAGCAACACCACCACCCTCCTGGACAACCTGGCTAACCTCGGACTCAAACAACTTGTTGACACCCCCACTCATGTAGCCGGACATACGCTCGACTCTGTCTTCACCTCCTGCAAACACATCTCCTTCGACCACACCACAGCTCTCCACTGGACAGACGACAGATGTGTTCACTTCAGCTACAAAACCACCACGATCCACAACACCCCACATCCTATTCCTCGAAGAAACTGGAACAAAATTACCACCGACCAACTCTTCACATCGCTCAACCAGAACCCTCCCGCCCTCCCATCGGACCCAAACGAAGGTGCCACCAAACTCAAAAAATGGATCACTCACAGCGTTGAAGAGTTAGCACCCTTGAAAAACCACCAGATCAAACAAGGTAACAAAAAGGACCCTGGTTCAACGATGACCTTAAGAAATCCAAGAAACTACGCCGCACTCTCGAAAAAACATGGAGAAAAAACCCAACCACTGACAACCTGACCACCTTCAAGGCAGCCACCCGCAAACACCACCAATTGATCCGAGCCACCAAGAAATCAGCATTCAAGGATCGACTCGACAACAACACCCATAACAGCAAGGAACTTTTCAACATCGTCAAAGAATTTACCAACCCCACCGTTGCCTCAAACGAGATCACTCCCTCCCAAAACCTTTGCGACTCGTTATCCTCTTTCTTCTACAACAAAATCGCCGACATACATAACAGCTTTAAGAACATCTCCATAGAACAGTCCACTCCGCCCACCTCCAAACCTGAACCGATCTCTAACATCCTTAGCGCCTGGAACCCAATCACCACTGAAGACACCATCCGACTAATGAACTCCATCCATTCAGGTTCGCCTACCGACCCCTGTCCCCACCACATCTTTAACAAAGCAGACTCCATCATCGCACCCCATCTCCGTGATATCATCAACTGCTCCTTCAACTCCGCTACCTTCCCAGAAAGCTGGAAACACGCAGAACTCACCGCCCTCCTGAAGAAACCCACAGCAGACCCCTCTGAACTTAAGAACTACCGCCCCATCTCCCTCCTCCCATTCCCTGCCAAAGTCATTGAGAAGGCCGTCAATAACCAGCTCGCCGCCTTCCTGGAATCCAACAACTCCCTCGACTCTTCACAGTCCGGCTTTCGAGCCAAACACAGCACCGAAACCGCCCTCATTGCAGCGACAGACGACATCCGAACGCTACTGGACAATGGAGAAACAGTTGCCCTCATCCTACTCGACCTCTCCGCCGCCTTCGACACAGTCTGCCATAGCACCCTCATACAACACCTCAGCAACGTCGGAATACAAGGAAAAGCCTTGGACTGGATCATCTCGTTCCTCGCCGGAAGAACCCAGAGAGTCCACCTCCCCCCTTTCAAATCAGAGGCCACCGAAGTCATCTGCGGAGTACCACAAGGATCATCACTCAGTCCCACCCTCTTCAACGTCTACATGAGTCCCCTCGCATCCATCGCTCGACAACACAACCTCAACATCATCTCCTACGCTGACGACACCCAGCTGATCCTTCCCTCACCAAAGACCCTAACATCGCCAAAACCAATCTTCATGAAGGCATGAAAGAAGTAGCCGAATGGATGAAAAACAGCCGCCTAAAACTCAACTCAGACAAAACAGAAGTCCTCATCCTAGGATCTTCCCCCTCTGCCTGGGACGACTCATGGTGTCCACCGGCCCTAGGCACAGCTCCCATACCCACGGACCACGCACGCAACCTAGGCTTCATCCTTGACTCCTCCCTCTCGATGACCAGACAAGTTAACGCCATCTCATCTTCCTGCTTCAACGTACTTCGTATGCTTAAAAAAATCTTCCGCTGGATCCCCACCGAAACAAGAAAGACGGTCACCCACGCACTGGTCACTAGCCGACTGGACTATGGAAACACCCTCTACGCCGGAACCACAGCCAAATTACAGAATAAACTCCAACGCATCCAAAATGCATCAGCCAGACTCATACTGGACATCCCTCGCCAAGCTCACATTACCGGCCACCTGAAAGACCTCCACTGGCTTCCCGTCAACAAGGGAATAACGTTCCGTCTCCTCACCCACGCACACAAGGCCCTCTACAAACTAGGACCCGATTGCCTCAACACACGACTGTCCTTCTACACACCCACCCGACAACTAAGATCTTCCAACCAAGCGCTCGCCACAGTTCCGCGCATCCACAGATCCACCATGGGAGGAAGATCTTTCTCCTACCTGGCAGCCAAGACCTGGAACTCTCTCCCCACTCACCTCCGCCTCACACAGAACCACTTCTCTTTCAGAAAGGAACTTAAAACCTGGCTTTCGATAAATAACGCTCCCCCTACCAAAAGCGCCTTGAGACCCTCTGGGTGAGTAGTGCGCTATACAAATTCCTGAACTTGAACTCCTGAACTTGACGTCACCTGTGCTACTCTTTTGGTGCTTTGTACCCTCTGTGCGACGTTTGCCTCTGCTGTGCATTGGAAGATATCAGGCAGCCACAGGGGACACACAATGCTTTTCTCTCTCACCATGGCACTAGACTGCTCCTGCCATCTCATGTATTTGGGCTCGTTTAGGTGGAGTAAGCATGGATTCTTACTACCTTGATGGGCTTTGCCAAAGAGGCAGTGCTGATTGCGCTTGGTGCTGAACTTCCCTGATCTTCCTGGTTGGTGCTGCCGGATTGCCTCTGGAGTCACACAATCTCTTTTCCTCCCTGCAGCTGCAGCAGATTACCAGTTGGGTAGTTCTAGGATAGCAGATGTTGCCCCACCATTTTCTCTTAGGGCTTTCATGCCTGCTGTGTTTGAGATCAAACTTAGCGGGATTGGAGGCCAGTGCTTGCTGTTGTCGTTGTGGCGTTGCTGGCTTTGCCACGGTGCCATGTGCAATGCCTGATTGTGTTCTAGGGCTCTGGGCCTGGCTGTGCTCATCTCCACCTCTGTCTGCTTGGTTGCAGGGCTTACAGCCACATGCATCAAGCTAAAAACCGGTCGCAAACGGGCAGATTCTCAGAATCTGCCCCTTTGCGACCGGTATTTTTGCATTTGGGATGCATCATCACAAATGCAAAAATCGCAATTTAAGGAATCTCTAAATTGAGATTCCTTAAATTGCAATTGCATTTAAGGAATCCCAAATTGAGATTCCTTAAATGCAATGCATCAAAGCCAAAAAAATAGCGATTTCGCTAATAGGAGTAGCAAATTACCATGAAGTTGAACTTCATGGTAATTTGTAAAAACTTGGAAAAATGCACTTTTGTGCATTTTTCAAAGTTTCATGTTGCGCACACACATGCCCTTAGAGCATGTGTGTGCGCAACATATGTGCACAGATCAATTTCAGGGGTGCAACAGGGTGTCCTTTTAACACCCTGGCACCCTTGAAATTGCATTCTCAATTTGCGATTCTCTAATTGAGAATCGCAAATTGAGAATGTCTTCCCATTCATTCGTATGGGCCTCTAGGCCCATAGGAATGAATGGGGAGGTGTTCTTTAATTGCGATTTGCAATTTGCGAGTCGCAATTAAGGAATGTTTAGAAATCGCTATTTTTTAAGCGATTTTTACATTCATAGGCTTTTGCGATTCCTTAATTGCGATTCCTTAAAAATCGCAATTAAGGAATCGCAAAAGCCAACATTGATGCATGTGCCTATAAGTGTGTTAAGGTTTCCTTCTTTACTCAGTTTGCGGACTCTTTTCCAGGTGTGTAGTGCAGAAAGGGTGCTAGACTCTTTAAGTCTAATAATAGCTGCTGTAGGGATGTTGGCTGTCCTAGTACAAGAATGTGGCAGGTGTCCCAATATGGTGACCAGTACAAAGCCTTTAGTTTGTTTACATTTGTTTTTCCGGCACACATTATGTGATGGGGCTTCACGTCTTGGAGGCCCTCTGTGCAATTACTGCCTGCCGCTATTTCATAGGCATCTAGCTGGCAGGTTCTTATATCGCGCTGATCTGCTGAATGTGTGTCTAATGAACTCGGTTTTCTGAGGACAGTTTGGCGGGCAGGTTAACTCAGTCTGCCTCTGCCTTGGTCCCTAAGCACAGTGGCGGCTCGCAATGGGAGTGCTGCTGGGCAGTGGGGCAGGGGAGGGGCAGGGTGGGGGTTAGTGGATTTGGACATATGATGTCCATGAGTAACGTAAGTAAATAAATAAATAAAGCTATTTACCTTGCGCTCGCTGCATCGCCAACTCGGCGGTAAAACTACTTACCTTGTGTAAGTAGTTTTATTTATTTATTTATTTACTTTACTTGTGGACGTCATATGTCTTACTCCACTACCCCCTCACCCTGCTCCTTCCCCTCCTCACCCAACCGCCCCATAGCACTCCCACTGCAAGGCACCGCTGCCTAAGCCAGCCAATTAAGTTTACAGCCACACTCAGGGGAAAGGAAAAAAACAGCAGGGCTGTACCAGTGAGGTTAGGTGGTTGCTCTGTGTTTAAGGCTTGCACTTTCTCCCTCAAATGTCCGCTCCCTCTTGCCTGCATGGGACCTCATGGTATCCAGTAGTTGTCTCCCTCCGGTGCACGGAGTGGTGGGACTCCCGATGCCACAGCAGAAACAGGAAGCAAAACCAGCCTTAGCCCACGCCACCTTTACTGGTGTGCAGACTCTACTCAGGAGCACAGGAGAAACTGTTCCCTTCTTGCCCTGGAAGTGGTGAGTAATGATGGGCCCTGCAGAGGAAGACTTTCTGCCATTTTTAGGTCTTTCCTAGGCAGCGCTTCCGCTGTCTCTTCCAAACATGCTGTATTCAGGAATGGAATTGAAGCTTCTCCCATTTTCCGCCCATTTTTTCAATTAGCTACTGTTACTGTCCCATGTAAATGGTGGCTTCCTATTTGTTATAGGGCTTAGTAGTCCCTCCTTAGTACCTCCCTTTCTCATGTTGTACCCTCCTATACAGACTGCCCCTCTTACATGTGTTCTTACTCGATACGTTTTACTTATAGTCTGTGAGCACTATTTTTTTTTACATGACTTTCTCCTACCTGTATTTGCAGGCACAACATGCTCTCCCGCAACTTAGTTACTTTATTTTTCAGCGCAGCGTGCTGTGCTTGGACTTTGACAGTGAAACCTACCCGACTTTTCTTTTGTTGTGCGTGGCTCGTTCAACTTTGTTTGCAAAATTACTATTTTTTTACCCAGCGGTTCATTTTTATTACCAATGGCGGCCGTGCGTGATATTTTCAAAATACATTGCTTGCCCAACCTAAACCTTTTCATTTATAAAGTATGTTTTTTGGCAGTGCGGCACGCTTTAACAATAGCAGTTGCGCGCCATTTCTTTTCTTCTGACTAGGCGGCCATGCACCTTTACTTTTAAAACACATGGCTCGCCCCACTGTAGTGAAAGGCACAGCTTGACAAACTCTATTTTTCAATATTTTATGCTTTTAGTTAGCACTGTGGCACTGGCGGCGTGCTGCGCTGCTTACAAAAAATTTACAATATTGAAAAAATAGAGTTTGGCCGGCCTCTCCTTTCTTTTCTTCAGCGCAGCTCGCCAAACTATTTTTTCAATATTATATGCTTTCAGTAAGCAGTGCAGCATGCTACTGTCCTGTCAGCCACTTAAAGATAAAACCAGCATGGTGCGCCGCTTAATAAAAATGCACAATATTTAAAAAAAAGAGTTTAGCGATCAGTACCTTTCTTTTCTCAGGAGCAACCTGCCAAAACTCAATTTTTTCAATTGTCTAATTTTATCGTAAGCAGCACAGCATGCCGCCTTCAACTTTACCAATGGCGGCCGCGCCTTTCCTTCTTTGGCGTGGCTCGCCCAACTTCCTAAGGTAAGGCACCATTTTGTTAACAAGCATTTGCAGTCAAAATGTACGTTTCAGTCCCTGACAACCTGCATGCATCCCATTTGTTTTTTCACTTACCTGAAATCAGGTCAGCCTATGAATGTTCCTTAGTCACACAATAGTATGCTGCCCTATAAATTATTTTGCCCCATGAATGTCTGCTGCCCTATGTCATAAATGTGAACACTCACGATTTAGACAGGAAACACTTTGATTTCTAAGGCAAAAACTGCTTTATTTAACTTTCTTTAATTTGAAAATCCTTCATTTCAGTTTAAGTCAATGGAGCAATCAAATTCATCCAATTTATTTTTCCAAATCCCACTTTTCTCTTTTTCCATACACTGGCATGTGTGACGTGAGGCGCACAACCATTTGAAGCTCCAATCTGTGTCCTCGGTTTTGACAGTCTGCAGCAGGCAGCGTTTTTTGTACCATGAACAGCTGCTCAACCCAAACCATGCCATATCTCAATTGTCCCATCCTTTCCACTCTGCCACATTTCTTGGTAGTGTCCGCTCTTCTTGGTTCATGTGCCTCCGCTTTTGAGCTCCCTTCTCCCAACTACCCACCACAAGGACTATCTGCCACAGCTGAATTGAGGCTAACCCAAAAGTCTAAACAACCATCACCCTTAAATTTGCAACTCGCTTTCAATCATTTTTGCATCAGACAAAACGTCAATTTTCTTAACTGACAACCAGTGCCCAAAGTTTTTGTTAAACGTAGCTAGACTGCTTGGGAGGGGCTAGTACTTGAGGTAAAAAACATACCCATCCTTCTTACGGAGGCTGTGCTTGAAGGCTGTTGTATAGGCGTGGGCAGGGAGGTAACTATCTAGTTTCATTGAAGCCTTTGCAATGCCCTACTGTTGACGTCAGCCTGGGGTATTTTCACCCTGTGCATTGGGCTGATCTGTGTTTTCAGTCTGGCTGTTGAGACCGCATGACTTGCAGGCATGCGCCTCTTTTCACCCAGCACAACCTCCCGTTCCGTAGCACAGGTCCATAACATGGGGAAGGTGTTTAATGGCTGGTGTAGGCTGGTGTGGCAGGCTTAAAATCAATATCAGGACATACTGTTCTTGTGAGGCGAAATAATCTAATATTGGTTGTCTGAGTTGCTTTCAGAGGGCCAAGGGGCAAGAAGCAGCTACTGGGCACAACAGTTGAGGTTGAGATCTATTTCTCCTGATAGGCTGGGCAAAAGGGACAAGTTCTACCCCTACAGCACTTGACTCTCAGTGGTAGTGCAGGTCGAGCAGTCCAAGGCTTCGTAGAGACGATGTAGGTGTAAGCCCAATAAATGTATGACCAACTAGATTCATGCTTTCATGAAAAAAGTAGCATTTATATAGGAACACATAGTGAAATACTACACACCACAAACAATATCCCCAATCTTCGCAAGCCTGGCACTTTAGTGTTCTTCGGGTAAAATCTTGGGTCCCACTTCCCTGTCTAAGGATGATGGCTATTCCCCATTTGTGTAAGGCAGCATTCAAGTAAGGCCCCACTAGTGAGTAGAAGTCTAACACGTTGCACAATGGCTTCTTAATAGTGCAGCAGTGCTACAGTCAGAGCAGCCCAGAGGCTCGGTGGCTTGGTAATCATCCTTACATGCTCCTGCTGGAGTTGTTGAACAGATGGTTCAGGTGTGTGTCAGCGGCCCCCAGCAGTATGTAGTAGTCGGTATGCGGCGAGGGAGGAGACAGAAATGTAAGGCACTCCTCAGGTCATGCGGTGAATCTTCCTGTTTCTACCTGTAGGTCTTGGGTGCTTTTGGGTTTGAGTGATTGAGTCAATGCTCTGCTTCCAAGTTTACAACTCTTATGCTTCACTGCCGCACACTACTTCAAACAAAGCAAACACAAAGAGATGATGGACGGAGCGCTGAACTTTTCAGACACTCATCCCTAGTCACAGATCTGGGTTGAATCCATCATCGTTCTTTAGCTCACTTCACCACCCCAGTTCAGACCCGGCTATATGCAAATCAGTCTTGACCCTGTGCCTCATGGGAACAGTGTTTGCTTTGTTCACCCTAAGTTGGTAGGGTATGCCCAGACATGGGTCCCTTGCTCACTTTGCCACTGGATTCAAGAAAGCCTGGCTGATGATGGGTGTTACCCCGAAACCGGTCCCAGGATGGTTGTTACTGGTCCAGGGAAGACCTGGCTTGGCAATTTGTCTGAGCTGTTCAGATAAGGCACATGGTCAAGATTGATTTGCATTTGGCTGGGTCTGAACTGGGGTGGCAAGGTGAGCTAAAGAACAATGATGAATTAAACCCAGATCTGTGACTGGGGGTGAGTGTCTGAAAAGTTTCAGTGCTCAGTTCATCATCTCCTTGTGTTTGCTTTGTTTGCCCTAAGTTGGCAGGGTATGCCCAGACATGGGTGTACTGTACTCATGAGGCACAGTGTCAAGACGGATTTCCATATAGCGGGGTCTGAACTGGGGTGGCGAAGTGAAGTAAGGAACGATGATGGATTCAACCCAGATCTGTGACTGGGGTGAGTGTCTGAAACGTTTCAGCGCTCCGTCCATCATCTCCTTGTGTTTGCTTCATAAGCCACCCAGCCTGGCAAGCACATTTGAGGAACTCACACAATTTAATGCAGACATATATTTCATTTGCCCCATAAATCCTCCTGGAGAAGGTCGTCTCACTCTCTACACTGACTGGGCAGTACTCGGTGGAGCCGGTATCAGCACATTTTCCTGGGCTGCAGACAACCTGGTATCACTAAACATTTATGTAGCATTTATCAATAAAATTAATTATCTTAAAAAATCAATAGATCTCTTCTCCTATTTTACATTTAGTATAATTAGCTGCTCTGAAAAATTATATTGCAGTATTTTCTGAAATAAATTTTTTATCATTTGTCAAGGTTTAATTATTTCTAAAGCCACTAGTTCGCCTTTAAATGCCTTGTTGACAACTTTTAATCGCTGGATTGAGCTTTTATCTTTTGCTTCCAGTATAAGTCAGTAAAGGAGCACAGGGTCACTGCTGCATACATTTTCGGAAACTCCATTTGCATTTTGTCAAACGTTTTTTCGCATTAATTACTTTTGGACTCCCTATCTGGAGGTTTATCTGCACGAACACTCTTCAGTCAGTTTCCCCTCAAGATAGCAGTCTATGGTCAACTGTATTAATATCCACTACCTGTCATTTGTTATAGGACCTATGGCAATTTTATTATGCTCTTACATCTCAACAACATTTTTTCAAACAAAAAATGAGTATTAATTATTAGTAGATGGCTAAGACACAACCCTTAGACAGAGAAATTTACTACTTAAAGTAGTTTCTTAACCATAAGTTTGATGGTATGCTCATTAGGGGCTATCCTACCATTTTAAGTACATCTTGTATAATACAGTAGACCACATATGAGCCGAAAAACAGTTTTCTTGCACTGAATCTCTAATGTATTCCCCAATTAGGGGCCTATATTTGATAACTTGTTTCCTGCTTTTATTAAGTGAAATGTATGGGGCAGTGCTTAATCAACTAAACACGTTTTTTATTACATACCACATAACTCAACAATGAACCACACAATGCAAATCATCAACACAATTACGTAACACACCACAAATATACAATCCACATCACATACATCCAAAACACACCACAAAATTTAACAGCACACCACATAATTAAACTCTACTACATAACACAAAATACCACAGCACAAAATCACTTTGCATAAAACACAATCCCAATCCACACAATTCCTATGCACTAAATACCACATCATTGAGAAGTACATAATTCCACTGCACAACATACCACACAATTCCACTACACACCAAATAAATCCACTCCACTCCAAAACACCTAAGTAAAAAAATTTACATTTACAGCTCCAATACCGCTAATTCTCTCAAATGCAAGACCAATTGCATTGCAAATGCTTGTTATAATCTGTTTCGAGTCCAGACAGACACAGATTTGACTTAGTGTCTTATTCTTTGAAGTTTGTGTTGTTGGTATTGTCCACTATGAAGTGCATATTTCTCTGTCCTTCCCGTTGTCCAGGAAGCAGTCTTTGTCACAGCAGGAGCGACACTAAATTTGATAGTCTCATAACTCAGTCGATGGACGTGACAAGAGGATTACACCTACAAGTCATCCTTATTGATATGTGCCTATCAAACGGTTACAAAGGCCCCCAGTCATAGTATTTATGATTCCCTCATCAGCCCTATCTCCTTCCCTAGATGTGCCCAAGTCTCACTAACGGCAACCCTTTCAGTGTCAAAGAACCTTTTTGAAGTGTACAGGAAAACCTGGCTCGACCTTCCTCCAGTGCGTCTCCCACACAGCTCTCAGGAATGAAGGAAATCCACAAATTTGTCTGGGCTGGTTCCTCCACCTCCACATGCCTTTCCAAGGCCCTGGACATCAGATATGGAACCCACAGGCCTTCATGTACTTTACCACACACAGGGACACATGAATTGCAGCACACACATGTAACCGTATGTGCGCTTCATAGTACTACATACTAACATGATGTTGGCCAAGGGTGAGTTAGGTCCAAAACACCATAAATTTACATGAGTGGGTCGGTAAGTCGCATACCAGTTGACACAGGCAAATAGGCTTCTTCACTCATCTGATCACTATTACATAAATTGTATACTACCATCACCGCTCTCGTGCTACTAAACTCTTGGTAACTGCAGCAGTCCTATAACCCCTCCCATGCTCATGACGAGCTCAGCTCGTCATGAGCCATTGTTCCCGTGTGTTCACGAGGAGCTGAGCTCGTCATGACCGTTGGAACGCTCACACGCCCGGCTAATTTCCCTGCTGTGCTGAGCTTTCCATTAACCCCTTGCATGCGGGGATGATTCCCACGCTGTGCTGAGGGGAGGGGGCGCGCACAGCGTCCCCATGCTCATGATGAGCTGAGCTCGTCATGAGGCACAGTGCTTGTGTGCTCATGACGAGCTGAGCGCACAGCGCCCCATGCTCATGACGAGCTCAGCTCGTCATGAGGCATAGTGCTCGTGTGCTCATGACAAGCTGAGCTCCTCACGGCCACACCCGTTTTTGTGGAACGTTCAGCACAGCAGGGGAATTATCCCTGTGTGTGAGCGTTCCACGGCTCATGCGTCATGAGCACACGAGAACCGTGGCTCATGACGAGCTGAGCTCGTCATGAGCACCGGGGCGCTGTGCGTGCCCCCCCCCCTCCCCCCAGCACAGCAAGGGAATGTGCCCCGCAGCCAAGGGGTTAATACTAAAGTAAAAACCCTTTGTTATGAGCTGTTCCTAAAAAGATTGCAAACCCTGAGACAGGCCTAGGTTATAGGGCACATGCATATCAGTCAGGGGTGTACATCCTTCACCATGGAGGGAATTTTCCATCCCAACAATGTCCAGTACCTATGGAAAGTTTGGATTGCAGAGCTTGCAAGTGGCTATCTTGGCTGAGACTTTTCTACTCCTCTGACATTGTAAAAAAAAGTTGCAAACAATGTAGTGTTGTATGTTCCGTAGTTCCTGTTCTACCTTGGCATACCTGACATAATGTAACCAGCCTAAAAAAAATCTTTTAACAATACTGCATGGAAGGGCTTTGGTGCCACAGAAATGTTAGTATTTATGAGGAGGACATGTTTTGATTGGGCAGACTGTAGCGCGGGTGGGAGAAAAGGGCAGGAGACGTGTTTTAGTGACTGGGATCTTTATTACTGAATACAGATAGTCCGTGCAAGTTCGCCTTGGAATTAGACTCCTCCGGGGAGATCTGCTCCCGTTGCTCCGGTGGGTGCTCTTCTCTCCCGTCTCGGTCCTCCGTCGGGGTTCCGAACTCCTCCTGGGTAGTGGGGTAGTGGGGTCCGTGATGCCTTCAGTGGTTCTCGACATGTTAGGGAAAAGGACAGAGAAGGCACTCGTTAGGTTGTGTGAATACCAACACTCTAGTGAAAAGGGAAAGAGAGTGAGGAAGCACCCGGGGTGTCAAACTCTCAAGCTCGTAGTGGCGGAAAGGGGGGGGGAAGTGCACGGGGAGTTACGAACACCGGGAATAAGGAAACCAGGTCACGTTACTGACCCTCCCTTTTTCCCCACCGAAGCTGCTATCCGACCCCGTACCTGCTCAAGCCATAAACCTCTGGGCGTATGGCAGGGCGGCTCGTGCTGATGGTGGCCTCCTGGCGTCCACGCTGTCGACGGGTCGGCTCCTCTTTCTCTCTCTTCGAACTCCTCTCTCCTCTCCGCTCCTGACTCCGCTCTCCTCTCCCCTCCTGACTCCGCTCTCCTCTCCGCTCCTGACTCCGCTCTCCTCTCCGCTCCTACGCCCCCGGTGAACAAGTACACCTCCTTTTCTCCTCCTTCCGTATTTGACGCTTCCGTGCTCGATCTAGGGCACGCCCATTCCTCCTGGTCTTCCCAGTTAAAGCGATAGGGTACTTCATTTACCTCCGTGGGATGAAAGTGCATTTCCTCGTCCGTCTGATCCCACTGTTGAAACAAGAAGAGAGAGGTGGTTTTGCATGAGACCCCAAGAGGGGGTCCGGAACCCTTATTCTGTGGGGACGACAGCCTCTCCTTGATACACAGACGATAGATGAACTACTTCCCCACCATCACAGTTATGATTATTCTGTCTATTTACCTAGCTACCTGAGCCAGTATCAGTATGGTCATTGGTGGCCGGGTGTTGTCTTTTAGTTCCGCAGGTCGGAATCTTTCCCTGGATGAGATAAGACTCAACCGATGGGGCCATCCCTGACCAGCATGTACGCTCATTGACATGGCTCCTCTCGTTCAGAAATCAGTAATTATTTTATCAATTCTGGTCTTACTCCCGGCAGCAGCTCACTGGTATCTGATGATTTCAAGTACCAGCCATCACAAAATAGTAACATGCGAAATAACGCAGCAGTGGTACCCTGGAAATCGGTTCTGATTCCTGGTTTCAAACAATAAAAGAAGATTAAAGTATGAGAGCTTATGAAATACAACCACGTCGACCCTGACCCAGTGCTCGTGGCCCCACACACGTCATACACCAGTAGAAAGCTGCGAGGAAGGGCTGTCACTGCCAGGTTGCCGCTTGATAGCCCACCTGATGCTAAACAGTCCTCCAAGCCCTTTGGGGGCCATTATATTTTGGCATATGCTGTTGTTTTGCAGCCCGCCCTGAACTCGTTTGTGGTCAAACTCAGCCTGAATCTTTTGAGGATTCTGTCACTTCCGTTGAGACTTTTGAGGTTCCCATTGTGGGAGCCAGTGGCGTAACACAGGACCCACAGCCCGGCGGTGCAGGGCCCCCCAAGCTCCATGGGGCCCCCTCAGCACAATACTCTGGCTGGAGAGCTCCAGACTGAGTACAGAGGGGGCTCCTCCACGTACCTTGCAGGGGGCACTCTCAAGTTTTGTTATGCCAGTGGTGGGAGCTACTAGCACTGACACAAACCCTGGAACACCCTCCCCATCTTCTTACGACAGACCCAGGACTTACTTACCTTCAGGAGGCTACTCAAGACCTGGCTATTCGAACAGTAGCAGCACCCCCAACCCCCAGCGCCTTGAGACCCTCACGGGTGAGTAGTGCGCTTTACAAATGGTATGAATGATCGATTGATTGATTCATTCATTCATTCATTCATTGCTGCTGCTTCCGTCCACCTTCACTGTACCCTGCTCGCTCGTAGAGACAGGCAGATACAGGTGTACGGCAGGGCGGCGAGGGGCAGGGCTGCAGGTATTGTGTTGTGCTGGGCTGCGCCATTGTGGTCTGCGTCCTTTGTGTCCTCCATGACCCTGCGCAGCTGAGTTAGCTGCGGAACAATTGCTGTATTATACTGGGGGTTGTGATTTGTTTGTTGACTATATGGGCTGCCAAACCCTTGGGGGGTTATCAGCAAACTATTCCAAGTGGGTCATCAGCACTGTGGCTAGAGATCCCTCTGCAGTCTCGGTTATTATCTGCCATTCTTCATAGCCTCTGTGTGGGTGGAGGCTGTGGCTCCAGCAAGTCCAAGGGAAGGAGGTAAGTGGGCAGTTGCTGCACTGTTGCATAACATTACCCAAAGTATATCGCTGGCCTCTGTCATCGTTTTTTGTGGCTTTACTAGTCCCTATACCTTGTTCTTCATAAATAATACCCCTTCCCCACTCCTTGTTTTTAAGAAAGCCCTTCTTTCCTGCTGGTAAGCAAAATTGTCGTCCAAATATGGGAAAACAGAAGGGGAGCCTCCCTGCCACTTGCACAACAATGGACAGCTTTGTTCAACAGGCGGTAAGCCTGATAAGTAAAGAAATTGAGTAGGCCGAGAGGAGGTTATCCCTGTCAACCCCCCACCCACCTCTAGTGTCCAAGCTGAATGAATTGATGATATGGTGACTGTTACCAGTGTTGATGATGAGAGCCATTACCCTGAGGCTGAGGACGAGACTGTAACATAATCTGTAACCACTGACCCGTGCCTCACACTGGTATCAACCATGGGGGGTCAGGAAGAAGACTTGCAGCTCCTGAGATGGCCTGGTGGCAAATGAGTTAAAAGGAAAACCCTAGTGGGGAAGAGGAAAAGAGTGGAGGGGATTGCAAAATCTAAAAGACTTCATCCTAGCTCACCCCAATTAGAGCGCACTTTGAGAGAGGACATGGACATGACTGCTTTGCAGATGGTTGAGGTTTGTATGCCCTTCCGGTGGATGAAATGTCTAGAGTTGTGCTTTCGCTACTCACCACTGCCTTGGGCCCCATATTAGAGAGATTGGCCAAAATTGAAGAATCTATTACTTCAATGAATCAATTGCTTGGGGGGGAGAGGGAGGAGAGGCATACTGTGATACAATCAGTTCCATGGGGATGGGGTGTTGCGGGAAGGGTATATCAGGCCTGCAGGCTTCGAATGAGCCTACACCAAGGGGGTCTTGCTCACTAGGGCTGGCCGCACTTAGCACACCTAGTGCACCTAGTGCTCTGGAGAAATTAATTCATCCTACCATGGGTGGGCAATATATGGACAGTAGAAAGAAGAGATGCCCACCAAACAATCTCTAAGGTTCTGAAGTCTATATGCAGAGCCAAAGCATACCTCAAACCTGAATGGGCAATCATCATACAACGCTCACCTCATTACCAATGTCATTACCAAACTTGAAAGGCCATTCTTAAGCCATATGTGGTGGTCATAAAGGGTGTATCCGCATTGAGCCAAGATGAAAGAGCAGATCAGGCCCAACTCCTGAATACTGGGTTAATGGCAGAATTAAGGGTCAGGCACTTTTGCATTAGAAGATCAACATTGTATGGGTGGACTTCCCGGAAACCTGATCACAAGGATTGTATTATCATCAATTTTAAGGATAGATTAGTCATTAAGGATATATTGCCTTGGATCCACTTCTCAGGACAACCTACCACACCCAATGAGACCCTGCCATTGTGTTTCTTCTATAGGCCTCAGAGAATGAATAATGTACATTGCCTAGGCCACTTTTCTTCAGCAGGTACCAACACATAATAGTTTATCTGCCCTTTTGCACTTGGATTCCCAAGACTGACTCCCTAACAGAGCTCTTCTCCCCTGTGAATTTTTGTTGAATAACAATAGTCATACTATTGAAACTCCAAGTCCAACTATAGCTAAGAAACTCAGGGGGACACTTATTACTAGCTGGAATATTGCTGACATTGCTAGCAAAAAGGAGTCAGAGGACTAGACAACATATGTGGAATCTGCACACATTGAGTACTTACGAAAAACATGGTCAGTAAATATTATTGATCAGAATGGCATTTTGCCTTTTAATTCTCCCGCCGCCCCTTCGAATAGTGGCAGGCCTAAGGGATGGTTTGATGACTTTTGTTTCAAAAAGTTTAGCCACACAAATTAAGAAGAGCTTTTTGAAGACTCCCTATTATCAATTTGTCACTTTCACATTGGGCACTAACCCTCCAATCACGATTATACATTTCTATAATAATGATTGTGATTCATCACAGCTGGAGGTAGTTAGCTCACTTGAAACAGATTTAGATATTTTTATTCACCGGAATTCTTTTATATTTTGTCAGAGGACTTCAATATTTTGGAATGGCCTAGTATGTTCGAACGAGTGTGTGGGTACAATGATCTTGAGGAAAATCCCTTATCACATTTGTTACATAGCCCATATGGCTTACCGCTCAATAATTTGATGGTAAAATTTAATCTGAAATTAGCTAAACATCACTGTATCAGTGATTGCCCCCTTTTACCTACATTTGTGGGGCGAAGCAATATTAGTTCTATTGACCATATTCTAATCTCAGACTTTAGCAGGGGAACTATCTTAGATTTACGGGTGGGGTCCAACTGTATTAGTGATCATAACCTAGTGATTTTGAGTTTAAATTTTAACCTCCCTAAAGATTCTGACTCTGGGAAAATCAATAGTATTACCCTTGTAGGTCAGAATGTTGTTAAAATTAAATGGGCAAGTGTTAATCCCTTTAACGTCCTAAAGAATTTGGTGGCTAAGAACCGGGACCAAATAATGATAGGATTAGCATCAGAAACTAACCATAGGGAGACACGAGATGCCATATTATATCAAACTCCATTAATCAACCACTGACAAAGAGGTCTAAGTCACATGGGAAAGAAAGGAATGGCTGAATTGATGGCAAATGCACAAAGGACAGGAATAATATGAATTAAATCTTAAATCACCACCCTAGGGACACTAAGGCAGTCCAGGCATCTAGAGCCAATTACAACAATGCTCTAAAATATAGGGAAAAAGCCCTGCAAGGAGAGGCTTGGATGAACCTTTTACAGGCAGCTAAAACCAAATATAGTGTTCTATTTTGGAGAACCGTAAATGATCCTGTGTTCACCAAGTTAATAGACCCTGACTTGGAATCTGCGATCAACACAGTCCAATGGGTGGACCATTTTGGCTTGATGTTCTCCCAGTCCGGCTTAGTTGTGGAAGACATTTGGATGCCGAACAACCCACCGGAATAACATTCCCATTAGATGAGGTGGTGAGGCCTATTAATAATAGTCCAAAGGGGAAGGCTGCAGGCCCTGATGGGGTCCCAAAGGATGTTTAAAGAACTGAACCCAATTTATGGGGTCCTTTAAGGTCCTCAACAAGGCAAGATCTCGATATGTACCCCTACCTGGTCAACCTCCCTTATTATACCCATCTTTAAGACGAGTTCTAGAAACGATCCGGAATGTTATCATCCTGTCTCACTAACTGAATCTTCCGCTAAACTCATGTTAGAAAGATTGGAACTATGGGCAGAAGAGAATTCAATTTTCTCTAGCACCAAGTAAGGGTTTAGAAAAGGTTTGGGGACAGTGGAGTAATAACTCAACTTGAACCTATTAATGAGGAAGTACACTCAAGCCACGGCCCATTATTAAACATCTGTTTCATCAATTTAAGCAGTGCATTTGAGTTGACTTAGTCGATCACAGAAAACTCTGGAAATGTCTAGGTAGAAAGGGGATCCCTAAGGAGATTATTTCATTTTAGGCCCACTTGTATAATGATTTAAAATCAAAAGTTTGATTTGGTGTACAGTGTGAATGGCCTTGAAAGTTAGAAAGAGTCCCCCAGGAACTACTTTTGGGAGGAGCTGGTACATGCTAGCTATTTCAGTGATACAGTGGCTTTTTGAAAGTCCTTAAAGAATCCCTTTCTGGCAGTGGACTCTTTTTCCGGCATAGATCCGGTTATCAAAGAAACCCATTGGCAATCCCATTTGTCGTCTATCTATTCATTGGATGACAGTCGGGGCTTGCTTCCATCGAAGGTCAGTACAGTGGCGGTTAGAGCTCCCTTTCTCTCCTTTTCCATCCCAGAGGTATGTCAAGGCATAAGAACCCTGGCCCAGACGGTGTTCCTGCAGACCTCTTTAAGGAGATATTACCAGCTGGGCTCCCTTACTGACAAATATCTTAAATGCTGCAGCTCTTGATTTCAATCCATCATAGTCTGGGTATTCAATAAAGGGGATCGAGGGCATCCAACATGTTACATACCAATTTTGCTTATAGACACTACAGTGATGGGTTCTGGGCCAGGTTGTCTTAAAAAGTTGACTGATTGGGAGAGGAGAAGAAAAGTATTTCCCATTATCAGTATGGGTTTAGACCTAGGTTAAGCACCATTGGCCAAAGTCTGAATCTGTAGCTATTGATTCAGAAATGCACTGTGGCCAAGAAAGGGACAGTCCTTTAGGATTGAAGGACCTTTCAACAGCTTTTGATCAGGTGAACCGATCAAAGCTGTGGCTCCTCTTACTGTCATGGGGGTGGAACCAGCATTAGTCTCTTTCATGGTCGACCTTCACAGGGAAATCTTGGGGTCTGTTAGATTCACAAATGAAGTTGCTTATATGAAGAGATTTTCTATCTAGCTTGGAGTGCGACAAAGTTGTATTCTGGCCCCATTTTATTTTATCATCTACATTAACACCCTGAAAACAGCATTAATGGAGGTTCAGGGTGACCCCCCCCCCGCCCCAGTGTGGGTTCAAAGGCAGTCCATGTCCTCTTATATGGGGATGTGCCATCCTTATTTTGAAAGTGGCATTAGCCTCCAACTCCTCTTAGATTCTTACACATCTTTTATGGAGGGCTTGGATTTGTCCATATATTCCGCAAAATCTTTTACAATGAAGCTGGGGGTCAAGCCTGTTAAATCGAGTAATCATATCTGTCAGACAGTCATAATTGCGAAGGTGGGCTCTTTTATTACCTGGGCTTTCTGTTTGATGACACATCCTCTTGGGGCCCTTCCCAATATTCTAAGTAACAAACTTTAATTAGTAAACTTCAGAAAGATAACCATACAAAGTGATGTTATTTCGTGATATATTTGTGACACAGTAACAGTAAGATATATCACATTATGATGCTGAGCTATACTTGCCTCAACCATTAAAATTACTATGCATTCATATTTAAAAAAAAATGTTTGGGTGTAGGCATTATTTAAAGTGCTGCCAACCTAAACGTTCCTTTGACTTTAGTATTTCAGGGTCTATATGTATTTATTTATTTATGGGGGATGGGGGAGGTAAGCTTTTGAGACTGTGACCCCTCTAGGTCGGGACAAGGATGTCTGGGAGGGGTGGGACAGTCTGAGCAATGTTGACTAGGTAGGATAATCAATGCTCAGCATTACTTTGTTTTCCTGGAATTCACATGGGTTCAGTGACATATGGAAGCAACAGATCTTTAAAATAATACCCGATCAGTGTCAAATCTTGTGTTTCCAGCATATGCAGAGACGATAACATTCTGGACGAGAATAGGTAGAGAGGAACCCCCCAAAATATAATTGCCATGTAAAAAAGAAATGATGAGAAGCAAGCTAACTTGGGCAAGTTAGGTCAAAGGGAGGATCATCAATTGCTACCAGAATTTAAAAATAGAATCAAAGATAGATCAGGCATACGTGAGTAAATCTGAACTGAGAAGAGCAACTAAACAGGTGTCTAGAGAGGAATACTTACATTATTTACGGAAGAAATCGGTATCACTCCTGACGAAATTGTGGATGGAGGAGGAGTCATTCCCTTATTTAAAGAGATTACCTAATGTCCCTCAACGACAAGGCTTATTGAAATTTAGATGGGGCGTAAACCAGGTCGTAGTCTCCGATGCTCACTGTGCCCTGTTACACAAAGACACATCCTGCAAATAAGGCCCTTATACGAAGTGATATATACCACATATTTTAGTGGATTGTTTGTGGTTTTTAGCTCAACGAATGCTTTTATTGAAACTAGTTGCACAAAAAAATAACATATGGGGAAGAGGCCGAGCCATTAATCTATTCTTCGATGAGCAATTTTTGGATGTAACGTGTGCCTTGGGATGATTTTTTCTGTCTTTGTATGAAGTTTTACGAAAAATAGCATCATTTTATTGTATGTTGGTTTGTGGTAACGTTGTGTTTTAACTGTGGGTTCGTCCCGATTTTAGTTCATAATTTTACGCGTTTGTGTATTGGTTTTATTGTCCTAATGTTTTAAAGACCACTGTTTAAAATAAACATATGTTTGTTTGAATGACTGACTTCACCTCTGTCTTCATTTACCCAATAAATTTGCACAGTATGTTCATTTTTAGTGTCAAGAACGCAAGTCAATCATGCCTACCTTTAGAGGTCTTGTACAAGTGAAAATACTCTGGGATTCGGAGAGGTGTTTCAAGCATGCCTTCCATTTTATATGAGATTTTTTATGGGATTCCTCTCTATGCATGAATGAATGGAATGAGCAGCGGCAGCCGGCACAAGTAAACGCAGTGGTGCAGGGTGGGGCAAGGTGGGGCAAGGTGGGAGGGGAGTAAGTCAACAGACGACGGAATAGGTATTATTACATAAATAAATAATACCTATTCCGTTGTCTGTCAACTCCCCCCCCCCCACCATGCCCTGCCCCACCACCACACTGCGCTTACCTGTGTCGGCCGCCGCTGGAATGAGTGCATCAAGTGATTGGTATTATCAATCTATAATTCATGCAAGAGGGTTACTATGAGACCAGTGGGATCCATGTTGGGTTTCACCTGGTAAAAGATAGCACAAGATGAAAACTAGATAACCAACTGCCCAACGAGAAAAGGTTTTGCTTACATTCCTGAAGCTTTTGTGAAGAACCAGACAATAGGGCAGGAGAGGATGGAGGCAGCTTCCCTTAGAAATGTAGCCCTGATTTATTGGCAATGGCCTGCCTAACTATTCTTTCATCAACACCCTCATTAGAATAGAAGGAAGATGTGGGAAAATGAAGACAGAGATCTCCTTTGTAGTGTAGGATGAACCATTCGGTCAGTGCCTGCCTTTTGTCTCTCCCTTTGGTCTACTTCAAAAGGCTGGTGGCTTTCAGATCCAAGGAATTCAGTCCTCAGTGTGTTCTTGTTTTGTGCGCTCTTCCTGGAGACACACCTCACAACTACCTGCGTTGGACCCATCACCAGAGGACACAGACTGTGTCTGCTCTGGAGAGGAGGGATGCAGAAACTGAGTGAGTCACCTCAAACTGGTTCCAGATCTTTAACAGTGGAATCAACATTCTTTGGTTTTGAAAGGATTACAAGAGAGAGCTTGTAACTCCCTCAGATGGTTACAGGATTTCCCACTGCCTAATAGGTGACACTCCAGAGAGGGTCAGGAAAACTCCCAAGATCCAGAGCTATCTGAGGTACCGCTTGGGGAGGAAGTCTGTTAAAAAGTGCCACTGTAATAATGTGGAGGAGGGAAATGTCAAGACAGCAGACATGCGAGAGAGATGTTTCAAGGAGTTGACCCAAGTGCTAGAGTATGTCTCTCTGCACCTCTCCATTGAGCCTGGAGTGCTGTGCCAAAGATTCCAAGTGTCACTGCAGCTGTTGGTTACCCCTGGCCGGAAGATACATCACAGGTGTGTACTGTGCTAATAAAGAGAAGTGTGACAGGCTACAGAGGTCTTCTTAGCGCCAAGACGCCCAAGGGTATATGCTGCGCTTTATAAATATTAAAAATAAATAAATAAATAAATGGGCTCCGGAGAACTGTGGTGGGTGCTGTTGCCAAGAGTGACCTTTGACCCAACTGGGCCCTCCCACAGTCTCACCAGTGCCTTGTGGGTGGGCTCTCATCACTGTTTGGGTGAGGAGTTTGCGGCTGGGCCTAGATTGCAGTCAATGGAAGTCTTTGGCATCTGTACAACTTCTGGCATGGCTGTGAGAGAATGAGGGGCAACCCACACACAGGGCATCCGCTGAGCACCTTGTGCCAGGGTCCTCCTACACATGAAAATGAGAATGCCACTCCTAGGACACATGTAGCATAAAACTGCAATTGTAGACCTACTTTGTAACCACCAACAAACCATAAACCAAGGTTGTGCTGCGGGTCTTAAAAAACAAACAAACCATAAACCAAATCTGATGGGAAACCTTATCCATCTCAAACTTTCCAGTGAGCAAGAACCGGTCATTTGACTTAGTAGCTCACTATTTCATTACCAGTAGAACTTCCTCAGAACCCTGCTTTCCCTTCATTTATCATAAAGATACAGTCTAGGCTGGACAGTCATCAATAAGTTCTGCTATTCGATAGTTAACTTCTGAATCTCCACCCCCTACTCTACCTTCCTGATTAGCCTTGGACTACTCTCCTTGTCAGCCTAAGAAGGAAGCGCTGAAAGGGTGTATTGGTGATCAATTTTCAGAACGAAATAAGGTCAGAAAGTGGGACCTTGATGGTAAAAGACCATTGGTAAATCGTTTGTCACCCAGTAAACTCTGCATGCCCAGGTACCCCAAAACAGGTGTGACAGTTTACAACACAAACACACACACATAATACACACGTGCACAGACACATTTAAATATACATCTTTTACCGTTGCAATCTGTGTACAAACTACAGATTAGAGGTTTGACTTCCAAAAGCAGTTTAGAGTTCAGTGCATGAATACTCGTCACAAACATGAGGGATGTCCCATCAGATGTATTACAAGGGCATTATAGCTTGTAACAAGAAAGAAAGGATAGCTAACACATTTTGACAAAGTTTTCCATCCACTAATTCCAAGTGGGCCCATCAGCAGCAGCTTGTCTTGGCTGTATAGATAAAGTGAGTACCAAGTATATGTGGTAGGTGATATTTTGAAACAGTACAACGACAATTTGTCAAATAACCAGGCAACTAATCAAAATGTTCTCCCTTTCATGCAAATTCTGCTAGGCTTGGCTTTCACGAAAAGATAATCAGTCATCCTCGACTTTTGCAATAGCTCTGGAAACATCTGCAGGCAATCTATTGTAGCTGAAAAGGCAAAATTCATGTGGATGGATGAATTGTTAGAAATGTGTTGTGATTAACTATGCCTCGGAGGTAGAAGCAGGGATTTAGTAAATAAGGTCTACTGAGCTGAAATGTTCTCGTCTCAATTCTATTGCTACACATTGCATTCGGAGCGGGAAAGAGACAATGGGGCAGATTTAGAAGCCCCTTGCGCCTCTTTTGTGCCGCCGTTGCGTCACTTTTGCGACGCAGCAGTGGCGCAAAAGATGCGCCATGGTGTGGGGTATTAACAACATGACGCATCTGGGAGATGCGTCACGTTGTAAAGCCCTGCGCCATAAGGAGGCGTTCCTGCGCAGGGGGGGCGTTCCAGCGCAGGAACACCTCCTAAAAGTGGCTGAGTGAAATCTACAAGTTTTCACTCTGTCACTTTTAGGCCAATGCTACGTTAAAACCCTGTGCCTGCTTGAAGCAGGCGTAAGGCTCGAGGCAGCATTGAAAGAATAGGCCCCCCCAGAGCATTGCTGGAGCTGCGTCGCGCCTGGGACGCAACTCCAGCAATGCGCCGCGTTTACGACACAGATGCTTGACGCATCTGTGCCGTTTTGGCCCCATGATGCGGCGCATCATGGGTGGCGGGGCTGCGGCGCACAATCACCGGCGCATCCCTGCTAATTTGTAGGGATGCGCCAGTAATTGTAAATCTGCCCCAGTGTGCTTTTTAGGTGCACTCATTCATTATGGAAAGGACATTGGCGGGGTTCTGACCTAGCCCAAGAGCCGGGTCAAGCACACTTAATAGATGTGTTTCCGAATTCCTGTCTGGTGTAGAAGAAAAAGTCTGATTCAAGGCTTAAGACATTAGGTTTGAGATAAAGGTGTCCTATAGGGTAAGAGAGGGGGTGACCGAACCTGGAGGTTGAAAGAGGTAGTGAGTGAGTGGGAGGGAGGATGAGAGTGATGTAAGGAAGAAAGGGGGTAGATAATTAAGGATTTTGGATATCAGACATATCGAGCGAGGGACATGGAGGCTGTCCTTTTATTTCAATTTCTCAGTTAGTCAAACAAGTATTTCATGAAGTTATATTATTCCAGTCAAGTGCTTATATAGTGAAACTGAAATCTCACCAAGAAAGCAGACTCCGTTTATTATTCATGACACAAACAAGGCCATAGATCAAATACAATCAGCTCCCTATTCTGACTTTCAACTAACTATAGATTTCCAGGGAGGGTCGATTGAGGAGTAGGCTTCCTTAAACTCCAACAGCTGACTAGCGTCTTTCGTTTTCATCCTGCTATTTATGAGAACGTGATACCTGGAACCCTTGTAAACTCAAGATGTGTTCATGCCAACCGCTTCTATACTTTGTTCGCCGACCATCAGATAAGATGCCTGCTGGGGAACCGACATACAGCCACTCAGGAGGTGTACTGCTAGAAGAAAATGAACTTCACTGCCACATTGTTGAGTTAGCTGGACTGCCTTCCAACGATGGATTTAAAGAAAACTGCCCCCATTACGCTTGTTGGATCCGAATCAGTACTCAGGCATAACTCAAAATGCTCTCTTTGACTCCCTAGCAGGAGTGCTAAAAACGCCTCAGGGTTGACATCGCTCCATTTATGTCATACCCCTTATTCCTAGAATATATAATTGGAGCAGCCATCTTGCTTTGAATCACTGGGAGAAGCTCTAGATTAAGGCTTATTTCCAGTGCATAATGGTCCCTGATAGGACTCTCAATCATAGAGAACTTACACACTCTCCCAGACCATGGTTTAGATCAATCAGAGAACCATTTCATCTGCTTGTCAAAGTGACCTGCTTTAAAATCTCAGGGGGGGGCAAGGGGGGCGCAGATCTACAGCAAGAGGAGACCACGCATAATCAACATCTTATTCAGACTATTACCAACAGGGATTATGGTCAAAGTGAGAAAAGTTGCAAGATTCCTCATTCCCCACTCCGCAGACCTTATCAGTTGAGACAGGACATAATCTATGGTTAAAGTCCCCCCATATTATGATAAAATCTGTGGTCAACCCTGCAAGCATCTTTCCCAGAGCAGTCATGGGTGTATCAATAACAGACACATTGTTTTTTATCAGAATTGTTGTGATAAAAATTAATCAGGTCTACAGATGGTATCCCTGTGATCGACATATAGATCATTTGAAAATAAGCAGAATCTGGAAAGACCTTCCCAGTCTTAACCGGCAGGGTGGTCCTCATCAAGGTTAGGCAACCACTATCCTGTCCTGATGATGATGGCATTGCTGGGGTGAATATAGAATAAAAGCCATTAATATGTGTGTTCATATGGGACCATGTCTCCAGAAGACAGACAATATGTTGCTTGGACACCAGCTGAGCCCAATGACTGTCAGTCAATTTACTACTAGTTTCTGCAATGTTCCAAGAAAATATACTGACATCGAATGTGGGGGGCTACATTCCACTGTGCCTGGGCACACCTGATCCTGATTACAGGGTTGCAAGAATCTTCTAGGACCTACAGATGCCAAGGCTGTATCTTACAGATGTCGACCCTCCTCAATGAACACCCTATGAGGCAAATGGTCAGTAACACTAGCCACCTGCATATGCGTATCCTGGGGAAAGGAATGGACATCAGGGCTGTCATTAAGCATTTAACTCCCATATTGCTCTGACAGTCTTGTCTGAGTGGCTAGAGATGTGGGTAGCTCAATAAGACCACCCACCTCTATGTACGCTCCGGTGCTTGCTGGGGAGGGACGGTTGGGGGGTAGTCAATCAACCCCATCATGGCTGAAAAACGGTTCTGTGTGAGAATTTTATATGGTCAGCTGACATTGGGCATGAAATTTGGACAGAGGGAACAATTCATGGGACTTGATTTGTAGAAATAACCCTTTGGGACGTGACACACCCTAGTACATGGCTCATAGAAACCAAAAGACCTATGCAAGACAAATTTCACCAACTTCGGGTTGCAAAAATTGATTCCAATACAGTTGCCAGATTCTCTTTTAAGGACTGCTTCAATTTAAGGAGCCTTGCAAACTTGAATACTACATGTGATGTGGTGGCAATCATAGACAATGTGATATTATTATAGGTCATTGCTATTGAACTCAATATAGTGTTGTTCAAAAAGATTAACACTGGTCTCCATTCGGCCCATCTCCATCCAGGACTGGTGAGGGTATCCTCTAGGATCATTGATAGCACTGTCAATGTGCCTGAATATATCTTTACTTTCTCCTCAAACTGATTGTGCTCCCCCTACAGAAAAAAACATTCAGCCGACCCCCTGCAATTAGAAAATGTGCGCCCCATCTCATTATTGCCATTTTTTGCAAAAATAATGGAGAAAGCTGTGGATAACCAACTGACACTTTTTTATCAACTCTAATGACTTACTCCATCCAACTCAATCGTGCTTTAGGGCTTCTTACTCCATGAAGTCAGCCCTCCTTCTCACCACCGCAACTTTGAGATGGTGTGAGGATGAAGGGCAAACAGCCGCTTTGGTATAACTTGACCCAAGTGTGGCTTTTGAAACCATATCCCACAACCAACTCCTTCAGAGGCTGGGGCCATGTGGGGTTGGTGGTTACGCACTATGCTGGATGACCTCCTTTCTCCAAACCCAGAGTTTTCAAGCTCCCCAAAATCTGAACATGTCAGATAGCATCTTTCTAATGCAAGGGGTTCCACAGGGCTCAATACTGAGCCCCACCCTATTCAACCTATGCATCTGACCATAGGAGAGATTGTGGAAAAAACATTCTTCAAATTCTGTCATATGCGGGAGATACACACCTCATTGTCAGACCTGGGCACAGCACCAAAACCACCATGCTCCACATCGTGGATGATGCCCTCCAAGCCCTTGACCAAGGCAAATCCTGTCTCCTTATCCTCCTAGACCTATCCTCGGCCTTCGACACAGTCAACCATAAAAAACTACTCGAACGCCTCAAACTCAGGATGGGTTTGGATGGCTTTGTTCTTGAATGGTTTAGATCCTTCCTCCAAAACCGATCACAGAGGTTCCTAATTAACGGCAAATTGTCTACTCCCTTCCCGGTCACGGTTGGAGTCCCTCAGAATCAACTCTGTCCCCCATCCTCTTCAACCTTTACGTAGAACCGCTTACCAAAATACTATGCACCGCTAATATTTCATACCATATGTACGCTGACGACACTACAAAAACCAATCCTGAGATTCAGGCATGGATTAAGGCTATCACAGCCTTAAATTACCCAACGACCATTGTGGACTCGGCCAAATCTCTGGGAGTAACCCTTGACTCCAACCTGAACATGCGGGTCCACATCAACTTGATAGCCAAATCAGCCCGATTCCACCTGAGCTACCTAAGGAAACTGCAACCCTTCCTCGACGCTTCCGACCTAAAAGCTGCAGTCCAAGCACTGGTCATCTCAAGATTGGAATACGGCTGTTCTACCCTCTCGGGTCTACCCAAGATCTCCCTGGCACCTTTAAAAGCCTGCCTCAGCACGGCCGCCAGACCACTTACTGGCATCCCACTGAGAATCTCACCATATTTTGGCGTTTATTCGTATTGGCAGTAGGTAATGTTAACCCGCCGAAAGTTTGGGGTTTTGGTACCTGTTATTCCCCATTTTAGTCCATTGCCAGTGTGGCAGCTTTGGAGTTAAGAATCTTACTAAATAGAGTTGTTGAGTATACAAGTTAGTGCCAATTGTTACATGGCTTTGATTTAACCCATTAGGTATCTATTTAGTTATAAGAGACATTCTGTAAGCCTACTGCAGTCTTTTTCCAATAATAATAGCTCTTCTGGGTATCGCTAGAAAGTACGCTAATTTTTGTACGTGTGTATGATTGATTAACTGGGCTGTTACATTAGAGTAGAGAGGGATTATGCGTGCAAAATATTGCACTTGCTACTACACATGATAGTCTGTTTTAACAATTTTTGAAACAGACCGATAAAGTTTGGCATGTTCTGTATTTAAATTGCCCCACGCAGTAATAGAGTGACGTTACTGGGGCTTTAAGGATTTCAGGAGAGGTTAACCATTTGACCTCCTGATCCGTGTATTTAAAGGTAGTCTAGAAACGTAACAGGTGATACTTTTCCTAACGGCCGCGGAACGCCGGCGATCATCTTCTGCAGCGCCGTGCAACCTTCATATTCAGCTTTTATCGGTAAGGAGTGCCTTAGGAATTACTAAAGTTATTTATTTTGACTTTTTGAGCCGCATAAACCACTGCGAGTATTGTATGTTTCATCACAAATACTAATGGTTGTATTTTGTGATTTAGAATTATGCTGAGCGAGAGATAAGCATGGGAGAACGATTTCCAGGATTTGAAGATTTCGGCCCTCCCTGACACGAACATTTTTCGTGCGGTTGTTTGGCCTGATTGTAACACTCACGCTCACATGTAAGTGATGTTTGCCTATGACTGAGAAGTCTTGGAGACTCCTTTTAGACTTTTGGCACTAATATAGGCGCAATCAGATATAATAAATAATGAATTTTTCTTTTATTCTGCATGGCCCTTCCTCGGTTTGACTAAAGATATCAGACGTGAGGCAAGTGGAAAAGGAGAGTACTTTGGTTTTAATTGAATGCCACATTGCAATGGAATCCGACTTTCTGTTTGCAGGTAAGCATATTTGCACTTTAGCGTTTTAAGCAAAAAAAGAGTGACTAACTGGCGAGACTTAAAGAATCAGGCAAAAACCATTTATTAATTCTAAACAGTAGACATCAAATGCCAAATAGTGTGGTTATTTGTTTCCATCTAGGATAACCATAATATAGAGTCGGATAACACTTGCTCACTCAGGACGCTGGCATCAAGTTTTCCCGCATTTGCAGTAGAGAGATCGCTTCTATATCTCATTTAGGTAAGCCTATCATGTTATCAATGGTTCAACTTAAGTGTCCCGGTTAGTTGGCTTTCGCTATGAAGACAGAGGTCTAAAAATATTCATGGTATAATTTCTGCCTAAATTTAGATATCAAGTGAAAGTCTATAAAACGACACCATATCCTGGACTACAAGCGTGGTTTTTTGGTCCTTATGTGCGATGATTAGAACCATCTAACCTTGATTATAACCAACAACATAATCTTTTTAGTGAGCAAATTATGCTGTGTTTGTCATCCACATGATTAAGCTGTAATATAGCTTTGCATTGCTATGTAGTATGGACTTTAATAAATGTCCTCTTCCACCCTGCAGTCGTTAACTACCGTATCCCTTGCACCACTGAATTAAGGACTGATAAGGAAATAGAAGTTGGTTCTAGTCAGTGTTACAAAACTTTAATAGTAAGTATTGGCTTCTTCACACTATATATTTGCCAGTGAAACAGTTTAGGAATTTAAAAGTGGTTGTCAGTATCTATTGATTGAATGACCCTGGTTGCGGTCTTTACCACTTTACACAATCAATCCAATACTATCCAATCCTGGGATGGTAGTTTTCCATTGAGTCCTTTTTATCTTGGTTTGATAACTTTGCAACTGCTCAAATATAGAAATATGAGTTCTGTAACTTGTCTAGCAAATATTAATTGCTATAACAAGCAGGGAAGATGTTTGCATGTAAAGTTGTTCTAATTTGTCGTATCAACTAAGTTTTATGTGATGTTTTACTGTCATTGAAATTTTTTTTTTAATATAAGTTATTGTTTTTTTATGTTTACTAATTATGTATTTCAGAAAGAATTCCTGGCTCCTGAAGAAGGCGTTTTCCTAAACACCGAAACGCGCGTCGAAAGTATTGATCGCCACCCCCCATTTTTTAATATTGAATGATTAATTTTTATTAGTACTGTGTAAATTGTTTCCTTTTTTATTGTTTATGTAATTTTGATGTATATGATTTATGGTTTTAACATGAAAATTTATTAAAAAGAATAGAGTTTTTTATTGAAAATTTTTTTTGTAGGTTCTTTCTTCAATATCCTTCCCTCTTGTTTGTTATGAATGCTTAAGTATTACACACACAGTCTATTTCCCTGTCCTAGGAATTACTTATTCTGATCAGGGGTCCTTGGTGTTCACACTATACAAAGAAATTCAACCACATTTCTCCACACCTAAAAGCACTGAACTGGCTTTCTCTTGAGGCCAGAATACAGCTTTAACTGGTATGTATAACACACAAGGCCTTATACTCAAACTTCCCTGCATATCTTGCTCAGAAACTTGTGGTATCAGGAGGAATCAGAAACTCCAGTCTTCCAGAGACCCCTTGCTCCAACCTGCACGTTTTCAGAAAATAAAAAGTACAATCTGACTTTCCCTTGGGCCGCACCAAGAATGTGGAACTCTCTCCCACCTGCCATCAGAAGAATCCCTTCTCTGGCATGCTTCAAAAAGGATGCCAAAACCTTCCTTATGGGTAAATTCCTTGCTTAGAATTCACTTTCAACCACCACAGAAACTCTGAGCAACTCCCTTTCCCGGATTACCAGCATAACCAGCCAAGAAACCTGGGGCCTGCCTTGAGCAATTGTAAATGTAAACTGTATATACATGTCCTTCTATCCCTTATATACCTACCTCCCTGCCCCCTCCTAATCGTTGTGTACTCTTTGATTCTAAGCCTGTTGTACTTTGCTATGTCTCCTGTAAAGCGCTCTGATACCCTAACGGGTCACGTTCGCGCTTTATAAAACACATAAATAAATAGTCATCTTACCACATATGTGGAGGCTGCTGCTGATCAATTTTCCCTATGCCTAGAAAAACTAGCCTCCTGGATGACTAATAACTGCCTTAAACTTAATGCAAACAAAACTGAGGTAATTATAGTAGGCAAAACATCTTCTATTTGGTCAGCAGCTTGGTGGCCTGAGGTCCTGGGCCAAACCCCTACCCTGAAAGCCAAAACCAAAAACCTGAGTGTATGGTTTGACCACAAATTATTGTCTGAGAGTCAAATAAGGAGTGTAGCCGGTAAGTGCATTGGGACTCTCAAGGTCCTGAGGAAATTCCTGGACCTACTACCAATAACGGACAGGAGAACTGTTGTACATGATCTAGTAACATCTGTAATAGACTATTTCAACATTCTTTAACTTGGGGCCACCAAATGGAGTTTGACTAAACTCCAACACATTCAAATTGTAGCTGCCCCCTTGGTAATAAATCTTCCCAGAAAAACATCCACCTAAAAAGCTTTGAATACTCTAAACTGGCTTCCAGTGGAGAAGAGGATTATTTATAAGGCCATGTGCTACTGCCACAGAATCTTTATGGATAAAGGCTCTAGCTATCTGCGATCTATGTTAACACCTTACACGCCTTCACAGAACCTAAGATCCCCAAGGGCTAACCTTGTAAGGGTGCCACAAGTGCAGAGGGCTAGGATGGGAGCCCAGTCCTTCAGCTATCTAGCAGCCAAATCTGAGAGCAGAACCTATGGGAAGGAATTTCTGCAAAAGGACTCACAACCTGGCTTTTCATTACTCCAGCAGGTATGGCTCAATTCTGCTTTCTCTGATTGTCTTGATCATTCTCGGTTCCGGGTTTCTCCTCTCGCCTTCTTTCTGTCCGTTTGGGGTAAGAATTTCAGCAGGGGAAACGCCGGTAAGTGCAACCATGTGCTTAATAAGTGGAATAAATAAACGGTCAACTGTGAACTCAAATACAACTCCAATGCCCATTACACTAAACTTTGGCTTTGCATCAGCAACACATACACACCAACACCAAGATTTAAGAAAATGAGAACTCAGAAACATAATGCATATTCCTCAATTCTGAATCTTCCATCAAGCCACAAATCAACTCAACTCAATTCCTCTTTTTCCCATTGTAGAGAGCTCAATCACACCACCCCCACCAACAACTCTTTTCTCTACATTAAGGCCAAAGGGATAGCCTTCATATGAAATAATGATGGCTGCATAAACCAGTTCATGAGTACGCACTGCCACCCACTACCACTACATAACATTCTCCCATTTGCCCCTCAACCAAATCGACTGGTAGAAGTAGGAAAACACATTAATTCTTGCCTTTTTTATTTTTTTACAGAGTTTTATTTAGTATGAACCTGACCTGAAGATATTGGGTATCAGAGCACTTTACATGACCACCAGTTGCATTACATGGGAACACATTCATTTTTGTTAGGCACAGGAAGATTAAGTGATTTGCCGAGAATCACAGTATGTTGCGTGTCCTTGCCAAGACTTGAACCCGGTTACCCAGATTTGAGGTTGACCGCCCTAGCCGTTAGGCCAACTCCTCTCTCCAGGAGACTGTGCCGACTGTGCTGTGTTCTGCAGGACAGTCAGAAAGAAGAAAATGAATCCATTGATTGTTTTTGTGCAGGAAGGTCCTTCCTGCACAAAAAACAATTCAGCCTACAACACACACACCCTTGCACCATAGTACAAGGGTGCCTGCATTGGCGCTAAGCGGTACAAAAGGGGGTGGTGATGGACGCTAGACTGCCAAAACGGCGCTAGCACAAGGGGAAAAGACAGGAATGTGCCGTATTGGATAAATACAGCAAATTCATGCCCATTCCCTGTGGCCCAGGGCAGCGCAGAAAGGTGACTTGCTGTGCTGCCCTGAAGCACAAGGGTCATAAATATGGACCTTAGACTCCACCGCTCTGGAGATACTTTGCTGAACCGCATGCATAGCTTTAAGTGGACCGGCAGTTATAAAAATCAGTTATCGAGATGGGTCCTTATCGGGCTGTCCACTTTTGCCATCACCCTCCGGGTGGAAAAAACATCTTACCTCTGCAGCAGTACCTCTGCCTTTCACTGCCTTTGTGGTAACTTCGAAGAGACTTGTTAAAGTTCTTTCACCGTCTCATCATTTCAGAACTGAAGGATTGTCATATTATATTCAGCGAAGTCATAGTGGTTGCTTATGCAACCTAAAACCATTGGCAAAGCCAATAGTTTTGGCTTGCTGTAGGTGTAATGTTACTTGTTATTATATATCTAGATGCAATGACAGAAGCAGCACAATTCCACTCGTAGGGGCACACTGTGCTAAGCTCAGATTTTTTGCATAGGTGTTTTAAGCCACGCCCTTAAATATATTGCCCCCCTCCCCTCGGAGAACCCCCTTCCCCCCCCCATGTTTTTTCAGACCACTTAAAGCTCTGACCTCATGATTTAAGGTGCATGCAACGATTCCCTCCTGAGCTCTCATAAATTCATCCCTGGGAAAGTCCAAAATGCATAAGCTACAAAGTAAAACACTATTCCCCCTATCTCATGCAGGTCCATTACACCAAAATTGACTCCACTTTTAAATGAGGAGGACAATTTGCAGCGCAGGCACAACGTGAAGAAATCACCTTCCTTTGCAGCAGCTGCACTGAGAAAATACGCCTCTCCTCGAGATTACACTCAACCCGCTGTTGATCCTCAGTTCTATAGAAGTAATTCAGATGTAAGCGCTATTCTAAACAAGTACCGATAATTGTTGATTTACTAAGTCATTCATTGATTAGAGTGTGGCTAAATAAGTTATCCTATTAACATCAGGATGGAACCAAATAAACCAAAGTCTTTTGAGCCTGCATGGGAGGGGCATGCCCGCGACTCCCAATATTTTTTAAAGGGTGCCATGCACCTGGTGCTAGCGAGAAGAATCCAAATGCCCCCCTCCGGGACCTCGAGCCAATGATTGCATAGTAAAATAGCAGGGCTTTAAGTGGGATGAAAAAACTGGGGGGTCTCTAAATGGGGTGTGGCCATTGTAATTAGGGGCGTGGCTTTAAAACACGCTAAAAATCTTTGTTTAGCATAGTGTGCCGCCCGACTTGTATTTAGCTGCTCCTGTCATTGCATCCAGATATGTGATACAACAAGTAACATCATACCTACAACAAGTAAGGACAATTGGCTTTGTCAATGGTTATTAGTTGCATACGATAAATAAGCTGCAACTATGGCTTGTTTCATATAATATTGAAAAAGCTTCCAATTAAAGCACTGGTGACCCTACCACAAAGTTGCTGCTCTTGCATTTCAGAAAGAGAAGGGAAATCCAGAAAGAAAAATACTCTTTAAATGATTTCCCTTCCCCAACAACGCTCACCTGGCATGAGGTCATGCCGTAACTTGTGTGGGCAGCGCACATCGATGTGCCTGCTATCTCGAAACGGGTCTCTATCGGGCTGTTTTGCGCCCTGGCACTTTTTTTCCGGACTGGAGTGACAGCAAACTGCTGTCACTTCAGTCCGGAAAAAAAACGGACCACCTGTGCCAGGGCTCAAAACAGAGCCCGATAGAGACCTGTTTCGAGGCCCCCTTTAAAAAACTGCCGGTGCTCAGACCCCTTGAGACCTGGCTCACTTAAAGCCCTGTAAAATAGAATTCACTTTTGTGCAGTGAACCCTTCAAACCTGTCGGCCTAAATGCCACTGCGCCTGCTGCTCTAATGAAAGCTTCTCTCCTGGATGTCAGTCGCATGTCAACTTGTGTCTTATATATATATATAGCTCCGCCTTAACCCTATTAGCCTTCTAGGATCCCCAGTATGTTGAAAATGATATGAGTGCTCCTGCAGACCGGCCCTCCTCTGCCTGTTCCACGCTGGGTTCCTTTCAGTGGTATCTTAGAAGTTTGTGCCAAACCCAATCAGAGCGAAGCCATCAATGGAACACATTTCAGCACTTCCGATCAGCATACCACAGGGACTTCCCTGGCTTTGGTGTCGGTGCCAGCTCATAGCGTCGGCCAGCAGACTCTCGTTATGGGACAGATTGTTATTGCGGCCTGTTTGTTATCGAGCGTAGTTACGTAAAAAACAAACAAGTCAGCAAGGAGCCCGCCCTGCAGAGAGCGGGGCACGTGGAGGTGTGTCTTAACCTCGGCTCGTGCCTGCAGAAGATGATCATCCTTACTGACCATCTGGAATGAGTTCGCAATATGAAATTAAATCAAATATGTATTCATAATATGCATACTTCACAGATATGCTTGGTACTGGAGCTCATTGCATCTAGACAGAAAAACGCAGCACGTCAGCCATAGATAGTTCGCTCTGGTGAAATAATCTTCGCAGCTGCATAGTAAAGTAGCACTTTGCCTTTACTGTGCTCCTTCTGCCCAGGTACCGGGGCCATTTTAAGGGGCTTTGGCGCACTCTGGCACCCCTTTGTGGCGCATTAAGGACGACGCCCGCAGTAACCTGCGAACTCTGCCCCACTCCCGCAGTGAAATACCCATAACATTTCCTACCTCCCTTCCCGCCAAGAAAACCACTACACCTTTCTTCGTGGTGGTCATTTGTTGGCCGCAGTTTATTAAGGGTTACAAGGAAACAGGTATTACTTGCATTTGTATGTTATGTCATATACATTTCATTGCCAATGTCTCTTGCCCCTTTTGGGGCGGTTCTTTTGTAGGTTGGATTTCCTTGCGCTTCCTCAGCGTGGGAAGGGGGTATTCGTTGTCCCAGAGTTAGGCTGCCTCGCTACCTTTCGGACCTTGTTGTGCCCTGCCATCCGGCGGGGGCTGGGCTGCGAGCGCCGTCTCTGCCTCTTCCCCTTCCCTTCGTCGCATGTCACCCAGCCGTGAGGCATCCCAGAGCCGCTGTCCTTAGGCCATCTCACCCAGCCGTGCGGCATCTGAAGGTGAGTGTACCTATTCTGGCGCACCGCTCTCCGGTGTGCCTCCGTACCAACCGTTCTCTGCGCAGCCCTTCGCTGCGAAGCTCATTCCCTTTTCAGCCCTGCGACAATGCTGATCCCTTGGTGTGGGTGGGTGGGTCAAGATTCCTTCGCGCCGTGCTGCTCCCCCCGCTCCTGTGCATAGGAGTATCACTGGGGGGAGCGCGCTTTTATGCCCCCCCGCCACGTATGTCCTCACCTGGGGAATCCCCCCATTGGGGGGTTTGAATCTCGCTACCCCCCCCATTGGCCGGCGCGCGGTGGCGGAAGCCAGGAACTTGGGGGGGGATGGGGGGGGGGGCTAGCCTGGCCCTTCCGGGGTCCCCTGGCTGCTCGGGAGACCCCGTTTACCCGCGTTTCTTTTCCTTCCCGGGCCGTCTTCCCCCCCCTTTGTTGTTTCTTCCGGGGGCTCGCCGCGTGGTTATGGCGACGGCTCCCTAGCCCCTGTGGGGGTCCGCCTCTGCAGTAACCTGCGAACTCTGCCCCACTCCCGCAGTGAAATACCCATAACATTTCCTACCTCCCTTCCCGCCAAGAAAACCACTACACCTTTCTTCGTGGTGGTCATTTGTTGGCCGCAGTTTATTAAGGGTTACAAGGAAACAGGTATTACTTGCATTTGTATGTTATGTCATATACATTTCCTTGCCAATGTCTCTTGCCCCTTTTGGGGCGGTTCTTTTGTAGGTTGGATTTCCTTGCGCTTCCTCAGCGTGGGAAGGGGGTATTCGTTGTCCCAGAGTTAGGCTGCCTCGCTACCTTTCGGACCTTGTTGTGCCCTGCCATCCGGCGGGGGCTGGGCTGCGAGCGCCGTCTCTGCCTCTTCCCCTTCCCTTCGTCGCATGTCACCCAGCCGTGAGGCATCCCAGAGCCGCTGTCCTTAGGCCATCTCACCCAGCCGTGCGGCATCTGAAGGTGAGTGTACCTATTCTGGCGCACCGCTCTCCGGTGTGCCTCCGTACCAACCGTTCTCTGCGCAGCCCTTCGCCACGCCGTCAGGGAGGCTGCCGTCTTCCTGCGGCTCCCCCCTTGCGCCCGTTATTCATTGGCAACCTGCTAACACCATGGCGCCCCACAGATTGCTCCAGAAGATCTCCATCCCCTGTTCGGACAGGTGCACCCCGTCGGTTGCGTAGTATTCCGGGCGCCCGGTGTGAATCAACCCATGCCTGACGAAGCCCAGGCCGTTAGCTCTGCAAAATTTGCTCACAGTGAGGTTCAGTTTTTTCCTCGAGTTTTCAACGCCTTTATATGACTCAGCGCCTCGCCACTCCTGCCTGCTGATCACCTCAGACCAAATGATCGCCGTTTTCCCGCACCTCCTGGCTGTTTCCACCAGGTCGCTCTGTATTCCGAAGAGGAGGGCCCTCCGGCCCATTGCGGCCAGGTCGTTCCCCCCGAGGTGGATGATCAGAACGTCCGGGTGGCGCCCGGCCCCTTCCCTTATTTTCTTGAGGGCCGTTGAGAGTTGAAACCAGTGCATGCCCGATTGGCCGAACCAGCGGATGCACGTGTGCTGTGGTCTGTCCTTGCGCTGACTCCCCCTGCGCTCCCACCATGCGCCCATCCGCTTGACGAAAGAGTGGCCCACCACCCACACTAGGCGTGGTCTGCTCCCTGTTGGTGCAAATGTAAAGCGACTGGTCACTCTCACGCCTATCCTGTTTGTCACTTAGTCATAGTAGCTGGGGCCTCACGTAAGATTTATATGCTCGCGAGCGCCACCTCCCCACGGCCTGAATTTTCGCCTCGGGCATCCCCTGTTGTGCCGCGGTCGTGGCCGCCCCTATTCGGAATGAGTGTGATCCAAAGGCCCCAGGCGGCAGGCCTGCACTGCTGAGGGCCTGGCGCATCACTGCTATAAACTGGAATTTACTCAAGTATGACCCATCCCTGTGGATAAGCAGGGGGCCATCCCCCGCCGGGCGTATTGCCATAAAGGCAAAGAGGCAGCACACTGCGCAGTTCTCCTTGTTCTGGATGCAGTGTATGGTTACCGTGGCCCCCCGTCCCTCCTGGTCCGTCTTTGACCGCCGCAGCGCCAGCTCTACTCGCCCGGCACCTGGTGTCACATCGCTAGCCCAGAGGCAGCGCTCTGCTTGGCCCTCCCTGGCGGGGGCCACTAGTTCGCTGATGCGGAATGCCCCAAAGAAGGCCACAGTGAATGCTGCCCTGAATAGCACTCGCTCGTACTCCCCGGATGTCACTCTGTCTAGTGCCTGCAGCAGCGCCCCCAATTTGGTGAAGTCTATCGGGCGCCTTGTGTCCTCTTTCTTTCCTTCATTCCTTCTCCACCCCTTCATTGCCATCTTTATGTAGTGCGATGCCAGTGGGTTGTGCCCTGTTTCCAGTTTTGCATGGTGTGACACGGCTGCAAGGTGGGCTTGGGTCCATGACCTGGATTTGCCACTCTTGTATGCCCAGCTGATGAACTGCTCTGCTGCCCTGTGCGTGGCGCTAGGTATGGCTAGTGAGTGAATGCCCCCTACTGTGAGTACTGTGGCTAGGTATTTTGCATATCTCCTTGCCGCCCCAGGGGCCAGGGCTTGGGTGATCAGTTCCGAGAGGTCTGCCCTGCCAGTTTCCACAGCTGGGGTGGGAAAGGGGTCATATCCACGTCGGCCCCGGGGGCCAGCTCCCTGAATTTGCTCATCATGCCTCTGGACAGGGCGTCTGCTAGCTCGTTCTCCACCCCTGGTACGTGCCTTGCTCGTAGGTCTATGTTGCCCTCCAACTGTAATGTAACCAAACGGCGCATTAGTCTCAGTGTGTCCGGGCACCTGGCTGACCCCCTGTTGATGGCCTGCACTACGCCCTTGTTGTCAGACCACAGGGTCAGTTTCATGTTCCTGAGTTCCTTTCTCCAAATCACTAGCGCTACCACAATGGGAAACAGCTCTAAGAATGTTATGTTCGTTGTGACCCCCTGTCTGCGCCAGCTGTCGGGCCACTGACCCGCGCACCACTTGTCCCTCAAGAGTGCCCCAAACCCTGTGCTTCCTGACGCATCCGTGTACAGCTCGACCTGTTTGCAGGTCAGCCACCCCTCCCTCCAGATCAGCACTCCATTGAAGTCCGCTAGGAAGGCATCCCACACCTCAAGGTCCCTTTTTACCTCAGCCCCTAGGCGCACATGGTAGTGTTTGTGCGTGATACCGCGCGTGAGTTTTGTTAGCCTCCTTGCGAACACCTTGCCTGCTGGGATGACCCTGGTGGCGAAATTTAGTTTCCCAATCAGTTGCTGTACCTCCCTCAGTGTGGCTTTGTCCCGGCCTCGCATGCTTCTTATTTCCCCCCGGATGTCCTCCACTTTCTCTAGGGGGAGCCTTGATGTGCCTGCTACCGAGTCCAATTCTATCCCTAAGAACGTGATCCTTGTCGATGGCCCTTCTGTTTTCTCTTTGGACAAAGGGATCCCTAACTCCCCAGCCAGTTTGATGAATGCCCCCAGCGTGTCCTTGCACACTGGGGTGTCGGCGGGGCCGGTAAATAGGAAATCGTCTAAGTAGTGCAGCTTACCGCCCGCTGGGTGGCGGTCATGCAGTGCCCATTCGACGAATGTGCTGAATAGTTCAAAGTAGGCACATGACACTGAGCAGCCCATGGGCATTGCCTTGTCGTAGTAGTACTGTCCCTCCCACTGGAAGCCTAAAAGGTGAAAGCTGTCGGGGTGGACTGGGAGGAGGCGAAATGCCGACTCGATGTCTGCTTTTGCCATGAGTGTGCCGCTCCCCGAGGCCCTTATCAGGTCTATTGCGTCGTCTATCGTGGAGTAGCTCACCGAGCACACTTCTGACTCAATTCCGTCATTGACTGACAGCCCGTCTGGGAATGACAAGTGGTGGATCAACCTAAACTGCCCAGCTTCTTTCTTGGGGACCACCCCCAGTGGGGAGGTGACCAGTCCTTCCCTCGCCGATGCCGGGAGGGGGCCCTCAATCCTGCCCAGCAGCCTCTCCTTCTCTATCTTTTTTGCCACTACCCCTGGGTGCTGTCTTGCCGATGCCAAGTTCCGGTGGCAGGTGGGGGGGAGGGGGCCCTTGAAAGGTATGGTGAAACCCTCCTCGAATCCTTGGACTAGTATTCTTGCGTCTGACTTGTTGTGGTATCTGTTTGCTAGTGCGCGCAGCCTTTGAGTGTTGATGGGGGACCATGCTAGAGAGGGGGTGTCCTGTCGCGCTTCACCCTCGTGGTCCGCCCTACGCGCCTCATTGCTTCTTACCCTCCTTCTTGTCCTTGTCGCGCTTATGGCTATCTCTGCGCTTGCAGTGTGCCCCCGGGTGCCCTCCCCCGCATGCTGAACATGAGTGGGAGAATTTACATGACGCCCCAAATGTGCATTCATTGGTCTCGAATTTCCAGCATATTGCTGGTGGTCCGCCTGTGTGCGACCCTTTTCCTGTGTTGAAGTGTTTATGCTTCTGAAATGGCCTTCCTTTCCCTCTTTGAAAGGAGCTCCTGTAAGAGTGCTCGGTCCTACCCCCCCAGGACCTGGCTTCCTTTGCTACCATCATCTTATGGATGAAGCCTGACACATCCTCTTCATTCCACTCCATCTCGGGGTGCGTCTGCATTTTTAGCCTGAAACCCTTATCGTATTCCAGCCACGCTTCCCCCGGGAACTGCCTTTGCGCATTGTGTATGTTCGCCTCGTATAACCATAAATCCGCTGCGCATTGTGGGAACTTTTCAACTATTATGCACGCCATAATCCTGAATGCATCCAGCCAATTATCAAATGAGCGCTCTTTCCTCTCCCTTCTCCTCTCCCTCCTGTCTTCCTCCTTCTTGTCACATGTGGTCAGGTCTAGCCCTTCTAGCTGTATTTCCAATAAGGAGAAGATGTCTATGAACTCTTTCCTCCATATTCTTTCCTTTACCGCCATTGGTATCATGCTGGCTAACCCTGTGGCTCTGGTGGTCAGGGGTGCGGGGCCTGGGGAGGGTCTGGCGTATGCCCCCGTTATTCCTGTGGTTATTGAGGGCCCACTCCCCTGTTGGGCCTCCCCCCACGCTGCTGCCGGTGACCCTCCCTCGCCCCCCGCCGTGGTATATGGTTGCCCTATTCTCTGCTGCTGTCGCGCCGCGCCTGGGTTGAGTAGGTACCATGGGGGCCCCATGGCCCCTTCCCCTTGCGGGGGCGTGGTACCCCCTGGTCGCCCTGTCCCCTGTCCTGCACTTGGTTGAGCCCTCGCACCCCCTGTGTTCTGGACCCCCAGCCCTTGTAACAGTAGTGGCGCCATTGCTTTGCAACATTCTTGTATGATCGTGCTAATATGCTCACCATTGGTTGGCGTGTCGTCGGTCCCCTTGTCCGCCCCCGCCACCGCCGTGCTGGCTTCAATTGGCTGGGTTCTCTTTGGCGCTTTCTTGGGCGGAGCTGCATCCGCTAGCTTCGCTGGTGCTTTCCTGCTTCTCTTAGCCGCGGGGGGCGTGGTCGCCTTGCCCCTTCCCCCGCTCGTTCCTTCGCCTGGGTCGCGGTTGAGGTGCTCCTGCAGCCATCCATCCCCGTGGGCTTCTGAGGCTGCGCGGATCTTCCGCAGTAGGTCGTTCAGGTCGTCCTGGCCCTTCCTTGAGCTCCCTTTCTTGGCCATGCCTCGTTGCCTGGGCTGCCTTCGTTCCTGTAAATTACTGTGTGTAGCGGGGTGCTGCCGCTAGCAAATTATGCACCAAAGCCCCCTCTTGTCGCTCTCCCTGGCGGGGTGCAGCCGCCGCAAGTTATGCACCAATATCCCTGGTTCTGTAGGAGCAGCCTTGTCTCTGTTTGGGCTCTGCTTGAATGGCCTTACTTCGCCTGCAATTCCACCTTTCCCCACCAGAGGGCGCCCCCAGTTTCCTCGATTGCACCCGGGCTGCTGAGCGGACACTCTCTGTCGGCTCTTGGATGATCCGGTCGGGCTCCGGGAGTCTCCTCGTCCCGGTAAGTCTGGGGGGGCAGCTGGGGGGGGCACCTCACCTCAGCCCCACTTCCGATTTCCCTGTGCCGTCGGGTGGGCTCCGGCGCGCACCGTTGGTGTGTACTTGGTCCGGGGTCCGGGGCACGCCGGGTGGCCCCGGTCCTGATCGCTTGGGGGCTGCTCCTGCTCTGAGGCCGCGCCGGGTGGGCTCCGGTCGCGGTCTTCTGCTAAGCCTTACCGGGCGGGCACCACTGTGCTGATGACCCAGGCTGGGCGCAGGCCGCGTCGGGTGGGCTCCGATCGCGGTCTTCCTCCAGGTGCCGGCCGCGTCGGGTGGGCTCCGATCGCGGTCCTCCTTAGGTGCAGGCCGCGTCGGGTGGGCTCCGGTCGCGGTCTTCTTTAGGTGCCGACCAGGCCGCGTCGGGTGGGCTCCGGCCGCGGTCTTCTTCCCGGTGCAGGCCGCGTCGGTTGGGCTCCGGTCGCGGTCTTTATTAGGTGCAGGCCGCGTCGGGTGGGCTCCGGTCGCGGTCTGTTCCCCCACAGCCTGGAGGAGCTCTGGTCACGCTCCGTGTCGCCTGCCTCCCCAGCGCGGGAAGGGGAGCGTCTTCGCTCTCTGTGCCGGTGTCTTCTCCAGGGGCAGCACGGGTTCCCGTCGTCCGTCGTCCGTCTTCTTCAAGATTCCTTCGCGCCGTGCTGCTCCCCCCGCTCCTGTGCATAGGAGTATCACTGGGGGGAGCGCGCTTTTATGCCCCCCCGCCACGTATGTCCTCACCTGGGGAATCCCCCCATTGGGGGGTTTGAATCTCGCTACCCCCCCCATTGGCCGGCGCGCGGTGGCGGAAGCCAGGAACTTGGGGGGGGGATGGGGGGGGGGGGCTAGCCTGGCCCTTCCGGGGTCCCCTGGCTGCTCGGGAGACCCCGTTTACCCGCGTTTCTTTTCCTTCCCGGGCCGTCTTCCCCCCCCTTTGTTGTTTCTTCCGGGGGCTCGCCGCGTGGTTATGGCGACGGCTCCCTAGCCCCTGTGGGGGTCCGCCTCTGCAGTTGCCTTAATTTAACCGAAGCCCTGAATGTAGAGGCGTTGAAGAGCCAGAATTTGAGGTGTTTTGATTCAGGGGCGTTGTTTCAAGAGTTGTTTTTGGGGTGCGACACCCACCAATAAATCTATTCTCTAGTTTATAGTTGGGTACAGGTGTTTTCCGTCTGATGTGATAAGAAGTCTGTCTGGAATTGTTTTGTTACATGCATACACAGACAAAAACAGATGCAGGCACACAATGTGGCATATTAACAAGGTGTTAACGCCGCCCTAGCGGCACTTTTTTGATGTTCTGGCAGCGATTTATAATCGCCATATATACAAGCTGTCGCTAACCTCAGGTAGAAACAGTTTTCCACCCAAAACGTGCATTTTAATGATCACCACTTCTGTTAGCGATGGTTAGCGAAAATGAGATGCAAGGTAGGCGTTACCGTACAAAAACAGCCGCTAACCCCACTTCACAATATTTACAAGGAATTCCTTGTATGGAGCAAGATCAAAAAAACTGCCTCTAACTGCAGTTAGAGGCAGTATTTTAAGACCAGAAAATAGCTGGTATTAAAAATGGTGCAAAGACTTGGGGCCACATTTCAGCAGGTTTTTGTGCTGGACAGCACTGCAAGGAATGTTGCTGCCCTGGCCTGCAACAAAATTACAGGGCAGGAATGCCCACCATCAATAAGATAGGGTGCATTCCTGGGCCTCATTCATAAAAAGTGTTGCATTGCTGCAACAAACCAGCAAACCAGCATTGCAACACTTTTTACAACGCCCTTCTTGCGACACTATGGATGCACTGTATTCACTGTACAACGCTCCATGTCGCAACTAATGACAGATACATCTGGAATCCTGATATATCTGTCAGCGCCAAAGTCAACCATTGCTGAAGTTGTGTCACTAGCATGCCACAACTCCAGCAATGCATGGGGCCAGCCTATCCCTGTGGCACTGTGTCACCCTTACTCCTGCCATGAGGCAGGCATAAGGTACTGACGCAGTGCTGTCCTACAATTGTCGCAGTGAAATCTGATGGATTTCACTGTGCCACTCCTATGAGGCTTTGTTGCATGGGAAAACACACCCTGCATACATCATACCTGATGCAGGTATAATGTGGCACATGACTTCACAAGGTCACACACATGCCTGCATGTGTCACTTCGCAAATACGGTGTGCAACGTATTATAAGAATCATGCTGCAAGTATGTCAAGAAACTGATGCACTGTTGGGGTGAAAATGTAAGAAGGGCAAATGCATAAGCCCCCCATCTTTTTCACCTACGTTGGAGCCCATTGGCTGCCATGCGCCAACTTAGCCACCCTTGCGCCATGGTGCAAGGGTGACTGTGTTGCAGGGTTGATTGATGTTGTGGCTCCATCACTTCTCAAGGCGTCTGCAAGGCATCTGGACTAGTGGAGGGCAGGAGTGTACCAGATGGCCTTCTTGGAGTGGTGTTTGCCTGGTCTTTTCTTGAGGGGTGCCAGGGTGTCGGCGCAGTTGGAGATCCATCGGTGGAGGTTGCACTCTGAAGTGTTATCGTCTATAGGCGTTGGTGGAGTAGTGGTGCTGAGGGAGTTGACGAGAAGTTCTTCAGTGTCCTTGATCCAGCTGTGAGGGGGGGGGGGGCATGATGACAGTGGTGTACGGTGGGCATGGTGAAGGACGTAATGTATATAATGATAGTATGTCCGGGAGAGTCTAGTTGTGTGGCTGTAGTTGAAGTTCCCGCTGGCGGAGGAGACATGCTCGAGTGTGTGTCCTGCTATGTGGGTTGGTGTGGTGACTAGCTGCTTGAGTCTGATGTTGGTAACCTTCCCCAGGAGGGGGTGGTATTCTGGTCACTGGGGTTGGCCAAATAAAACTTGAGGTCTCGAGTAGGGTCGGAGAGCCTAGGGTGCAGTGAGGTCTACAAAGGTATCAGTGAATGGGGTCCATGGTTCGGGGGGCCTGCAGATAAGGGTGCAGAACAGGATGGGGTTGGGGTTGGTCCGCATCTGGAAGTGGAGTGTGCTTTTGTAGGAGATGGCAATGCCTCCTCCTGGACGGTCGGGGTGGTCCTTGCAGTTGATTTAGTAGCCATCAGGGATGGCGATGTCGATGTCCGGTCCGGAGAAGAGGTTGGTCCCTGGTTCGGTGAAGTAGGGGATGTCTTAAGAGGTTGCGTGGAGGAGGTCCCAGATTTCTTTTGCATGTTTGTGGAGTGACAGCACATTGAGGAGGATGCATTTCAGCCGGCCGGGTGCACTGTTGGTTGGCTGGGCGGCACAAGGCACTGGTGTGCTGATGTGTCAGAACGTGTGTTAGTAGTTTTGACAGGCACAGGGTTCAAGAGAATTCCACAGTGTTGCTAGATGGCAGGCAATGTGGTGTCCAGGGAGGGTGCTGGCGTCGTAGCGGTGCAGTTTCCGATAGGGGGGGTCCTTGGTGCTGGGCGTGGTCTAGGGGCAGACAGACGCAGATGGACTTGCCAATGGCTTGCCTTTGGCAAGGGAGACGTCCATTACAATGCATGCCATTACAACATGTTGTAAGATTAGTAATGGAGAATTTTAAGTTTTAGGGTGGGTATGGGTTTTGGGGTGCCAGGGCTAATTTTAGGGTTCAGGGTGGGTTTGGGTTTTGGGAGGCAAAGGTGAATTTTAGGGTTCAGGGTGTGTTTTGAGTGGAAAATGTGAATTTTTGGGTTCGGGTGTGTTTGGGTTTCGGGGTGCAAGGGTTAGTCTTAAGGTTGCACTCACTGGATTGGGACTAGTAAATGTTACCCCTCCGCTGTCCAGCACTTTCCCTACTGTTGAATTATGCGTAGTATTACTATGCATTGTAATGAATGCGATGTAATGGTTTGCGTTGTGACATCATGTATTCCTTTGGCACACCACTGGCACGCACGCTTCGCAAGGGCGCATAGCAGCCGCCATTGAGAAGTGCTGCAGGGGGGACTGAACAGCTGGGAGGCTGGAAATGCGGTAAAGGACACTGGAGGGGATGGGGATGCGGGGTATGTGAGTGGGGGGGTGTAAATGTTTTACTAATGAATTCTTAGCTCAAGGCCGGGTCCGCTGTCTTCTGTGCTCTTGCTCTCCTGAGTCTGCTTCCAGGAACAGGAAGCAGGCAGCCAGGCTACCTCCCCTAAGCCAATCACAACACTACAATGCGGCTCTGTGATTGTTCTTGAGCGCCGTGACATGGCGTTGAGCCAGGGACTGGAGGGGTGGGCATGTTCTCCATGCAGGTTGTAATGCAGACTGCATTGCAAACAGGGAAATGCGCATGACTACTTTGGGTGGCCTGAGAGGGCCGACCAAACAGTAATTGTGCATGTGACTGGGCATACCATTCCGCCCCTGCCCTGCTCCGTGAGAGGAGCAGCCCTACCCACCCTCCGGCCTGCAAAGGAAACATAGTATGTGTGCATCAGAAAGAAATTATCATGTTATTATTTTGCCACTTCTTGCACTGCTTGAAAGTGGTGGGGCGATGCTCTTCCACCATAGCAGATAAGCCGCCACTGGGGGTTCTTCATACACATGTGCTAGGGCTGGGCGACTCGACCCCCGGGCCTCCTCCGCTACGCGTCACACCTTCTTCTTACCTGGACATTGACACTGTGACACATTCCGCTGCACTCTCTCCAAATCTGTGACTAAGCCTACCGGACCCTCAGCCACGTTGGATTTCACAAGCTTGGGTACAGCAGTCCTCTGCGGAACCTTCTGAAGTAGGTGATGCAACAGGGCCCCCTTCCACGTGAAGTTGCAGCGGTCCCGCCATACAAGTTCGGCGCAGCTCAGGGGCCTCACCCTCCACAGCGTCCGGCCAGTGCAACATAATCCAGCCTGTGATGCACAGGGGTGCCGCCCACTATTGGTAATCTCCTCCATGCACCCTGGTGTAGTGGTGGACTGTAGTATGCGATACAGACCTCCCTACGTTGGTGTGCAGGAGTGCCTCTTCCATTCAGAGCCAAGGGGCTCAAGACGGTCTTCCCACACAGGTCAGGAACGTGTCTCCATGCAACCTGCCAGACTTCACCACCAGGTAAGGGCGATCGCCACGCCTCAATTTCTACCGCCACGACCCAGAGACTCCAAAGCACCTCTGCATCCCACTTTGGGTCCCAGGCACCGGCCCAGCAATGCCTCCAGGCCCCAGAAGCAGACCTAGAGAGGCCTCTGGATGCCCCGGGGACTGTCCACGCTTTCAAGGTTTTGGATTCCATGGTGTTGCAAGGAGTGAACAATGAAAAGTAATGCATCACTGGTTTTGCACTGCAATGCGCCTCTTTTCATAGTTGTAGCCCTGAATTTCCTCTTCCCCTGGGACTCTGGCTGGTCATCCTGGATGTTGGGAGGCTTGAGGGGGTTGGCCCTGGCTACTCCATTCTGCATTCTATTGTTTGTTTTCTTCCTATTTTTCATTGGAGGTGGACTCATAGGCTGTTTTTGCCTATAGAGGAAAAAAACACATTGGGCTGACTAACGTGCATTTTTGTGCCACTAATGGACCTTTCGTTAGTTTTCGCCCGCTAATGCCTGAATTGCTATCACCTTCATGCTAGTGTTACCGGCATTTTTCACTGCGGCTCCCTGAAACTATTGCCATGTAGCAACGTATTGCAAATCACGTCCCTAACAGGGCTATCATTTTCAGCGGTACGCGGAGATCGGAAAAATGCTGCTAACTAGCGTTAGCAGTAGTTAACGCCAGTCCTTGTACATATGGCCCACTGTCTCTTGTCTGTGTTTTAAATGTCTTGAAACATATTGGCTTTCTTTTACAAAATATTGGGGGATATGTACAAGGAAGTGCTGGCGACTGAGGTGTTAGTATTTACAAGAATGTGGTGCAGCCTGGCATTTCCCCCTGCGATGGCGCTAAGTTTATCAACTTAGTGAAAATGCAGGCACCCTTGCACCATAGTGCAAGGGTGTCTGCGTGCATGGGAGGATTGTTTATGTGTAGGACGGTGTCCCTTCCAGCACATAAACAATCCTAAAATGCCATTTTATCACTGTCATGTGTGCTGTTCCATGCAGCACACATGAAAGTCACAAAATTGCTTTTTTTTTTAAAGTATTGTTTATGTACAGGAAGAGACACCTTCCTAGACATAACCAATCCATGGCATTTAGCTTTTTCCAGCACACATGAAAAAAGCAAAAACGATGAGAAATAATGCATTTCTCCATGTTTCGCTAACTTAGGACCAGATTTTACCTGGTTTTAACTTTGGCGCTGCTTCCAATGTACGCAACCCGTGTACATAGGGGGCAGCGTCAAAATGAATTGGTGTTGCACCTGCCCACCTCTTTCATGCTAACCATAGTGTGAAAGGGAGCCTTATTTACAAGACATTGTTAAGCCACATTAAGTGGCTTTGCACTGCCTTGTAAATAAGCGCAGCCCCTATCGCCAATACAACGTCAATATAAGTGACATTTTGGTGGCGATGGGGGCTTGTACATATGCCCATTGTGTTTTAAGTACCTCCTTACCATCTGCATTCCACACCTTTTGTATCGCCTCCTTAACTCTTCCTCTACACTACTTCCCTCAAAACATACTGTACTCTGCTATACCAGCATGGTATCGGAATACCTGAAGCTCATACCACATAATCTTACTGACCAAGCTACGTCCCTGTTTTGAATGGCTGCTCACTGTCGAAAGTACAGAAATGAATACGCCTGTATAACCTTCTACGGGTGATATAAGCATCCGATACTTACTATTCTAAAGCTGTGATCGCTGGATTGTCTGCAATAATTTCTCACTATCCCATGTGTAGGATTTCCTAGACCTGTTTGCTGTCCCATGTATCACAATATAAAGGGTGCAAAGGTACATTGTGCTTCCTTTCGCTTATGGTTTTCCTAAGCAGCGAGTCTACAGAATTATTCTGAACATAGATAGCGTTGAAGTTATACCTCGTGGCTTCTTGTGACCCGGGTCATTTTCGTGCATGAAGGTAACACATGAGTTAAGGATTGAGCTGCCAACCACTTCCGTTTCCCACTTTGTGGTCTTGCTGTAGAGAGCTTTAGCTGTCTGTCACAGGCATCATTGTAACAAATACTGTAACACGTACTTTCAGTGCCATTTAGGTCTGCCCCTTGCCCATGATTGAAAACGTTCTTGTCTGTTTCAATTGCATGTGCCTGTTTAAATGGCTTTTCTCCATATTCTTGTGCTTCTCACACCCCTGAATGATTTAGGCTGGTTGAGTATGCCCCACATTGCTGTTGTTAGGGAACTATTTTTCTGTTTCCATTCTGCTGTGCAATTTGAGCTATACCACCCGAATGGAGAATGTCATGCACCTTCTGCTCCTTCTGATATCTCTCTATCTCACTTTGTCTTTTTCTTCCTTGTATCTCTCTCTGTCCATCTCAGCCTCAACAGTCATCCTCCAATCCTAGCACCCAACTGCATCCCTATTGCCCTCCGCCCCACCCCCTACTTCATCTCTCTTTCTCTCTCCTATTCTGCTTCTCTCTTCCTATCATCCACCCACGCCCATCACAATACTATTTTGATTAGTCATACCTAAGCTTTCTTCCGGTTTAGTACTAGGGTCTTCTACAAACTCTTAACTTGTGTTAAAATTGGACATTCTAGTGGTAGAAGCATTATTGAAAGATACAGTTAAACAGTTAAAGAACTGGCATAAACTTCCCATGGGCATTATAGGAAAATGCAATAAAATTAAAATGAAAATACTACCCAAATTTCTATATTTATTTCGATCCATTCCCCTACGGGTTCCCAATTTTGTTTTCAAGAGACTTTAGGGTGTGATATGTAGCTTTATCTGGGGGTACAAAAAAGCTTGATGAGCTATAGAATGATTAAAGCTACCATTTAACCAAGGAGGACTTGATTTTCCTGACTTTAAAATGTATTTCTGTGCAGCTTTTGCTGGGCGGTTTTGCAGTCTTTTAAACCTGTCCATGAATTTTTTTAAATCAATTTATATTGGTATAGGATAGCAGCATGTTCGTATATAGAAGTAATGACCCGACTTATTTTAGGAGAGTCAAGTTTAAGACTAGAAGGGATGGCATATATATATTTGAATTTGTTTGATAGCTAGTTGTATTTGTGGGTTTGCAGTTGGTGTAACTCCCTATGTTGCATTGAACCGCAGACTAGTTTTAATTTATGTATTTAAAAGTGTTTGATTTCATTTGAAATGCCATCATTGCTCTAAATATTGTTTGCAGTATCATACTGTTAACATTATCAATAGGGTTAACATATTATATGGAAGTGCAGTAGGTGTAAACCCACTAGGGTGTTATTCGTGGCATTCTACACATCTATGTAACATACAATGGGAAAGCCAACATGCAAGAGAAAAAGGAGATTTCTCTGTTTAGCTCAGTGGGATTTTGCCGCATATTAATTGAATATATTTATGATTCATAAATACTGGCTTTTTTGCACGGTATCATGCAGCACTGAAAGCTTATTTGCACAAGTTATGTATTGCCTGTGAGGCCACCCATTGTCTTATAATTTGTGGTAATATACAATTTTTCCGCAATTTTAAATTGTTTTAATTAGGTTCAGTAACATTTGCGTATTTGCACATTTCCATTTAGCACTGTCTGCTTATTTGCACAACTGTTTTGATATTTATAAATGTCTGGTACTGCTATGTTTATGAAAAGCATATGATTAGAAGTGATACTCCTTCTTTGTCTATCCGCAAAAACAACAGGTGATGGACCGAATGTGGATCAATGTCACACACTCAACCCAGTCCAAAGATCTGGGCCCAAATCCATCGTTTTTTTGCACTCCACACCACCCCGGGTTAGACAATGGCGATATGCAAATCAGCTCTGACCCTGTGCCCCATGGGAACAGTCCAGTCCGAACTACAAAAGCCATGTCCTTCCCAGAACGGAATAAAGCATCCGAGGACCGGACCGGTTTCGAGGTAACACCTCTCATCAGCCCGGCTAGCTTGACTCCAGTGGTGTGGAGTGCCTGGGACCCACGTCTGGGCATCCCCAGGGCACTTAGGACGGAATTTGCAAAAACAACAGGTGATGGACCGAATGTGGATCAATGTTACACACTCAACCCAGTCCAAAGATTTGGTCCCAAATCCATCGTTTTTTTGCACTCTACACCACCCCGGGTTAGACAATGGCGATATGCAAATCAGCTCTGACCCTGTGCCCCATGGGAACAGTCCAGTCCGAACTACAAAAGCCATGTCCTTCCCAGAACGGAATCAAGCATCCGAGGACCGGACCGGTTTCGAGGTAACACCTCTCATCAGCCCGGCTAGCTTGACTCCAGTGGTGTGGAGTGCCTGGGACCCACGTCTGGGCATCCCCAGGGCACTTAGGGCGGAATTTGCAAAAACAACAGGTGATGGACCGAATGTGGATCAATGTCACACACTCAACCCAGTCCAAAGATCTGGGCCCAAATCCATCGTTTTTTTGCACTCCACACCCCCCCGGGTTAGACAATGGCGATATGCAAATCAGCTCTGACCCTGTGCCCCATGGGAACAGTCCAGTCCGAACTACAAAAGCCATGTCCTTCCCAGAACGGAATCAAGCATCCGAGGACCGGACCGGTTTCGAGGTGACACCTCTCATCAGCCCGGCTAGCTTGACTCCAGTGGTGTGGAGTGCCTGGGACCCACGTCTGGGCATCCCCAGGGCACTTAGGGCGGAATTTGCAAAAACAACAGGTGATGGACCGAATGTGGATCAATGTCACACACTCAACCCAGTCCAAAGATCTGGGCCCAAATCCATCATTTTTTTGCACTCCACACCACCCCGGGTTAGACAATGGCGATATGCAAATCAGCTCTGACCCTGTGCCCCATGGGAACAGTCCAGTCCGAACTACAAAAGCCATGTGCTTCCCAGAACGGAATCAAGCATCCGAGGACCTGACCCGTTTCGGATGCTTGATTCCGGTCTGGGAAAGATATGGCTGTTGTAGTTCGGACTGGACTGTTCCCATGGGGCACAGGGTCAGAGCTGATTTGCATAAAGCCATTATCTAACCCAGGGTGGTGTGGAGTGCAAAAAACGATGGATTTAGGCCCAGATCCTTGTACTGGGGTGAATGTAAGACATTGATCTACAATCTGTCCATCAAATTGTTTTTTGTAATTTTCTCCCGAGTGTACTGGGGTAGCTCAGACGTGGGTCCCAGAGCCTCCACACCACTGGAGTCAAGCTAGCCGGGCTGATTAGAGGTGTTACCTCGAAACCGGTCCGGTCCTTGGATGCTTGATTCCGGTCTGGGAAAGATATGGCTGTTGTAGTTCGGACTGGACTGTTCCCATGGGGCACATGGTCAGAGCTGATTTGCATAAAGCCATTATCTAACCCAGGGTGGTGTGGAGTGCAAAAAACTATGGATTTAGGCCCAGATCCTTGTACTGGGGTGAATGTAAGACATTGATCTACATTCTGTCCATCAAATTGTTTTTTGTAATTTTCTCCCCGAGTGTACTGGGGTAGCTCAGACGTGGGTCCCAGAGCCTCCACACCACTGGAGTCAAGCTAGCCGGGCTGATGAGAGGTGTTACCTCGAAACCGGTCCGGTCCTCGGATGCTTGATTCCGGTCTGGGAAAGATATGGCTGTTGTAGTTCGGACTGGACTGTTCCCATGGGGCACAGGGTCAGAGCTGATTTGCATAAAGCCATTATCTAACCCAGGGTGGTGTGGAGTGCAAAAAACGATGGATTTAGCCCAGATCCTTGTACTGGGGTGAATGTAAGACATTGATCTACATTCTGTCCATCAAATTGTTTTTTGTAATTTTCTCCCCGAGTGTACTGGGGTAGCTCAGACGTGGGTCCCAGAGCTTCCACACCACTGGAGTCAAGCTAGCCGGGCTGATGAGAGGTGTTACCTCGAAACCGGTCCGGTCCTCGGATGCTTGATTCCGGTCTGGGAAAGATATGGCTGTTGTAGTTCGGACTGGACTGTTCCCATGGGGCACAGGGTCAGAGCTGATTTGCATAAAGCCATTATCTAACCCAGGGTGGTGTGGAGTGCAAAAAACGATGGATTTAGGCCCAGATCCTTGTACTGGGGTGAATGTAAGACATTGATCTACATTCTGTCCATCAAATTGTTTTTTGTAACCTTCTTTGTCTATCTGCATCACTTTCACATGGTATTGCACTGTCACTTTAAATGTGTGGGTCTCTCCTCATGACGTCATGTGATCAAGGCCTCCTGAAAGCCAAAACGCGTCATGGCGGTGGTGCTGGGTGTATCAATGGAATAAAGAACCTTGCACGAAGATTCTGGGTCTGTGTTCGTCTTTCCAAAGCTAATGGGAGTATCAGGCAGAGTTCTCTGGATATATATATATATATATATATATATATATATATATATATATATATATATATATATATATATATATATATATATATATATATATATATATATATATATATATATATTAGTTCGAAACGCGTAGGAGTGAGAGGAAGATGATGGGTCAATAAACCTATTTTTGAATCATCCAGAAAGAGTGCGGCGTCCTTTGTGAAAGTTTTTGCTGAACAAATTATTGCGGGATTGTCCTGAACCCGCTGCCGGCACCTGCTATTTGTTGGTCGCCCCGAAAGGGACATTTGCTGTTTCATATATATATATATATATATATATATATATATATATATATATATATATATATATATCTCGGCAACTGAATCAGCGGATCTCCCATGAATGGGAGGGCCACATCCATCTACAAAGGAGGGAGGAGGAGGCACCCGAGAATTGAACAGCGTCTGAGGAAGGCTCGTTAGCCGAAATGCATCATGCTGTTTTATTTTGTGCATTAAAAGTCTCCACTATGTACCCCGTTGTGGCCTTGGATTACTTTGAACAGGAGGGGGAGAAGGAAAACGGAACTTACCTGCTAGACGCTGCCACGCCGCCACCGCCAGGAGTCATTACCAAGGCACCCAGGCACCCAGAAGCACGCCGCCACCGCCAAGAGTCATTTACAACCTGACTACACGCGCCGCCGCTCCGGGACTTCAATTCCCGGCAGCCTACGCGGCGGCGCGCTTTGCAATCACGTGAGCGCGCCAGGAGGCGCACAAAAGCGCCGCAGCAACCCGCTTCGCGGGACGCGAGCGGGACGCCCGGAGCGAAGCCCGGGCAAAGGGCGGGCCCTCTACGGCCCTCATCGGCAAGAAGAGGCAGGAGCAGGGCCAAGAACGCTGCCCAAAAACATCTAAGTAAGTGACACTCTCCCTTAATTCCCAAAAGTGTCTGAGATACTATATTGACTTAAAACCCCACGGATCCTGCATTGCTTCTACCTTGTAAAATGTCTAAAGCTAAACCATCTTCAGCTCCACTTAACACAATAGAGCAGTGGTTCCCAAACTTTTTACCCCTGAGGACCCCTATTGAGTCACCACTGGAAGCCGGGGACCCCTAAGCAATTTGTATGAGTTACAGTTCAAACATTAAAACAGTAATTAAAAAAAAATACATACGTGTGCACACAAAACAAATACTCAAAGTACGAAGGATTTTGGGGCCAGATGTACGACCATTTCATTTAGCACCTCGCAATTGGCGACACATTGCGAGTGGCAAATTGCGAGTCGCTAAATGAAATGTACAACAGTGTGTTTAACACTGTTTGGGATTCCCAATGAGGTCGCAAATTGCAAGAACCATTAATGTTAATGGGCCTCTCGCAATTTGCAAGCCCATTGGGAATGCCAGCACTCCCAGCGATGGTGGCCTGCTGGGCTCTGCAGGCCACCATGTCTCGGACTGCTTTTATTTAAAGCAGTTTTTAAAAAAAAAATGCAGGCTGTTTACCATGCATTTAAAAAAAAAGAAAATGAAACGTTTTCGTTTCATTTTCTTAGGGCAGGCAGAGGTCCCTGGGACCACTGCCTGGCCTTAAAAAATAATGTTGCATGCATTTGCAAAGGGGAAGGGGTCCCCGTGGGACCCCTTCCCATTTGCGAATGCATTACCATCTACTTGAAGTAGGTGGTAATTGTGACTGTTTCGCGACCGCAAAACATTTGTACATGGTTTTGAGACTGGCTATTTGGAAGGGAATGCCCCTTCCAAATAGCAAGTTGCAAAACCTATTTACGCTATGTACATGGCCCACTAGGTTTTGCATGCGCAAACGGGTTCGCGAACCCGTTTGCGCATATTAAAACAGATCGTATATCTGGCCCTTAGTATTTTATATTGAAGTAATAGCCCCTCTGTCACATGTATTTCATTTGTTTTATAGCATCTCTTATACCATTGTAGGATGTCAGAGCACTTTACATCACACACATATAGAGACATTGAATCATACATGTAAATCAGTGTGTATATAAAATGTTTAAAGAGTGCTTGGTCTGGAAAAGCACAAACTCGGGATTCAGAACATAACACAGTGGCTAGCATTGACTTTAACATTAAAAATGTATTTCCACCCAAATATATCTTTTTAGCAGAATCAGGATAATGAATAACTGGGACAAAATATAAGTTACTAACTGGTACCATGCAGTTTGCAAGCAGCTCTTTGATGATAGTTTATAGGTCCCTCTGCTAGATTACGATTGTCACTTATGAAGTGCACAGTAACAAAAGAATCTCTGTGACAAAAGCAGTAACCACGAACCTAGGCACATAAAATACTGCTTTTTAAGAAGCATGTTACACGTTCTTTGCAGTAGGCACATTAACCCTCTGTGCTACATTAGTTAAATCAAAGCTGCCACTGAACAAAACTCGCTCTCCAGCAGGTACATTAATCACTGGCATTCTCTTGACACTTTTATTGTTGCTGGAAAGCTGCTAATTAAACAAGAACTTTTTCTGTGCTTTTAAAACTGTTGCCTACGGACCCCCTGGGAATGTGTCACGGACCCCTGGGGGTCCGCGGACCACAGTTTGGGAAACACTGCAATAGAGAATTATATGGTACAGAAAGTTGCCAAAATTAATCAGGATAGGAGATCATCTTTGGGCCTTAGCTATTCGCCAGATTTGCATATCGACAATACGCCTTTACCTACCCCAGCTCTTGACATCAGTAATGAGGTCTTCATGACTCCAGACATAAACCCATTGACCCAACTACTAGTAGCAATCAATGATCCAGCTCCCGAATGTATAACTGATACTGACATTATCACTCTAGAAGAAGAAACCCCCACACCAGTCCCAGCTCCTAGAGTAACAAAGGGAGGGGGAAAGAATATACCAAAAAGGGGTGGTCTCCGATCAGGCAAAAAGCGCCTTGACACTTCCACCCAGGGGAATACTGGAGATGACACTAGGAGTAATGGGAGTGGAAAGGTCTACCTGGACGAAGACCAATTTAAGAAGCTACTGAATGCCATAGATAACAAAATTAAAACTATTACCAAACCACTCCTAAGCAAAATTGACCAGCTCACAGAAGAGGTTACTAGACTGGGGGTACTTTTGCAAAAAACAACAGATGAAAGACCCAATACTGCTTTATTAAACCCGGTTACAGCCGACCCGAAAAATACTAAAATTGTACCTGGGTCAGTTCCCCTAAGGAACACTTCACAGAACACCATGTGGAGGCCTGTCCAAGGGGGGGGAGGGGTCGGGAATCCCAAACCCAGCTAGCATTATTGAGGACCCCTCAGGGCCCATCTCTAGAAGTACTAAAGATCCAGAGAATATGGAGAAAGGGCCGGTTGAATTAATAGTGGAAGCTTCACCATTAATATTGGTTCTAGCAAATGTCCCTCAACTAGAATCAGGGCAAGTAGAGAACACTCCTTCTTTGATAAATAAGTCACTCCATTGGCTATCAAAGAATATGGCTTTTAAACCAGGAGGCAGGGACCAGCTGGCACAGGAGGTAGTAAAAGCTAGAAGGGTTGAATGGATCGGGGGTGGCATCAAAAAGTTCAAGGGGGATTGTGTGGTGCTACATTTCTCAGATCCTGAAGTTTTACCAAACATCCTAGCTAATATATATCCCCCTCAGCGTAGATCTACCGAAATAGTGCCATTAACGTTGGACTTTTTCTATATAAAAAAGGGAAACATTCTAAATCCAACATTGTTAAAAACGAAATGGAACCCTGTAATAAGAAAAGCCAATATCCCTGAAAATAAAAATAATTGGGGTATCTTGGGAGAAAACAGGTTCTCTGCCCTTTCAGGTTTAAGTCAATGTGACTGACTGGAAAAACCAACGAGCTTAGGGAAATCAAAGATCGTAAAGGTTAAACATGGAAATACTAGTACTCGCACGACATTAGGAATAGATTGTTGTGAGGGCAAGACTTCTGACCCTAGAGATCATGCCTCTAATGCAGCAGAGAACAATTTACTAGTTGTTCATACTACTACTAACATAGTTGAAGCTAGTTCTCCACCTTGTGAGCTTCCCCCTAACCTGACTAATCCCTTAAATAAGAGGAATATGGAAAGGGAAGGCAGCATTAAGTTCATTTCATGGAATATTGCGGGTATCCAACATAAAATAGAGACTCCAGACTGGTGCGAGTTCATTGACCGTTACGATATTGTGTTGTTACAGGAAACATGGTCAGTGTCACCAGTCTTTCGCCAGGGCTTTTTAAATTTTCACGTGCCCGCGAAAAAGAATACAAAGGGACGCCCTTCAGGGGGTCTACTTATATGGATACGCCAATCTCTGCAATGCACTATCAAGCAGAGCCATACTATTAACAGCGACCTACTTTCGATTGTGCTCACCTGGGCTGACGGCTATAAGATGGCAATATATAATATCTATGCAAGGGGAACCCAAGGGGGCACATTCTCTGATATAGTAGGTGCTCTAGATAATGACTTAGAGACGCTAGCTACGCAGTATACTATCTTGGTGGGTGGAGATCTAAATACAACATTTGAACCCTTAGGTTGTGAGGATAGTGATCTGACACAAGAGGAAGATACTAAGTGGGGAATTCCCCAGTTAGACCTACCGTTGGTAAAAAAGTGGACAGAAGTAGCAATACAGGTTAAAAGCTTATGCCTATCCAGAGGACTGAGGGCAGCCAATGGCCGCACTCCCTCAGACCTACAGGGCAGGGATACCTTTGATAACCTAAGATCAAGTAGCAGGATAGATTACATTTTGGTAGATGTTAGAGGCTGGAGCAAAGTGGTCGATATGCAGGTCATTCCCAGGTTGGAGAGTGATCATAACCCTCTGTCTTTGCTATTTAATATAGAACAAAAAGCAATTCCAGAAATTTCATCTAGGAACTTTACGTCCTTAGATGTTGTTCCATCCAATAATCTCCGTCATCTTAGATGGATAACTTTAGTAGATAATCCAGAGGATAGGCAGGCCCTTGAGAGGTTAGTCATTGATGAAGTATCCAGACTACAGGTTTTAACGAATGATATAAATTTTAAGTCACGGATTGAAGAGTCACAGCCAAAGTTTTTTGCTAATATACAGAAGCTATTCTTTATTATTATTATTATTTTATTATTATTTAGAATCTTGTAGAGCGCACAGGTACCTCCGACGGAGGTGTCCCGGCGCTGAAGACATATTCTCAGGAGGGAAGGAGAGGAGTGGGGATGTTTAGATCTGTGAGAATAACCAGGTTTTCAGTTTTTTCCTGAATTGGGGTTCGGACGTCAGGAATCTTAGCTCAGTGGGTAGTTGGTTCCACAGTTTAGAGGTGGCTACTGCCAGGGCCCTTCCCCCAGTGCGAGTGAGGCGAAAGCGGGGGCAGATCATGAGGCGGAGATGATTTGATCTCAGGTTCCTTGGGGCTTGAGAAAATCTCATTCTTTGACTTAGGTAGGATGGGCCTCGGTCATTAAGCGCTCTGAAGGCCAGGGTTAAGGCCTTAAATTGAATACGGAGTTTTATTGGGAGCCAGTGAAGTTTGATTAGGTGGGGTGTGATAGAATGGCGGTAGGGGATATTGCAGACTAACCTGGCTGCCGCGTTCTGGACTTTTTGAAGTTGGTGGATGAGGTAAGTGGGGGCGCCTACGTATAGGCTGTTGGCATAATCCAGATGAGCAGTGATGAGGGCATGAACCACAGTTTTACGGGACTCGAGTGGGAGGTAGGGAATGATTTTTTTTTATCATTCGGAGTTTCCCGAAACAAGCTGAGGTAACTTTGTTTATTTGAGTTGTGCATGAGAGGGAGGTGTTGAATTGAAAACCAAGGTTGCGGGCGGTTTGAACTGGTTCTGGGGGGGGGGGTTAAGTTCAGACGGCCACCAGAGATTGGAGGGAATAGGCGATTTTTGATTGAAGAACAGGACCTCGGTTTTGTCAGTATTGAGTTTCAGGTTGTTAGCGGACATCCAGGCTGCGATGTTGAGCATGCAGAGACGAAAGTTGTTAAAAGATTTTTCAGTGTGTTCTTTGAAGGCGAACACCAGTTGGGTGTCGTCAGCGTAAAAGGTTACTTTGACGCCCCAGGATTCAACAACTTTAGCCAGAGGTTTGAGGTACATGTTAAAAAGGAGCGGGCTGAGGGCAGAGACCTGAGGGACGCCCCAGATCAGCTGTTTTTTAGATGAGAGAAAAGGTCCCAGCATCACTTGCTGTGTTCTGTCAGTAAGGAAGGATTTTATCCATTCCAGGGGATCTGTTTTTCCTCACGGAAACATGGCTTGACCAAGACTCCATGCCGGAGATCATTGAGGCCATTCCAGAAGGTTACTGTCTGCAAAGGCTAGACAGGATACGGGGTAGAGGGGGCGGCATAGCCATTGTTGCTAGACAAGACTATCAATGTCAGCTAGATCGCACTGTGATTGACGACAGTGAGGCTGGTGCCTTTTCCATCTCTATTAATGGCTGTTTCACTCTGAAAGGCCTTCTAATTTACCGCCCTCCGGGCTCCACTGCAGCCTTTATTGAAAAGCTAGTGGAAGGCGTCACAGAAGCCGCTTTACGCTCGGACAAATACCTGGTCTTAGGGGACCTTAACCTACATCTAGATACCCCCACGGATAGGGTGGCGAGTGATTTATGTCACACAATGGCCAGCTTGCAGTTCGAACAGAAGGTATTGCAACCTACCCATAAGCTGGGCCACCTTCTGGACCCAGTTTTCGCAAACTGGAACCAAGTGGACGCCCAAACCCCGATTCCCATCTCATGGTCTGACCATCTCTTTGTCCCCTTTACCATCGAAATACAGGGACCTCGCCCCAATGACCCCCCCGCTGATAAACACCCTAGGCGTAGATGGACAGCGTTCTCCCAGGCCAAATTCAATCTGGCACTCACTGAGAAGGGTCATCCTGGGGGAGATGGGGTAGATGAAATTAATTCCAACCTTGACCAACGCATCTTGGAAGCCCTGAATCAGGTGGCACCATTGGGTATGGCGAAAATAGGGGGCCGAGTGCAAAGATCGGCACCTTGGTACAATGAGGATCTGCGAACGGCCAAAGCAGCATGTAAACGCGCCGAAAGGCAATGGAGGATTGCCTATTCCACTCAGGCCAAAACAGTTTACATAGACTGCAGACGTGCCTATCACACGCTGATTAGGAAGGCCAAATCATTGTACTACTGCAATAAGATAGAGGAAGCAGAGCAGTCCACCAAGGAGCTTTTCTCTATTTATAAATCTATTGCGATAGGAAAACCCGCCGCGGTGCCTAAGAAACTCTGCACCACGGAGGGCTGTAACCGAATTGCTGAGTTCTTTGCAACCAAGGTCACCAACATCTACAACTCCTTCCCCCAGAGGACAGATAGTGGCCCTGCCCCCTCGGAATCCTCCAGAATGAAAGGGGAACAACGGCTAACCACTTTTGTTACTCCTTCCACTACGGAACTTCTTCGTATCTGTGGATCTATAAAATCCGGTTCCCCCAGAGATCCGACCACTCCTAGTCGGCTAAAGGACAGCTTGCCAGTACTAGAGCCCTATGTGCGTCAGTTACTGGACACCTCCTTTGAGTCTCAGGTGGTCCCGAAGGCCTGGAAACAGGCAGTGGTACTTCCTCTGCTAAAGAAGACCAACGTTAGCTTTGAAAAACTGGACAACCTCCGTCCCATTTCCCTCCTTCCCTATATGGCGAAGGTGGCGGAAAAAATAGCCAACATACCGCTTATGCAGTTCGTGGGGACGGCTTCGCTACTCCACGACTCGCAATTTGGCTTCCGCCCCCGTCACTCGACGGAGTCTGCTCTTCTCGTGGCGGTGGAAGCACTCAGACAGGGAGTGGACGAGGGCCAAACGATGGCATTGATCCTACTCGACTTAAGCGCAGCATTCGACACTGTAGCACACTCCACCTTGCTACAGTGTCTGAATGGAGGAGGGGTGACAGGAGCTGCGCTTGGCTGGATCAAGTCCTTCCTGTCTGATAGGTGCTTTCAAGTCAGATTGGGTGATTGCTACTCCAGGGAGATTGAGTTGGGCCAGGACGTACCTCAGGGTTCGTCCCTGAGCCCAACCCTATTTAACATCTACGTCTCCCCCCTGGCGGCCATCGTGGAGGGGTATGGTCTTCGCCTGGTGTCCTACGCCGATGACACGCAGTTGGTCATCTCCCTATCGCGTGCGCCCGGACTTGCAGCGGACATCTTCAGGAATTGCATGAAAGACCTCGCTGCCTGGATGTCCGCAAACTGTTTAAAGTTGAACGGTAGCAAGACCGAGGTGCTCGTGGTGGGGGGTGCACCGTCTGCGTGGTCGTCGGCGTGGTGGCCACCCTGTCTGGGGGAAGTTCCTGCTCCCTGCCGCGAGGCCAGGAACCTCGGCGTGTGGCTGGATAAGGACCTCACCTTTGGCCCACAGGTTGGTCGGGTGGCGGGGATATGCTTCAGCGTTCTGAGAGCCCTCAGGAAAGTGTTAGATCTGCTTCCCATTTCTGCTCGTAAGACGCTGGTGCATGCCCTGGTCACCTCCCGACTTGATTATGGGAACCTGCTCTATTTGGGGGCCACAGGCAGGGTTATGGGCCGCCTGCAGGTTCTTCAAAATGCGGCAGCGCGGCTGGTTCTCAGACTCCCTAGGAGGTCTTCCGCCAAACCAGCTTTACGGGCCCTCCATTGGCTCCCCATTGAGAGGAGAGTGGAGTTTAAGGCCCTTGCCACATGTCATCGTATCCTGAACGGCAAAGCACCTCTTCCGCTCCAGAGCCTAGTATCCCACTATGAGCCCGCACGCAGTCTTCGGTCCTCTCAGACCGGGCTGTTAAAAGTCCCAAGAGTATTCAAAGCTCGTATGGGAGGTAGATCCTTCAGATACCTTGCTCCCAAGCGCTGGAATGATCTTCCGCTGGAACTTCGACTCGAACCTTCCGAAGTCCAGTTCAGAAAAATACTCAAAACGCACCTTTTCAGCAGATAGCTTGTGTGGGAGGAGGGGGGACAGCCACTTCACTTGTCATAGCGCGGGGACACGCCAGTGGCGTAACCAGGCGCTTAATAAATGTCCAATAATTAATTAAAGGGGGGGTCCACTGATACCAACTTCTTGTAGATGAATCAGAAGTTTGTTGTGTGAAATGGTATCGAATGCAGCGGATAGGTCGAGGAGGACCAACATGGCCTCCTCTCCCTTGTCCGTGCATTCGCGGATCGATTCGGATACTTCGAGCAGCGCGGACTCAGTGCTATAGTCTGGTCTAAAACCTGACTGGGTGTCGTGGAATAGGGAGTTGGATTCCAAGTAATGGGACAGTTGTTTTTGGACGGCTTTTTCCAGAACTTTTGCGGGTTTGGGAAGAAGTGAAATTGGTCTGTAGTTGTTTAGGCAGGAGGGGTCAATGCCAGATTTTTTTTGTAGAGGGATTAGCATGGCGTGTTTCCAGGCCGTGGGGACCACCCCCATGCATAATGAGGCATTCCAGATATCTAATAGGGGGTTAATGATGATGGGGGCAATTTCGTTCATGATCCGAGCAGGGGCTGGGTCCAGAGGTGAGCCAGATTTACATTCCAGAAGTAGTTTAAGCGCGAGTTCTTTGCTAAGGGGCTGGAATGAAGTAAATGCATGAGTACAACTGGGGGTGAGATCTGTGGAGGTATCTGGATCTTTCTGAAGGATTGCTGCCGCTATGTTGGCAATTTTATCTTCGAACAAGTTAGATAGGTTTTCGCATAGTGTCTGTGACTCGGGGACAGGAGTGCAGAGTGCGCTGGGGTGAGTGAATTCTTTCACTAGATTGAATAGAGTTTTGGTGGAGTTTTTTGCTTTGGCAATTGTTTCGCAGAAATAGGTGCTCATGGATTGACGTTTGAGTTTGCGAAACTCTTTAAGGCTTTGTCGATAGAGGGCCTTAGCTCCTGTATCGTAATTCTGTCCCCATTGTCGTTCTAGCTTTTTGCACGTACTTCTATGTGCCCGTAGTGCTTCCGTGAACCATGGGGCCGATGGTTGTTTTCTACGGGAGGAGAGGTTTTGAAGAGGAGCGACTTTCTCGATGGCGGCCGTGAGGTCCCTGTTTAGTACATTCACTGCTTTGTTAAGGTCGTCCGGGAGAGGGATTAGACTGGTGTGGTAGTTAGGTTCTAGGGCAGCAAGTGTAAGTTTATGCCATTTTCTGCCCTTAGCTCTGATGGCGGACTCTTGTTTTGTGACTGAGGTCAGGGGTAGCTCGAAGGGTATAAGAAAATGGTCGGACCATGGTAGGGGCAGAGATGGGAGTATTTTGAATTTCTCGCTATTTGAAAAAATAAGGTAGAGGGTATGACCTGTTTTATGAGTAGGGCCTTTTACTTTTTGCGTAAGATTGATGTTTTGCATAGACTCGAGGAGCTGGGCGGCGCGGTTGCAGCTAATTACATCCACATGGTGGTTGAAGTCTCCCAGAACCAAGAAGTGGGGGTGTTTGAGGGAGAGATCTGCTGCTACAGCCAATAGTTTTAGGACTGCCGGTTGAGGGGTGTTCGGGGGGTTATAGACCAGGATCCCTGAGCAGATTGCTGTGGTGGAGTCGGAGATAGAAAAGTACATAGCTTCAATGGGGTTAACGTTTGGTATTTTTCTTGAGGTGATTTTTAGGTGTTTCTTTAGAATCACCGCGATTCCTCCTCCTGTTTTGGGGCCTTCACGGCTGAGTCCCATGAAATAGTAGTCAGTGGGTAGAGCTAGTGCGATGTCAGGGTTGGAGGAGTCTTTTATCCAAGTCTCTGTTAGGAACATAGCGTCCCAGGCTGAGTTAGATAGTAGAAGCCAGATGTCAGTGAAGTAGCTGGGTAGAGAGCGAACAATTAAGAAAAGGAAGGGTACTGGACCACCCTTAAAAAGGGGATGGTATGACCAATCCTGCAGAATAGCGAGGCAAAATCTTAGTATAGCATTAAGATCTGAAATAGGAGTTTTAAATGCTAGGGATGAATATAGAAAAATCCAGATTAAGGCAAAAAAGCAGTGGGATGAGAACCTTTGGCTAGATTTGAAGAAAGCATGTGTTGATAAACACCAGAAAGAGTTCTGGGCCATATTAAAGTGGGGCTCAGGGGGCATAGCTGACTGCCCGAAAAACCATGTAGCAAAGGAGTCCTGGGTGGACTTCTTCAAACCCCAATATGCAGACAATTCAGGTCCACAAACTGATTCTCCCCTAGAAAGGGTATTCTTTACCAACAGACTATTTTCATTGAAAGATGTCCACGAGGCAATGGATGGAGTGACCAGAGGTAGGGCGCCAGGAATCGATGGAATACCGGCGGATGTTTTTCTATCTGACAGGGACAGCTGGTGTAAATACTTTGTATGGCTTGGAAATGCCATTGCACAAGGGGCAAAGATACCAGCAACATGGAAAGGAGTGGAAATAATTCCAGTTTATAAAAAAGGGGATAAGGCTTTACCAAGTAATTATAGGCCCATCAGCCTCATTGATTGCGCTCAAAAACTGATGGGCAGGATGGTACAAAACAAAATGCAAGCCTGGATAATTGACAAGGATATCCTTTCCCCATACCAAGCTGGTTTTCACCCCTTAACAAGCTCTGTCGACCAGGTATTCCACTTTTTAACTATATACTGGAAAAATGTAACCCTGCTAAATGGTCCTCTGTTCGCTGTTTTCGTTGACTTGAAGTCAGCCTTTGATTTAGTTCCCCGGCAAAAACTTTGGGATGTCTTAAGGGAACTAGGAATAAGTCCCGAACTACTAACTTTGCTTGTAAGGTTGCATGAGAACAATTATGCCCGGATTAGGTGGGGAGCACAGAGAGACGTCACGGAATCCTTCCCTGTTGAGAGAGGCGTGAGACAGGGCTGTGTCCTGGCCCCCACCTTATTATCTCTCTACATCAATGGCATAGTTGATTTTTTGAAGCAATTTCCGACGGATGCTCCACTACTAGATGGGAAGCGAGTTCCAGTACTAATGTTTGCAGATGACACCTTGCTGGTCTCGCGGACCCCTAGCGGTTTACAAAAGACAATAAACGCTTTTGGTGACTTCTGCCAGATACGGGGCTTGGAAATAAACTCATCAAAGACTAAATTTATGAATTTGAATCCCACTAAGAAATTCAAGGGGAAAATAGTTTACAATGGGGCTTTTTTGGAAGAAGTGGATGCATTCACCTACCTTGGCATCTCTCTAAATGCTAATATGAACTGGAGATCACATATGGACTCTACAGTGCTAAAATTTAACCAGCTGGCAGGGGCAATAGCCCAAAAGCACAAATCTTCATTTACAAAACCAATTCAGCCCATAATGGAGATTTATGGTATGAAAGTGCTGGGTGCATGTCTTTATGGATCAGAATTATGGGGTTTCACCAACTTGAATACTCTAATAGTTGCAGAAAATAAATTCCTGCGGCGCATAATTGGCGTCCCACAGAGTACCCCCACGACCCCTCTCCACTACGATCTTGGGAGGAAAAGGATTGAGGACATGGTCAGACTGCGTCCCCTCCTTTATTGGAGGCGCATAAAAACTACTCCTGAGTTGAGTCATTACGCAGCTGCCCTTTTGGATGTTGATAAATCTGACACTTTCCATAAAGTACTTTGGCTTAAAGAAGTGAGGAAATTACTCCAAAAATTGCACCTTGAGCACTTATGGTCTGCAGTAGACCCAGATGATTTTCCCTCAAAGATCACATTGAAAAAACTGTACTGGGACATGATAAACAACGCTGCATTGACTTCCAACCAACAATCTGCCTTGACATCCCAGTTTTTGGAAGTCAAAACGATCCCAAAATTTGAACAGTACTGGGACTTGATCTCCAAGCCTCTAGATAGGAAACTGTATTTTCAGTTTAGAATTGGCTCTTTACCTTTAAATGCTTTCACGGTCAAATGGTCTCCTGATAATGTAAATACTTGTTCTTATTGTAAAACACATGTAGAGGATATCCCACATTTTCTATTTGTATGCCCCTTATATGCTGCCCCAAGGAATAGATGGTTGAAGCCTGCATGCAGAAATTTGGGCACAAGGAAATATTTAGAGGCCTTAAGGATTCTGAAATCAAATTGTGCCCCTAATCTTGCAATTGCTGTAGCTAAATACATGGGGTGGGCATGGATAATACGCACGCGCACTTTAAAACTCCTATGAACTATTTGATCACTAAATCCTATTTTTTTAAACTTTGTGCTGTGTCGCTATTTTAAAAATGATTATTTTTATTGTGTTATTCGCCAACAAAGTACAAATTACTTGGAATTTAATATGTTTTTTATTCTTAGATTAGTATTTATATTTGTATAGCTTAGGGATACATGCTTTTATGACAATGTTGTCGAATAAAGTATTAAAACTTGAAACTTGAACTTTGAACAGGGTGATCGTTGTGGCATATATCCCAACATTTAAAAGCAAAATGGATGCACATAATTACTGCTGCTCATTAAAGTTCAAAGCCCGCAAATGGGCCTCCGCATGTAGGTTTAGTTTGTCAATCCTTTTACAAATGTCCCCATTACAGCTCCTTGACATACCGAACTGCGAGACTGCCAACACTCCTGGGGTGGTGCATCTTTCGCGGCCTGGCCGCTGCGTTAAAATGTAAGCTCCAAAGTACCCTCCCAGGCAAAGACGCACTCAACATCAGTGGCACATGACCTTTATTAGGTAAAAACCAACTCCTGCGTGCAGATTCAAATTTCAGCTTTCTTGTCCTCAGCCTGATGCGTTTCAGTGCTCCTGCACTTTCCTCAGAGGCAGGACAGTCTTGTGTGCTCGTACTGACACACCCCCTTTATATTTGCATATTTGGCGCCCTCTGGTGGGCTTGCTCCGATGAGCACGCGTTGATTTGTGGGTTATGTAGTGTGCCAATAAAGTTTTCCACCAAATGGATGCACATGACTACTGCTGCTCATTAAAGTTCAAAGCCCGCAAATGGGCCTCCGCATGCAGGTTTAGTTTGTCAATCCTTTTACAAATGTCCCCATTACAAGTGCCACAGATGCTGAGAGCGTCTTTGCCTGGGAGGGCACTTTGGAGCTTACATTTTAACGCGGCAGCCCGGCCGCGAAGGATGCACCACCCCAGGAGTGTTGGGGGTCTCGCAGTTCGGTATGTCAAGGAGCTGTAATGGGGACATTTGTAAAAGGAGTGACAAGCTAAACCTGCATGCGGAGGCCCAATTGCGGGCTTTGAACTTTAATGAGCAGCAGTAATTATGTGCATCCATTTGGCTTTTAAATGTTGGGAGGGGGGCCGCTCGACCCTCCTCCTGGAGCCTTGTGGTGGCCCTGGGCACCGCCACCCCCCAGGGCCGGCTCCTGTAGTGTCCCCGGTGCCCACCCCCGGGACACTGTAGTTTGCTATGATAACATAGCAAACTGTTTTGGTTTTTGAAAGAGAGAGCAGGAAACCAACTCTCTCTTTCAAAAACCAAAGCCGATTGTTTTTCTGCACGGGAAGCAGCATGTTAGCTGCTCCCATGCAGAAATGCAATGCCGGCTCCCGTAGGATGCGGGGAGCCGGCAGGGACCTTGGGGGGCTTGGGGACCCCACCATGGTCCCAAACAGAGAGGGCCAGGCCCCAGGGGATGGGGTCCCCGGGGCCAGAAGTGGCTCGGAAGGGGGGGTCACATGGCCCCCCTTCGTTGCAGAGAGGTGTCATGAGGCCACGCCCCTTTTTACCCCTCTCTGCAACGTAGCCCCCTGGAGCATACTGGAGGTTCCTGGTGGGCTAGTTGGCCCCCAGAGACCCCCAGTATTCAAGTGGATTTAGTTCCCCCTCTGGAAACACACCAGGGGGCTTCATTGCAGAGAGGTGTAATGAGGCCACGCCCCTTTTAACACCTCTCTGCTGCGCAGCCCCCTGGTGCAAACTGGAGATTCCTGGTGGGCTAGTTGACCCCCAGGGACCCCCAGTATACAAGGGGATTTAGTTCCCCCTCTGGAAACGTGCCAGGGGGCTGCGTTGCAGAGAGTTGTAATGAGGCCACGCCCCTTTTTACACCTCTCTGCAACGCAGTCTCCTGGTGCATACTGGAGATTCCTGGTGGGCTAGTTGACACCCAGGGACCCCCAGTATACAAGGGGGTTAGTTCCCCATCTGGAAATGTGCCAGGGGGCTGCGTTGCAGAGAGTTGTAATGAGGCCATGCCCCTTTTTGCACCTCTCTGCAACGCAGCCCTCTGGCGCACACTGGAGGTTCCTGGTGGGCTAGTTGGCGCCCAGGGACCCCCAGTATTCAAGGGGATTTAGTTCCCCCTCTGGAAACGCGCCAAGGGTTTGCGCTGCAGAAAGGTGTAATGAGGCCACGCCCCTTTTTACACCTCTCTGCAACGCAGCCCCCTGGTGCATACTGGAGGTTCCTGGTGGGCTAGTTGGCCCCCAGGGACCCCCAGTATTCAAGGGGATTTAGTTCCCACTCTGGAAATGCGCCAGGGGGCTGCGTTGCAGAGAGGTGTGATGAGGCCAGCCCCTTTTTACACCTCTCTGCAATGCAGCCCCCTGGCGCATATTGGAGGTTCCTGGTAGGCTAGTTGGCCCCAGGTACCCCCAGTATTCAAGGGGATTTAGTTCCCCCTCTGGAAACGTGTCAGAGGGCTGTGTTGCAGAGAGGTGTAATGAGGCCACGCCCCTTTTTACACCTCTCTGCTACGAAGCCCCCTGGCGCATACTGGAGGTTCCTGGTGGGCTAGTTGGCCCCCAGGGACCCCCTGCATTCAAGAGGATTTAGTTTCCCCTCTGGAAACACAACAGGGGGCTGCGTTGCAGAGAGGTGTAATAAGGCCATGCCCCTTTTTACACCTCTCTGCAATGCAGCCCCCTGGCGCATACTGGAGGTTCCTGGTGGGTTAGTTGGCCCACAGGGTCCCCCAGTATGCAAGAGGACTTAATCCCCCAACTTAGAATGCGCTACGGGCGCGTTTGCACAGTGGTGAAGGTAGGGGGCGGGGTTTGAGGTGATATGTGTGCAAACATGCCCTGTGGCGCGTTTTAAGTTGGGGAATCAATTCCTCTTAAATCCAGTGGTCGCCTAGGGGGCAACAGGCCCAACAGGTACCTCCAGTAAGCGCCACGGAGCTGTGTTGCAGAGTGTTGCAGAAACTGGGCGTGGCCTCTGAACAACTCTCTGCAACACAGCTCCCTGGCGCATACTGGAGGTACCTGGTAGGCTAGTTGGCCCACAGGGGACCTCAGGATTGAAGAGGAATTAATTCCCCAACTTAAAACGCGCCACAGGGCATGTTTGCACAGATTTCACCCCAGGCCCCGCCCCCTTACTTCACTATTGAGCAAAATATTCCTCTAAAATCAGCAGAACTAAGAATTCCGATTTACTCACCTGTTATCACGAGAGACGTCAGTGCTGCATCTTTGAGCCCAGTAGGGACACTGAAAAGTAAATCTAAGCGTACTTACCAGTAACTTGTATTTCCTTCCATAGGAATCTATTGTGTGGTTTTCACCAGAAAAGCTTCTAAGTGTCTATTTTTGAAAAGTATAAATATTCCTCTAAAATCAGCCGAACTACGAATTCCGATTTACTCACCTATTATCAAGAGAATCCTCAGTGCTGCATCTTTCAGCCCACTACTGACCCTAAAAGTAATTCTAACCGTAGTTACAGTAACTTGAATTTCCTTCCATAGGCTAACATTGACTGGTTTCACTTGGAAATTCTTTTAAGTGTGGAGTTTTGGAACTTTAAAACATTCCTCTAAAATCAGTCGAACTACGAATTCCGATTTACTCACCTGTTATCAGGAGAGACCTCAGTGCTGCATCTTTCAGCCCACTACTGATCCTGAAATCTGAAAAGTAATTCTAACCATACTTAAAGTAACTTGAATTTCCTTCCATAGGCTAACATTGACTGGTTTCACTTGGAAATTCTTTTTAAGTGTGGAGTTTTGGAACTTTAAAAAAAATCCTCTAAAATCAGCCGAACTACGAATTCCAATTTACTAACCTGTTATCAGGAGAGACCTCAGTGCTGCACCTTTCAGCCCACTACTGATCCTGAAAAGTAATTCAAACTGTACTTACAGTAACTTGAATTTTCTTCCATAGGCTAACATTGACTGGTTTCACTTGGAAATTCTTCTAAGTGTGGAGTTTTGGAACTTTAAAATATTCCTCTAAAATCAGCTGAACTACGAATTCCGATTTACTAACCTGTTATCAGGAGAGACCTCAGTGCTGCATCTTTCAGCCCAGTACTGATCCTCAAAAGTAATTTTAACCGTACTTACCAGTAACTTGAATTTCCTTCCATAGGATATCATTGCCTGCTATATAAAATATATATAAATTAAAAATATATAAAATAAAAAAAACAAATATTACAATTTCAATGTTTAAAAACAATTTTTTAAATTTATATTAAAAATATGTAATTTAATTAAAAAAATAAAATATATAAAAATAAATAGTTTAAAAAAATGTAGTTAATCAGTATAAAAAAAATATAACAATTAATACATTTAAAAATTATCATTTACAAAACCTTTGAAATTCACTGAAAAAAACCATAGGTTTCAGCCACATTGTAGTTAGGAATTAGCATTTAAAAATCCTTAGAAATAATTCACTGAAAAACCATATGTTTCAGCCACGTTATAGTTAGGAATTAGCATTTAAAAAACCTTTGAAAGTCACTGAAAAAACCATAGGTTTCACACATGTTATAGCTAGCTGGACATTTCACTCATACAAAACCATTGAAATTCCCCCGTTACAGTTAGTTCAGCTAACTATAACTTGTGTGCACGCAATGCACTTCTGATGACGTCACATATTACATCACTCATGACATGGTCAGTGACATCACTCATGACATCACTGATGACATCACTGATGACATCATCCTTGTGAAAGAGTGGCAGACCTCCTCTCGCCGTAATATAACCTTTGATACACACATTCAAAAATAGAAACTAAAATTTTCAAAAAATGGAAATACCAATACCAGTTACAACAACCTATTCAGTAATTCCAACATCTACATACACATCCATTCATTCACCAACAGTTCTATATAGTCACTCATACATGTACTCACTCATCATGTACTCATACACTTATACATCCTGTTACACACCGACACTCATCAATAGAGTTACTCACACACATACTCACACATGCAAATAAACTATCAAACATCTATTTACTTGCATATACAGCTTTACACACACCACTGCACTTACTTCTATAGAAACGTACACATACTTACTCTCTTAAACAATCAGTTATAGAAACACATACCTATTTATACAGGAACTCTTCCAATCTCTCACTCTCACAATACTCACATAGGGCACCGCCTCCCTACATGACCTTATTCCTCCATCTTTCCATTTTCTTTGTAAAAAAGAAGCTCTGTTCCCCCATAACGGAACTGCACAGGCATAGTATGTGGAGGATGACCTCTGGCCCATGCTCACACAGCCTGCGGGTCTCCTGTCCTTCCCTTCACTTCCAATGAGTGAAATGTCTTAAAACAGGTAGTATTCCCAGCCTATATTTCAGAAACTGTTGATTAACCTGGCTGCTGTAGTATTCACTTAGGTAGCACTGTGATTTCAGCCTGGTATAGCTGCGGAGCATCAACCATCCATGTCTACACTTAGGATGGCTTTATCCTCAACCACTGATAACAACTAAGTGCTATATTTAGTCAGTTTTTGAACTCCGAGATGCTCCCAAGTGAATCCGAGATCCTAGATTGACCAAGGATGCATAAGGCCTGATGCAGGTAGTCCCATGCCAGAGAACTTGGCAATCTTCCAATTCGGACCAGAGATGATAGGAAGGACTTTTGCTTGAACCACCTGCAATACTGGTGTGAGCAGTGGGCCTTTCAGCTTATTGTAAAGAGACCTCAGGCCAAAAGCTAATGCATTACCTTTCTTTCTTACTTTCTCCAGTCAATCACTATACCTTTAATTCAAGTTGAAATAAACCCCAAGGACTTGAAGCTTTTTACTGATTCTATTTCTTTGCTTTCTAAAAACCAGGAGTGCTTCTGTATCCTTTCACCATGAACTACTAATATTTTGGGGGTTTTCCTATTAACAGTCAGATCATTTCTTGTTGAGTAGGCCAAAGTTGCATCAAGAAGTAGCTGCAGACCAACCTTGTTTCTGCTAATGAGCACTAAATTATCCGTATGCTGGAGGTTTGAGAGCTGAATGTTCCCTAGTTTGGGAGCGTGGGTATTAACTGCATTTAACACAGGTGAAAGATCTGATAAAAACAAATTAAACATCTGACATGTGGGAGCCATGCCCTAGTTTAACCCTTGCCTGTGTGTCGGTGTGCTTTAGTTCCAGGGCCTTAGCAAGCCATCTGGAATGTTCAAGTTGGTCAGTTTCCTCTAAAGCCTGCCCCAGTTGACCCTGTCAAATACTAACGTATATATAAGGCACACATAAACTGGGTAGTTGTTTGTCATTGCAGAGTAAACAGGTAGAGAGAGTCATGATATTAACTGAGGTCTCTGTATGTTTGATGAGGTCTGTCTGGTTTAGCGGTATGATGATGTTCGCTTCGGCCCAGTGCTGAAGTTCTTACAGTAATACTCTTGCAAAGTATTTAGCATCACTGTCTATTAAACCTACCAGACAGTTCCCTGTGTTCCCTTTGTCTCTTTCTTTGACAATTAGTGAGATGATCGAACCACATCATGAAGATGGAATGAAATGGTGCTGAATAATGAATTTAGAAACTGAGTTAGTTGAGCTGCCCAGAATGATGGGTCATCCTTATTGTTAGAAATGGTGGGTCTCTCATTGGCAGGTTTTTACCCTGTTCAGGTAGAGGCCCTTCTTCCTAGTCAGGATAAGTGAGTTACACTTCTAAAATAACCACAGCTCATCCCCTTGGAAGCTTGAGCAGTCAGGCTTATCTCAGAGGCAGTGTGTAAAGCATTGGCACATACTACTTCAACAAAAAAAGAGAGGTCTGGTCAGTCACAGGACTGCCACAAATTTGGAGCGAATGATGGAAGGGTAACACACTCACTCAATTTGAGTAGGAAGGCCCTCACACACCGACCTGGTCAGTGTCATGCTTCATCATCGGGCCCCACCAAAGAGGCCGAGTGCCTCTTTGGTGTGCTGCGACGCCAGAAAGACTGCGGAGCTGGTCGTGTGGGGAGGGCGTGATGTGAGTGAAATATAATTAAAAGTACCTAGGAGGGTATCTAAAAAAGTTTTTTAATGAGTGATCCCTAAGACACAGGTAAGTGGTATATGTGTCTGAATTTACGTGCCAAGGTTGTTAGGATTTGGTTAAATTCAGCTAAATACCACACAGTTAATTAATCAGTCAACATTTTTCTGCCATACTAGTGGTATAAATTCACCAAGGCATTCTTCAGGACTATACCCCGGCGGTATGGACACTCTAATAGTCCACCCTAACCTGGGGACGTGAAAGTGAAAAAAGAAAAAAGTGAAAAAAGTGCTTAAAATTAGAAGAGCGTGATGCTCATTCTAAAGAAAAAGCCCCAAATTCAGGGGTATTTCAGCACCTGTGGAGAGAAGATATACAAACAAACACACATGGACATACATACAATTAGTATACGCCATTGCGAATTATCATAGTGCTCCATAGATGGTGGCAAACATTAGTGTGCCCATAGTAAACGCTATTTTAAGCACCATCCAAGTAGCCCTTTGGGGATGTTTAGCGTTAAACTCTGGGAGGTGAAGTGCTAGAGGTGTTTAAAACTACAGTTGTAGAAATCCTCGGAACCGGACCCCGACGATGGAGAGCGGGGCCGGAGGGTGAGTTTAAATGCGCTGTGTTTGCGTTTCAGCGCGCGATTCCGGGTTGGGCGTGTCTCGCTCAAAGCGAGGCTTGGAGCGCATACGCCCATGTGGGCGGGGTGCGGTCCGTTTCCAGAGCGAGGCTTGGATTCAGAAGCGTTAGGCTCACCCTCCGGCCCCGCTCTCCATCGTCGGGGTCCGGTTCAGAGGATTTCTGAAGGTTCAAAAGCGGGTTGTGAGCGCTGAGGGCGTGAGTTTTCATTACCGGCAGGACGGTTATCCCGATCTCCACGAGCTAAGTACCTGAACGCTTTGGAAGCAATGCCATCTAACTCTTTTCCTTTTCAGGATGTGCCAGGCGCGCTCCAATCCTCCTCCCGAGACCCATGGTGCTAGTAGCGCCCTCTTTAAAAGTGAGATATCACCCATATTTACCATCTTAGGGGGGTCACCGACCTCTTGGTCAATTGATCCCTCCTATAAGGAGAATTCATACCGTGTTTTTATTCCCCCTTCTACAACTGTAGTTTTAAACACCTCTAGCACTTCACCTCCCAGAGTTTAACGCTAAACATCCCCAAAGGGCTACTTGGATGGTACTTAAAATAGCGTTTACTATGGGCACACTAATGTTTGCCACCATCTATGGAGCACTATGATAATTCGCAATGGCGTATACTAATTGTATGTATGTCCATGTGTGTTTGTTTGTATATCTTCTCTCCACAGGTGCTGAAATACCCCTGAATTTGGGGCTTTTTCTTTAGAATGGTACAAAAAAGGGGTCGGTCTGAGTTTCAAAGATATCATACAATTCAAAATGGACACACGCTCACCATTAAACTTGAAACAGGTCAGAAAAATAGATCAACTTATTCATTTCATTCATTTTGGCATTTTATTCATGCAAGGTCAGAGTACGATCCAATTGCAGCCAAACTTATGAATTAGCGAATTGAAGTATATACATGTAATTGTAACGTCATTACATTCGATATTCGGAATAGGTGCTCTCGGTGAAAGGGGGAGGGTAAGTGAATAAGTGAAGGGGACAGGGTAAAGGTGTTGTGACATAATTATTACATCCAGATTAAAAATTGAAAAACCTCTACAATCAAGTTAATGGGCAAAGGTTCCCAAAAGTCACATCACACATAGATAACGAGAGTGCATCTCCTATTTAGCTCCTATGGTGTGTAAAATGGAGGCGTAGTTCTACGTTTCGACCCCGGTTACGCTAAAGGGCGATTCGCGGCCTCATGTTGGGGTCTTCATCAGGAAGAAATGGAGAGCCTACAGGGTAATATGAATAAAGAATTCAGTATGTGAGCGGTGAACAAGCGTGGTGATATTAATCAAGAAGGGGATGTGGAAGGTTACCTACATCATACGACGGTCATCATATGTTCCGTCTGTAAAAGGGGCTCCCTCAAGCTCCAATGAATACTGAAACACAATAGAAAGGTGCCATCAGGGCCCTGAAACATGCTAAATTGAAAATGCCCGGGGGTGGCATGTCGAGGGACTTACTTTGCGTGCTGATAGTCACACAGCCGTTGGGCACAGGTAGTTCGATCCTCGAAGGGTTTATTTTACTGTAAAGAGAAGGGAAGCTTCATTTAACATAATTGGCCGTCTGGATACACATGTAAGTATGGCCGATTACGAGTGGGGGGCATCCGGATCGGATGTCTTTGCAGCCTGGCTGCTTCTGGTTTATTTACCTTTCAAACGGGAGCGCACAGCCGCGCTGCTTCTCCGTCGGCGTCCTGCATCCGAGTGTGCTCGCGGTGCAGGCGCTGAATGCCTATGACTACTAGAAAGGACTCGGCTCGCGGGTCCAATGGGATCAGAGGCCTGACTCACGCGCTCAAGGGAGCGTCTCTAAAGATTGTCCTCACACCATGGGGAACATTAAATGCTAGTGTATTCTTGATATTGGTGGTGAAAAGCCTGCCCATTAACTTGATTGTAGAGGTTTTTAAATTTTTAATCTGGATGTAATAATTATGTCACAACACCTTTACCCTGTCAAATATAATATTTCATTGAGCACTCAAAAAAACCCATAGAAATCTTTTTCAAGTTATGCAGTAGTTTTTAATCTTGGACGTTTTCAATTCTTTTCTTCATTGAAAAACAATCTTCAACATAGTCTCCAAACTTTGCAGCCAACACGTGTTTCGTATAGTCTGATACGACTAATGACTTCCTCAGGGCTGCAACCCAAAACAAAGTATAATGGCTATTATAACATTATATCTTAATTTGATATAACACACTAGTCAATAGAGACCGTGATCAATAGGGAAACATCCCAAAGCCTAAGTAGTGTTTAAAAAGGAGTATATATAGTAGTAGAGTTCTCACCACCAAGTGAAAGCTGGAATTCTCCACAGTGATTACTTAAATATGTATAGTTTGCTATAAGTATTAATTATTAGCTTTTAGGCTCTTTTGTTAAATCTCTTAAAAGAGAGTGCGGTATAGCAGAGATCAAGTGTCAAAAACAAGGAGAGAGACCATGTTAGAGGGCGTCATACCTAAATGCCTCTGCGCTGCGCCCATGCTATCCAATGTTGTCCTTGAGTTTCAATCTTATTATCTACAGTGGTATAATAATGGAAGTCAAAGTGGTTCTATCCAATAAAAGAAATAGGGTTCTCAGTCATATGTACTGACTACTATCTTACCTCGTAGTCTTGCTTAGTTGCCCATATTAAGGTATAGGTGATCGTATCCGTCACCTGGAATAAGCACAGGATTCTAGTGTTAGAATCTCAGATTATGTCTAACGTTAGTTTGCCCTACTTGTCTAATATAGTTATGCACTATTGCTATTCTTACCTCATCTCAGTGCATTAGTACTTCGAATCGCGTCTCCTCGTATCGGCGTTCTAGTAAGGCGCCATCTTGCTATTCTGATTTATACTCTCGGATGTCAGGATGCGCCATGTTAGCAAAACCAGTATGTTAAAACTAGTGAAAATTGCTCGAAAGTTACACTATATGGCAAACGCAGGATTGGAAGTCCAATTATTAATTATGTGTTCTATTTTACGGCGTATATCGTATTCCGTGCATTGGTCCACAATTCGTCAGTTTCAAGATCGAATTTCTTAAATCTCCTTTAATTCATGTTATAATATTTAAACTGTAAATATTCTCTAATGATTCACACTGTGTAAGTATATCTTAATGTATAAGTTCAGAAAACGCGGACATAGATCAAAGCAGCCGCCATCTTGGAACGGGCAGTCAAACGTAAATATCTAACAGGATAATCTATGTCAATGTAACAGGCAGAGTTCGGACAGTACCTAATGAGGTCAATTGATATTAATATAATATCGCAACTGATTTGCTGATCATGGGCATCCCTCTATCTATCTTAGCAGGTCTAAATAAAAACTCTATATTAATAAGGTCAATCATTGCAAAACGAAAGCCGCCATCTTGGAACAGGCAGTCAAACGTTAATATCTTGCGGTATAATCTACATCAGTATACCAAACAGAATTCGGACAGTACCAAAATGCTATTATTGTAGTATCGCAACTAATTTTCTAACCATGGGCATCGCTTTATCTATCTAAGCAGGTCTAAGTAAAAATTTATATTAATATGGACAATCATTGAAAAACGATAGACGCCACGTTAAGGCGCATAAGTAATCCGATCCTCACCATCGTCAAAAAGTTAGATAAAAGTATTGGCAAGAGTAAAAGGTAGGTGAAGTTTGGAAATGGAGAGTAAGGTAGTGTAATCATCATATTAATTATATCCCATATATCACATTGAATATCATCAGGTTTACACAATATTAGTCAACTCTTAAAGTTATAATGCATCAACTAAAAATTCTTATAGTTGTTTAAATGAATATTAATTCTATGAAACAATATACAGGTAATAGTTCGTTATAGCAAACATTACAAGTCAATATATGTCAATTACAAGAGTTAATGTACAGAAAGCCATCTCATGAAATAAATAATAATTATTTACTCATTTCCTAGGAAGAATTCAAACTCATTATCGACATTAAGTCCCTTCTCTACAGCCTTAAGTTTTATTAGCCATGTCACTTCTCTTCTCCTAAGTGCTAAAATCCTGTTCCCTCCTCTGGGTTCAGGATCTACACGATCAATACCATGGTAGCTGAATATGTGTTTCACGCTATCATGTGAGTTCCTTATCAGGTGTGCGGCTGTTGGATAGCGCGTATCACCTTGTTTGATAGCTCTAAAATGTTCTGCCATCCTGTCTCTGAGTCTCCTTTTGGTGCTTCCCACATATATCATTCCACAACTACATGAAATGATATAAACAACATAGGTTGTATCGCAGTTTATGAATTTTTGAATAGTATATTCCCCTGTATCATTGTAGTTAAAAGTAACTACTTTTTTCTTTGCCCATCTGCATGAAGAGCATTTACCACATTTGTGGAAACCTCTGGATCCAGACAGCCAATCTTTGTTAACATATTTCTTGGGGTAGCTAGGACTCAATATGTTAGATAGAGTCAAGCCCTTTCTATATGTAACAGATGGGTATTTGTTACATCAACTGGCAAAAGGTAACACTATTGATGTTTTCTTTGAAGCAGTGAGTACTGACATAGATAAAGAATTGAATTACCAACAGAGATATCTGAACCCTAGAGATGACAATTTATCACCTGGAGAAAGGAAAGCCCTTAGAGAATTGATTAATAACAAAGACATACAAATACGTAGGGCAGATAAAGGAGGGAATTTGGTAATTCAGAATACCATAGATTACAATGATGAAGTTCTCTCCCAACTAAATAACGAACAATACTATGTTAAACTTGGTAATAATCCTATGAGTGCAGTTATGGAGACCGTTAATAAGAGTGTCAAAGAATGGTATGACCTATCACTGCTAGATCGAGATGAATACCTCTATCTTCTGACCACCCACCCAAAATCACCTTGTCTCTACACCTTACCAAAGGTTCATAAATGCCGGGACAACCCCCCAGGGAGGCCCATTGTCTCTGGCATAGGTGGCCCAACCGAACACCTTTCAGAATATATTGACACTTTTTTAAGGGAGTTTGTATATAATTTACCATCATTTATTGAAGATACAAAGCATATTTTGAATATACTGGATGATATATCATGGGACAATGGTATGATACTAGCTACTCTTGATGTAGTATCTTTATATTCAAATATAGAACATGACTTGGGGATTAGAGCACTTGACTTTTTCTTGAGCAAGAGAGCTGCAGAACTCTATGATCATTCACAAATGTTATTGCAGATGACTGATCTTGTCCTTAAAAACAATGTTTTTTTATTTAATGGTAATTGGTACCGACAGAAGCTCGGGACAGCGATGGGAGCCATATTTGCTCCGTCTTTTGCTAACCTCTTCATGGGGTGGTTCGAGGCGGAGCGAATCTGGGGGATCGCCAACAGAGAATGGATCCAGTATATTCATTACTGGGGTCATTTCATCGACGACTGTCTCCTTATCTGGACAGGGACAGTAGAACAACTAAAAGGATTTTTTGACTATCTCAATGAGAATACCTTTAACTTAAAATTTACAACTCAATATGACTACGAGAAAATAACCTCTTTAGATATTGAGTTATTTGTGGAGCAAGGCCATCTTAGAAGTAGAATGTACAGGAAACCATCAAGCTGCAACGCAGTTCTTCATGCTAGAAGCTGTCACCCTAGTAACCAAATAAAAGCAATACCCTACGGAGAGATGGTGAGAGCTAGGAGAAACTGCTCCCTGGAACATGACTTTAAAACTAACATTAATGACATTTCCAATCGGTTTGTCAGAAGAGGCTATGACAAAAAAGTGATCGATAAGGCTTCAACTAGAGTGCATAAACTGAAGCGAAAAGAAACTTTAATAGTGAAACCTAAAAATATTAAAAAGGATACTGCAACTATGGTGAGAATGATCACTCATTACAGTACAGAGAGTCCCAAATTGTATTCCATCCTCAAAAGGCATTGGCATCTCTTGAAGCTTGACCCAGATCTTACACCGTTCATTAACAAATACCCATCTGTTACATATAGAAAGGGCTTGACTCTATCTAACATATTGAGTCCTAGCTACCCCAAGAAATATGTTAACAAAGATTGGCTGTCTGGATCCAGAGGTTTCCACAAATGTGGTAAATGCTCTTCATGCAGATGGGCAAAGAAAAAAGTAGTTACTTTTAACTACAATGATACAGGGGAATATACTATTCAAAAATTCATAAACTGCGATACAACCTATGTTGTTTATATCATTTCATGTAGTTGTGGAATGATATATGTGGGAAGCACCAAAAGGAGACTCAGAGACAGGATGGCAGAACATTTTAGAGCTATCAAACAAGGTGATACGCGCTATCCAACAGCCGCACACCTGATAAGGAACTCACATGATAGCGTGAAACACATATTCAGCTACCATGGTATTGATCGTGTAGATCCTGAACCCAGAGGAGGGAACAGGATTTTAGCACTTAGGAGAAGAGAAGTGACATGGCTAATAAAACTTAAGGCTGTAGAGAAGGGACTTAATGTCGATAATGAGTTTGAATTCTTCCTAGGAAATGATTGAATAATTATTATTTATTTCATGAGATGGCTTTCTGTACATTAACTCTTGTAATTGACATATATTGACTTGTAATGTTTGCTATAACGAACTATTACCTGTATATTGTTTCATAGAATTAATATTCATTTAAACAACTATAAGAATTTTTAGTTGATGCATTATAACTTTAAGAGTTGACTAATATTGTGTAAACCTGATGATATTCAATGTGATATATGGGATATAATTAATATGATGATTACACTACCTTACTCTCCATTTCCAAACTTAACCTACCTTTTACTCTTGCCAATACTTTTATCTAACTTTTTGACGATGGTGAGGATCGGATTACTTATGCGCCTTAACGTGGCGTCTATCGTTTTTCAATGATTGTCCATATTAATATACATTTTTACTTAGACCTGCTTAGATAGATAAAGCGATGCCCATGGTTAGGAAATTAGTTGCGATACTACAATAATAGCATTTTGGTACTGTCCGAATTCTGTTTGGTATACTGATATAGATTATACCGCAAGATATTAACGTTTGACTGCCTGTTCCAAGATGGCGGCTTTCGTTTTGCAATGATTGACCTTATTAATATAGAGTTTTTATTTAGACCTGCTAAGATAGATAGAGGGATGCCCATGATCAGCAAATCAGTTGCGATATTATATTAATATCAATTGACCTCATTAGGTACTGTCCGAAATCTGCCTGTTACATTGACATAGATTATCCTGTTAGATATTTACGTTTGACTGCCCGTTCCAAGATGGCGGCTGCTTTGATCTATGTCCGCGTTTTCTGAACTTATACATTAAGATATACTTACACAGTGTGAATCATTAGAGAATATTTACAGTTTAAATATTATAACATGAATTAAAGGAGATTTAAGAAATTCGATCTTGACACTGACGAATTGTGGACCAATGCACGGAATACGATATACGCCGTAAAATAGAACACATAATTAATAATTGGACTTCCAATCCTGCGTTTGCCATATAGTGTAACTTTCGAGCAATTTTCACTAGTTTTAACATACTGGTTTTGCTAACATGGCGCATCCTGACATCCGAGAGTATAAATCAGAATAGCAAGATGGCGCCTTACTAGAACGCCGATACGAGGAGACGCGATTCGAAGTACTAATGCACTGAGATGAGGTAAGAATAGCAATAGTGCATAACTATATTAGACAAGTAGGGCATACTAACGTTAGACATAATCTGAGATTCTAACACTAGAATCCTGTGCTTATTCCAGGTGACGGATACGATCACCTATACCTTAATATGGGCAACTAAGCAAGACTACGAGGTAAGATAGTAGTCAGTACATATGACTGAGAACCCTATTTCTTTTATTGGATAGAACCACTTTGACTTCCATTATTATACCATTGTAGATAATAAGATTGAAACTCAAGGACAACATTGGATAGCGTGGGCGCAGCGCAGAGGCATTTAGGTATGACGCCCTCTAACATGGTCTCTCTCCTTGTTTTTGACACTTGATCTCTGCTATACCGCACTCTCTTTTAAGAGATTTAACAAAAGAGCCTAAAAGCGAATAATTAATACTTATACCGAACTATACATATTTAAGTAATCACTGTGGAGAATTCCAGCTTTCACTTGGTGGTGAGAACTCTACTACTATATATACTCCTTTTTAAACACTACTTAGGCTTTGGGATGTTTCCCTATTGATCACGGTCTCTATTGACTAGTGTGTTATATCAAATTAAGATATAATGTTATAATAGCCATTATACTTTGTTTTGGGTTGCAGCCCTGAGGAAGTCATTAGTCGTATCAGACTAGACGAAACACGTGTTGGCTGCAAAGTTTGGAGACTATGTTGAAGATTGTTTTTCAATGAAGAAAAGAATTGAAAACGTCCAAGATTAAAAACTACTGCATAACTTGAAAAAGATTTCTATTGGACTTTTTGAGTGCTCAATGAAATATTATATTTGTCTGAGCTAATTCTAGCATATCTCTTGTCGTGGTAACCGACTTGTATTCATTTTGAGCACCATTTCAGATACTCGTTTGTGATACCCCTTTACCTGCTGTGCGCTCTACCTTAACAGTTACCGCCTCTTTTTTACCTTTACCCTGTCCCCTTCACTTATTCACTTACCCTCCCCCTTTCACCGAGAGCACCTATTCCGAATATCGAATGTAATGACGTTACAATTACATGTATATACTTCAATTCGCTAATTCATAAGTTTGGCTGCAATTGGATCGTACTCTGACCTTGCATGAATAAAATGCCAAAATGAATGAAATGAATAAGTTGATCTATTTTTCTGACCTGTTTCAAATTTAATGGTGAGCGTGTGTCCATTTTGAATTGTATGATATCTTTGAAACTCAGACCGACCCCTTTTTTGTACTGACCCATGGACCCAGGTCCTGAGTTCTAAGGGCCTACCCCTTTTATACTCATATTTTCTTTAGAATGAGCATCACGCTCTTCTAATTTTAAGCACTTTTTTCACTTTTTTCTTTTTTCACTTTCACGTCCCCAGGTTAGGGTGGACTATTAGAGTGTCCATACCACCGGGGTATAGTCCTGAAGAATGCCTTGGTGAATTTATACCACTAGTATGGCAGAAACATGTTGACTGATTAATTAACTGTGTGGTATTTAGCTGAATTTAACCAAATCCTAACAACCTTGGCACGTAAATTCAGACACATATACCACTTACCTGTGTCTTAGGGATCACTCATTAAAAAACTTTTTTAGATACCCTCCTAGGCACTTTTAATTATATTTCACTCACATCACGCCCTCCCCACACGACCAGCTCCGCAGTCTTTCTGGCGTCGCAGCACACCAAAGAGGCACTCGGCCTCTTTGGTGGGGCCCGATGATGAAGCATGACACTGACCAGGTCGGTGTGAGAGGGCCTTCCTACTCAAATTGAGTGAGTGTGTTACCCTTCCATCATTCGCTCCAAATTTGTGGCAGTCCTGTGACTGACCAGACCTCTCTTTTTTTGTTGAAGTACATTTAACCGGGGATTGAGAGAGTGTCCCTGATTCTCCCTACCTCTCCCTTTGTTGATACACAAGCATTGGCACATAACATAAAGTATTACAGTGACAACACCACAAAAGGACACCACACCTGTTTTAGAAAAAGCCAACATTTTATCTGTGTAAAACAAGACCAACACAATATGGATCCAACATACAGTTATTCAAAAATATTGATAAGCAAAAATATACTTTAAAAACAGTTCCTTGAAGTCAATAGCTCCATCCAGGGCTACCACGGCGTCACAAACAAACAAATCCAACCATTCTGGCCTGCCGCGGTATCACAGGTCAGCTACAGTGTCAGGAAGACTCCCAAAACAATACCTTTAGAAATGCATGGTGTCAGTTGCCTTGCGATGAACCCCGAAGAGCTGGCGTCAACAGGCTTCTGGCCCTTGAAGTCACACGTGTTGCCGTTTGAACTCCAGGCGGTTGTAGTCTGGAGTACCATCGTCGGTGGGCATCGGGGCTGCGGTGCAAAGTGCAGCAGTGCGGCATGCAGTGCCCCCAGGTTGCGGTGCAGGCAGGGGCTCATTGACGGCATCCCATGGCATTGGTGAGACCAGGGCTGTGGCACGAAGTGGCACGGTGCTCATTGCGGTGCTAGCAGGTCTCGGTGCAGGCAGCAGCATCATTGTTGTTGAAGTGCTGTCGTCAGCTGACGAACTGGAGTCGAAGGCACTGATGTCATGGGCCAAAACTGCGGTGTGGGATGGGGTGGTGCGTCCTGTAACTTACGAGTGGTGCCCCCAAACCATGGTGCAGGTAGTGGTGCCAAGGTCAGCCTGGCACAGCAGTGTCTGTGAAACCAGGGTTGCAGTGCGAAGTGGGACAGAGCTCCGTGTTCTCCACGAGCAGTGTACATAGGTCACAGTGCAGGCAGCAGTGTTAGTGATGGTACTGAGGCAAAATCAGCGATACCAGGGTGGCGGTGTGAAGCGAGGTGGTGCGGAGTGAAGGGCCCACAGGTTATGGTGTAAACAGTGCCTCATGGCGGCATTGATCAGCATCATCGGTGAGACCAGGGTTACAATGCAAAGTGCGGTGGTACCCTCTGCGATGCCTTCAGGTCACAGGGCCAGCAGCACCATCGGGGACAGTATTGCGTTGATTTTTCTACTATGGCAACTGAAACAAGAAGAAGGTGGCACCCAGAGGATCTTAAAGTCAGTTGTTCCTGAGACTTCTTGAACTGGGGGGCAAGCTCTACTTCAAGTCCTTGGAGTCACTCAGAAAGAAGTTGCAGAAAATTCAACCCAGCCTTTCTCTTCCCAAGACAGAAGCAGCTACTGCAGGCCAACACAGCAAAGCACAAAGCAAAATGGTGGTCTCTCCTCACAGCTTTTCCAATGCTTCTACCTGGCAGGTCCCTTGATCCAAAAGAGTTCTTAAATCCTGGGGTCTGAGCTCGAATTTTTATACCACATTTCTCGTTGAAGTTCTGTGGTGTTGGCACAAACAAAGTTCTCCTGGCACACACAATCCAGTCCTGCCCTGCTCAGGCCCGGTTCACTACAGGAGGTGGAGACAGCATTGTAGTGTAGTTCCTATTTTCCCTATAGACCCTGCGCATTGGAATAACATAAACAGCAGTGTAGACGTAGGACTGCGGTCTTCTAGGTCTCTACTGACTATGTTAGACTTAATTTAGGTTTGCGCCAGCTAGCTCAGAGGTCACTGGAAACTTTCTTGACTGAATAGGAAGTGATCAGCTTCCCTGGCTCAGACAATAAGGGATTCAGCTTCCGACAACCGCATAAACATGACAACTTTGCTCCTCAGAATAAGAGTCAATTTCTAGAGTCGTGTGAAACAATAGACGGCTATTTCACTCAGTCAGTTGTGCAGATTTACTTTCACCAGGATGCAGAGAATAGAGACACAGGCGTTTTCAATAAAAGATATTATTTATTGAGCAGTCTTCCTTCTCATGTAAGAGAAATGAATTGCCACAATTGCAAGGCTTGTTATTATGAAAAGTGCGTACAGTAAAAGGAGTATTACGAAATAATACTGTAAAAGCATTGATATGGTTTCTTAGCCATAAGATAGTTAAAATGAGTAAAATATATACATTCATATATGCATTGGCTAACGACCTCAACTGGTGCTTCTAACTACGCCTACCCCAGTGTACCTGACCTAAGCCTAATACAAGGGAGGGAGTAAGTAGCAGTTTAAGTTAAGTTGGTTTTGCCAAGAGTTTGTTTCAAGAATTCTCTCTAAGGGTTTAGTCAGCACTGTACCTCTGGAATAGAATGCCGGAGGTCTGGTATCTCCTCTCAGGAGCCGATATCCCAGTTACCCGCAAGGGTAGGCTCGAAACGCCGGAGCTGGATTTTCTCGGCAGGAGAAAAGACAGCGTCTTTCTCAGCGCGTCAAGGAGGAGAGGCAGCGTCCGTGGGCTTCTTGCATCTGCTGGGCTCTGCAAGGGGACAGCTGTTCTGCTCCTGTATTCACCACCACCGTGTGCTTGCTTAAGGCAACGTTGGTATATTTATACCTGAAAGGTGCCGAGTTTGACGTAAGTTTTTGGACATAAGACGTCAATAAAGATGTCACTAAGAACTGGTCGTTCTTACAGTGCTCGCAGGAGTTCTATTACTAATCAAAACAAAGCAAGCGGGGCTTTACCAGGTTGCTGGGGTTTGAGATGTCGAAAGAACTCGGTGTGCTGTCTAGGAATCTAAGGAAGTGGCTTCTGCTGTGTCATGGACTGTCATGAACTGCAGAGACGAGTTACTGAAATATGGCACTGATCGTTATGCCATTATAGGGATATGTATTGATTATAGCCGTATAGGGGCATGAGGTCACAATATTGATCGGGGTCCTAGATAAAACACAACACCCACTCCACGAAGTTATGTCCATCAAATTACTAAAAACTAAAGCAATAAGAAGCACGTGTATTCCTACCGAACCCCAAAATACATTTTGCATTTGAAATGGTGTTTATGAAATACATGGAAATGAATTGGTACTGTACGTTATCAAGCATAGTAATCATTCAAAAATATTGCATATGTAATCATTTGAACGATTCTGCGAAGAATTACACATGAAAAGTCTCTAAATACAGAAAAGAAGGGCGAGACTATTTCATCACATATAAATACAATTGCTGTAAAATGTGCTAGAGGCTAAGGTAAAATTTTGTCTCTAGATCTACTAAAAATAGAAGCTCTGTTCTTTATGAATAGTTCTACTTTAAGCAAAGGACATGTGTCAGAAAAAAGGTAAATATTTTGGAAAAAATAATTTCATGGTGAGCGGGGAAAAAATAGTTCAAAACTCTTTTCAGTAGCTTTTTGTTTATCAAAGCTGAAGGCCGAATTCAGAGTTCATGGGAACGCTGTGTGCCGGAATGTTTTTCCAAAAAGTTATTGTTTCTGTTCAGGGGAGAACAACATTTCAGACAGGCTCGCAAAGAATTGGTCTACATATTCAGGTGACAGTTCGACCAAGTTCGATAATGCTGTAACTTGGCAGTTGTGAGAATGATTGCTATCATCGATTTCAGGATCAGCAATCCTCACAGAAGGTGGTACCTGGGTGATGTTGCTTTCATTTCTTGCTTCACTGCCACCACCTAGTCGTAGTGCAGGAGTCTCAACGAATGCCGTCATCAGGATTGGTAACCGCTGGGGACAACACGATGCATGAGCCGTTACTGGACTTAGCAAAGTAACGACGTCCATTGGAATTGCTGATGGTAGTGCAAGACAGGTGTCTAACACGCATTCCTCTCCGCATAGCATACATCGAAGCACAGGTAAGATGCAGGTCTGCCATATAGGTCTGAATGAAAGAAACCAGGTCATATTCAGATCTCGTAGCCGGGCTATCCCAAGGACTTTAGTTATGCGGTCCCGGTAGCGTATTGCTAGGATCGTTTCTTCCATCCTTGCCGGAGTCATGTCTGCGTTTTGGTTTGCCATATCGGAGCAGGAGGGTCAAAAATAAAATACCTGCTACGAGACCCAAAAGTAGTGGTACGCCGCCAAAAATCGAATGTACAAAATTTGGAAAGATACCCAGGACCGCTTCAAATGGTGTTAACAGTCCCGAAAAAACTGTCTTAAATACATTCGAGATACCACTGGCATTCGACATATTTAGGATTTGGCTAAGCATTTCTGTGAAATGCACTGGGCAATTTGTTGATAAAAGTGTATGTATCTCTGCCGCCGTACTTGCAACTTGGAGATCATACGTCTCTTTTGATGACGAGATGGGCACTGTTGTCTGCAAAAGCACAGACTTCATTCTGCTTAAAGTATCAATTCGTATAGAAGAGATATTCAAACTAGGCCAAATCGGAGCCACTGAGTCTCCAGGGCCGTTCGGATGCAATGCTTGCATACAGCAAGTGACCATGGAACTCACGCTTAAGAGATATGCTTTCCCTGGCACCAAGCCACAACAGCTGTGATCCGTTATTAGAACGTAACTCCCGTTAGAAAGTTACCTAAAGAATGGCTCTATTTGTGCTGCAGGTGTGCAATGCTGGTGGCATGAAAGGTTGTTTGAAGTACCCTCACAGGCCCCATGTAAGTTAATACCTTGGCACAAACGTATACCGCATAGTGAATGTTTACACTCATAACCACTAAGAAATACATTTTTGTTGTTGTCACTATAACATGTGTGTGTATAAGGTCATTTCCATGATGACTTAATGTATCCTTTACCCAACTTTTCATACTGGCCTGCCGGTATATACTCAAGGCAATTTTTAAATTGGAAAGTTGTTATCGGAATTGTGATAATCCCGTGTATTATCCATTCAATGACAGGTCTTTCTGACATTGTCAATGGTAATCTCTCAAGTTTTTCGATGCTCAGGATTGTATAGAGTGCTCCTTTCTGTGCCAAACTGATTTGTTTATCAGTAAGGTTAAAGATGGAAAACAATGACGTTGTGTTGATTAAACGCCATGGCACATAGCCCGAACGGAGATTTTGCAACGTCCAGCCTAGCTGTACAATAGAACGCAATTGGGACTGGCCATGTTGTAACATTAGCAAGTCCTGGTCTATTATATCAAATGCAGATGATACAATACTGTCCAGTGAATATATTCTGGAAGACAGAGTCATTAACCCATTGTCTACAACAGAAAGTGATTTTTCCAAATTAATACGATCAATTTCTCGTATTTTCTCGGCTGTTTCAATTTGAGTTTCTTTCCAAGCCTCGATGTATGCCGCATATATGCTGGCCGCTATGAAACATTTTTGGCGCTGTTTGCGTGGTCCCATAATGAAATTGCGCAAGTCAGCACCATCTTTAAGTAAAGACAAGTGTTGCTTAATTTTTGCCAGTGTGGATGCATGTAGCCATTCAAGACATAGTTTCCCTACACTGTATGTTGTTACTATCCCTGGATGTTGTCTCTGGGAGTATCTAGGGTTTGGTCTGGACATTTTAACCCCTGTATTTTGTTCAGGAATCTATCTTGACAGTTATTCGAGTCTGTAGGCCAGATTAACCACTTTTTCCAATCAGGATGTGTTCTGTTTTCATTTAAAATTTGGGATACGTCTAATTCAATATCTGTGGTTGCATTATCAGGTATTGGCTTTGAAATAGACGGTTTGTTAAGGTCTTTAATCTTGGCTAGACCAAGACAGGTTGTTTGTTGAATTGTGTCATTCAAGAACATTATTTGTTCTGGGATCATGCAGGCTCGAAATAATGCTTCTAGGCCTTGTACCTGCCAATCTTTTGTACCCCAGATGGTTTTTGTTTCAATGTTATTTTTCCAGAAATCAAAACCAAATGTAATCATTTTTTCGTAAAATGCTTCTGAATATATCAATTTAGTATTAGTCAGCATGGTTTTCGTCCCTGTTTTATCCAACAGTTTATAATAAAATGTTTCTGCATTACTCGTGTTAAACCCTGAGAAGTATTGGAATTTCTCATAGAATGTTTTTGAACTGCTTTTAGGTGGAGTAGCACAATGTTCCCATTGGTTATATTTAAAGTTTTTGAACTGCTTTTAGGTGGAGTAGCATAATGTTCCCATTGGTTATATTTAAAAACATTTCTAGGTTGAGCAGATTTATGTAAATAGTGGTCTCCGTAATGTGAAAAACAGTACATCTGTTCATAATTAGATGAACCTTGTAAATATTCATGTTCTGTAAATTTTCCTGACAACACTAAATCTGACATCATATCATTTATACTTTTAAAGTCCCAATCATCAGAGAATGTACTTGGTTTTACAAAGTCACTTAATGAAACCTTAAACTGGTGAGGATATTTCAAGATCTCAACCGGGCCATATATTTCATAGTCTGTCTTGTCCCAAACTACCCCGCTGGGAATTGGAATGGCTGTGACATTTACTGATGATAGTTCTCTTTTCTCGACGTGAGATGATTTGTGAGGTTTCAGAACTAAGTTGATATTCTGACTTGCTGTGTCCATTGAACTGTGATAAATTTTCCTAAAATCAAAACTAAAATTAGGCATAGTAGGATATAAGTACCCCTGATACAATCCAATGCTCAATCAATGGTGCATTCAGATATGCTTCTTTGATTTGATGAAAGAGTTCTGTTGCTTTTTCTTTGAAAGTCTTTGTTTCTGGCGTCACTTCAGGGTCGCTTTGATCTTCAGAAAAGTTGTCGAAATTGATGAAGTAGCCAGATTCAGTTCTGTCGATAGTTGGAATTGTTTTTCCCATTTGGCTTTCATTAGCACATTCTGATGCCACATCATTGTAGACTGGTGTTTCATGATGAACTGTTTCAATTTGTGTTTCAAGAGGCACAAGTTCCATGGCATTTCGGCATAGTCCTTTTTTATTCACTGCAGGTTTATGAAATGTGATTAGTCTTTCAGTTTGAACCTCTTGGATACTTGCAAATGTGGGTATTCTGTTACTTCTTGGGAGTCCACTGGGCCTGCTATTGATTATAGGCCACATGATTGTGGTTTTACCAGGTCGATTGATACAACTCTGTTCTCCTTTTTACCAGCAAGGGGCGGTAGTACTACTGATCTTGTTCCGTTGATTGCTAAGACAGATACTGCTTTTCTGTAAGAAGGCCCAAATTCCTTCTTCACCGCTATTTTCTCTCTGACCAGATCCCTAATCTTTGGAATCCAGACAGGTCTTGCTGGGACAGGTGGTGTGTCTTCAGTGGTGATTGGCTGTTGTTTTAACTTTATGTTGCTCAGGGCTTTTCTTGTTTCATTTAAGTCCTGTAAAACAGCCAAACGATCTTTGATGTCAAAGTCTTTATTCTTATCTTCTACCACTGAAGCAAGACTATCTAAGGCCTGAACATGCATTCTAGTTCCGAACAATAGTTCGTACGGGCTGAAACCTTTTAGAGAATTTCTTGGCAAGTTGTTAAGACTACGTTGGACACTTATTAAATGTTTGACCCACCCATCACCCGAACCTAATACCTTTGCTGTTATAGATTGCTTTATGTCTCGGTTTTTTCTTTCCACTACGCTGTTTCCCTCAGGATGGAAGGGACAAGAGAATCGCAATCCAATGCCCATGCTGGTCATGGCCTCCTTATAAGCTTGAGAGCTAAAAGCAGGACCCTGGTCAGAATGAAGCATGGCAATTGCGTATGTGCCGATAAAGACTCGCAAATCTTTTATAACAGTTTTGGCGTCAGCCGAGCGCTGGGGCCACATTTTTAAAGTGAATGTAGTCTTAAACAATTAATAGGACGCTGGATTGCATGTGTAGATATCTTTATGCTACCTTCATAAATGGCCATGGCATTACTCCGCTTGACTCGTTACTGCGGTCTCTGTCGCAGTCTGGACAGCTCTTTACAAATGTATAATGGTGCAGGCTCATCCCCGGCCACCAGTATACTGATTGTAATTCGGTCAGAGATTCCTTCATCTGTTTGTGCCTTGGACCTTCACCCATGTGTGCGTCTGCTATTAATAACTTTCTCCGATTCGTGTTTAGAATTACCCTATCCCCCACTCCAGGGATTCGAGCAAAAGGAACGGAGTTTGCATCAATTACATATGTATAATTGAGTGGATAGTTCACAGGTAATGCTGCACAGTTGCCTTTTGAAGACGTTTTTACTGCCAGCATGGTTTTCCCGTCTATGTATTTTTCTGAACGCTTTTTTGTGGCTACGGAAGCCGGTTTAGTTGCTTCCGCTGTGGCTGTATTAGCCAATGAATTCCCTGTAACGTGAACGCCATCACGTTGATGACTCAGAGTGTGTATCACGTGAGTCTTTTGTAGTTCTTTCTGTAAAAGAACTACTTGTTTCCAAAGCATTTTATGCTTGATTGTGGCACCTGTGTCATCCTTATAATCATTTTGAACCCAGCTCTGTAAATCATTATTGTAAGAATTGACGCAAAAATGCGAATCGCACACGATTAGTGTCGGGAATTCACGTTCCGCATTTTCAAGCGCCATCTTTAAAGATCTGATTTCAGCTCGCTGAGCCGAACATTTTCTTAGTGATTCAGTTTTTATTATTTTCGGTCTGAATTTACCGCAGAGCCTGCGACCTTTAACATTCGCGCAGGCTGCATCGTAGGATTTCGTTTCTACATTGTAATGCTGTACAAATCTGTCTGTATAGATTATACAGGAGTACTGTTCTAGAGGGAGAATTTCGATTGGCAGAGGATATTCTTTTTCATATTTTAAATCATTCAGTTTTTTCATGTGCGGGGCGAAATAGTATTTCACGTCTTCTGCAGCAAGAGAATTTTCCCACTGTATCCATTTCGGATCCAGTGACACTGTAGGCAGGTTTACTGGGCTGAATAGTGCCTCGAAGGCGGATTCTGCTGTGAGAACAGTGATCCTTTTGCCTTGTGCTAGTGCTCGTTCTTTCGCTATAGCAGTTTGCACTGCCTTCACAGTATTTTCTGTGAGACTGAATGTTTTTTCTGCTTGTGTGTACAAATGTGATTTGTAAGCTATTGGTACCGTTTCTCCCTCATTAGAGGTCAGGTACGTGAATCCGCATCTTCCTGGGATGACCAGGATTACAAGGTTGTGTGTATTGTCACATGTTTCTAATTTTGTTTTTGCTAACATGTCTGTTTGCAGTGATCTCAAAATTTCTGTGTGTTTTTGAGTCCAGTTGATTGGTTTAAAATCAGGTTGAATTAATTCGTAGAGAGGTTTAATCCTCTCTGCGTAGTTTAGAATGTAAGTTCTTCCGAAATTCAGGAAGCCTAGAATCGATTGTAAGTTCTTCAGCGTTTTTGGTGCTTGGAGTACAGCGCATTTCTCTAAGAAGTTGTTCGCTAGGCTTTTTCCTTCACTTGATAATTCGTATCCTAAAAATAAGACTGTTAGGTGGGCAATTCTCGACTTTTTAAAGTTGAATTTGTAACCCTCTGCTGCGAACCCAAGTATTATGGTGTTCACCCTTTTCAAGTGAGTATCCAAGTCGTCGTCTGTGAGATAGATGTCATCGACATAAGATAATGCCTCATCATCATATATTTGTAGTAACTCTGTTACTCTGGCTGAGAATAGTCCTGGGCTGTTCTTGAATCCCTGTGGGAGCCTACAGAAATTTTTCTGTGACCCCATTATTGAGAAAGCGGTTAAGTACCTGCTTTCTGGTGCAATATTTTGGCAAAAGAACCCATTAGATATGTCTAATGTCGTTTTGTACTTTTTGCGAACTATGTTATTCATTAGTGCCGCACTGTGCGAATTTTGTACTGCAAATGTTTTGCAACATGAGTTAAGGTGTCTGTAGTCCAAGACTAGACGATACGAATCATCCGGTTTGGAGACAGGAAAGAAAGGATTGTTCATTTGAGAGGTGCATGTTTCAATTACCCCTTGGTATTCAAGTTGATCTAAAATCTCCCTGACCTGTTTTTTAGCTTCTTGCCTAATTAGGTACTGCCTTTGTGCAGTAGGTTGTCTTTTCAACTGGATTTTGTGAGGAGGAGAGTCCTCATCCCATCCTACATGATTCTTATATAATGCTGGTGCCTGGGCTACTGCCCATTTCCTTGCATATATATATATTTAGTGTGAATTGGAATGTGATTTGAGAAGGCAGGCATAATCATTTCTTTGCCATGAGGGCACTCCCTGACAAACTCTGGCGGACAATCTTTCTCGGCTAACAGGATGTCATAGCCTTTTGAGAGGTTATCCCAAAATAGACCCCTTATTTTTCTAGTCATATCTCCCTCTATACGCAGTGTAATTTCGTATATCTTATGAGGTTCGCTAACTCTGGTGTCTGCAGTTTCTGCCTGAATGTATTCATTCGTGTCCACTGTCTCCAGATGACTCATCAGGATCTTGCGAGCTATGCTGATTTCTGCTGCACTGTCTAGCATTGTCTGAGCCCACTCTCCGTTTTTTAGCTGTGTCCTCAGTATTCTCGGCATGTTCGATTACTCTAATACTGGCTACCTTCTTCCTTGGGAATAGTAATTTTTTACTTTGAGCAAGTTCCTTGTCTTTGGACTTGGTGTGCTCTTCCCTTGGATCTGACCGTCCTCTTCTTTCCGATTTCTGTGAAAAAGATCGAGAGGGACGTGTATCAATACTTTGATATCTATCAGGTTTTTTCAAGTTATCCCTATTTCTAAGGTTATATCTTTTCTCAGAGTGTTCCCTCTGGGGAGACTGGTGTTCTCGAGTCGGAGTTCTTTCCCTCCGTCGAGGGGACCTTCCTCTGGACTGGAAAACTTTTTCTTTGGGAGTGGACTGTTTATTTCCATCCCAGCTCTTTTTAGGAGTGTTTAGAATTTTTTAAATAAATAATTTTTTAGGATTTTCGAGTAGTTGGGGTTTTACTGGTTTCCCACCCAAACTATCTCTACCTAATTCTTCATAGCATTTTTCTATAAATCTGGCAAGCTCAATTGGTTGATCTGTTATATCTGTTTCTTTCAATTTCTGGCGGATCGCCACAGATGCTGCTTCTCCTTTTATGTTGGCTAGTAATATAGCCGAGACCTGCTTGAAGTCTTTCAGTAATTTCATACCAAGAGTTAAAGCAGGTTCTGGACCGTATTCATTCTGAATTTGTTTCAGCACATCCGGTATTACCGCCATGGACGGAACACCATGTGTTTTTGTGTAAATGGAAGCAAAGACTGTGCTCCAAGTGTCACAGTCCTCCACATGTGGTGCGACCCCCATTGGAAGGCAGATAGTCAGAATTCTGTGTTTCTCAATAGGGGTAGTATTCGGGAATACTGCCTCTATTTGAGTAATTTTCTGTGCTAACCAGAAAGGAATGTGTTCCTGTTTTGCAGGAGTTTTTCCAAGACATGATTGTATGTTCTGTGGTGTAATTTTATTTGTGTTCCCCTGATGAGGGGTCAGCTGTGGAACATTAACAGCTGTTTGGACTGTTGCAGTCCGCATTACATATTGGACTAACTGTCTATGTATTTTAATCAGTAATTTTAGCTGTGCTAAAAGTTCTTCTCTTGACATTTTATCAATGTCAGGATGTGGTGTGTAGCTGGCTAGAACCGGCCACGTTGCTCCTGGTCTACCTAGTGGACCGATTAGTGACCTAGTTTTAGGACACCCCCGCGCCGCACGGCCACCAGCTGCTGCGTGTGCTCCCCCTTCCTTGTGCCTCGCTGCCCGACTGCCGGCTCGTGACCACGCCCCCTCCTTCGAGCGGCGTGGTCCCTGATCAGCGCTCCGCTCCCTGTGCCCCTGGTTCACTGTGTAGTCTTGCATTTGTGTTTACTTGTGCTTATTGTTAGTATTTCCGCCGTATTGCCTGTTGTACCGTATTTGTGCTCATTTGTGTTTTTTTTCCGCCGTATTGATTGTATTTTCCCGCCTGTTGCCGCCCTCCCCGCTCCCCGCTTCCCGCCACCACCGTTGACCCCGCCCCTTTTTCCTTCTGTTCCCTCCCCGCTCCCGCCTCCCAGCTGCTCCGCCCACCCGCGCACTTGGCCATATATGGCGACCGTGCGATGCAGGTGAGTGTGACCTAGTTTTAGGACACCCCCGCGCCGCACGGCCACCAGCTGCTGCGTGTGCTCCCCCTTCCTTGTGCCTCGCTGCCCGACTGCCGGCTCGTGACCACGCCCCCTCCTTCGAGCGGCGTGGTCCGTGATCAGCGCTCCGCTCCCTGTGCCCCTGGTTCACTGTGTAGTCTTGCATTTGTGTTTACTTGTGCTTATTGTTAGTATTTCCGCCGTATTGCCTGTTGTACCGTATTTGTGCTCATTTGTGGGGTTTTTTCCGCCGTATTGATTGTATTTTCCCACCTGTTGCCGCCCTCCCCGCTCCCCGCTTCCCGCCACCACCGTTGACCCCGCCCCTTTTTCCTTCTGTTCCCTCCCCGCTCCCGCCTCCCAGTTGCTCCGCCCACCCGCGCACTTCGCCATATATGGTGACCGTGCGAACGCACAGTGGTCACGCGCAGCGGGCGCGCCGATTGTGCGCCGAAGGCGCGCCAAAGGTAAGCCCGTCTACGCCCGTCCGCGCCTGGACCGCGCCCAGTGCCAGGACCCCTGGCCCTCAAGGACCCCGACCGACCCGCCTGACGTACACCGCCGCCACCCTCATCGCACTCAACACCGGCCGAGTCCCGGGATGCTGCAGAGCCACCCCACGACGCGTCCACGGACCCTTCAGCTGCAACACCTGCAAGTTCACCTGCATCCGGACCTGCCCGACACCAGCACCTGCCAAGCCGAACACCAGCAGCACCCACCTCAAGTGCATCCTGCTCAACACCTGCTCCGTCCACAGACACGCCATCGAACTCTGGAACCTCCTAGACGCCACAGCCCCTGACGTTGCCTTCATCACGGAGACCTGGATGAACGCCTCCTCAGCGCCCGACATCGCCATCGCCATCCCAGAAGGCTACAAGATCACCCGGAGGGACCGCAACGCCAACCAGGTGGGAGGAGGCATCGCCATCATCCACAAGAACACCATCCGCATCATGACCAGCACCGACAACACCCCACCCTCCGCCGAACACCTGCATTTCCAGATTCACACCGACCCGAAGACCACCCTCAGAGGCACCCTGGTCTACCGACCTCCGGGACCACGCACTCAATTCAGCGAGGACATCGCCGACTTCGTCAGCCCGCACGCCCTCCCCTCCGCTGACTACATCCTCCTGGGGGACTTCAACTTCCACCTGGAGAACAACAACGACTGCAACACCAGCACCCTGCTCGACAACCTCGCCAACCTTGGACTCAAGCAGCTGGTGTCCACCCCCACCCACCTCGCTGGACACACACTCGACGCCATCTTCTCATCCAGCAAAGACATCGCCTTCAGCCACGCCACAGAACTCCACTGGACGGACCACAGATGCATCCACTTCACCTTCAGAAGAACGACGATCCACCACCACCAGCAACAGGTTGCCCGAAGAAGCTGGAACAAGATCACAGCCGACCAGCTCGCCGCTTCCCTGAGCCAGCACCCTCCGGCCAGCTCAGCGAACCCCAACCAGGCCACCGACAACCTCTCGAAGTGGATCAGCAAATGCGCAGACGAACTCGCCCCTCTGAGGATCCCGCCCAGCAGACCCGGCAATAAGAGAGCCCCATGGTTCACCGACGAACTCAAGAGCTCCAAGAAGAACTGCCGAGCCCTCGAGAAAGCCTGGAGAAAGGAACCCACGCCGGACAACAGGACCACCCTCAAGCTCGCCACCCGGAAACACCACCAATTGACCTGCACCGCCAAGAAAACTGCATTCAAGAACCGACTGGACAACAACGCACACAACTGCAAGGAACTCTTCAACATCGTGAAAGAGCTCTCCAACCCCAACGCCGGAAACAACGACATCACCCCATCGCAAGACCTCTGCAACTCCCTCGCCTCCTACTTCCACAACAAGATCGCGGACATACACAACAGCTTCAGCACTCAACCGACGCACGCCACGACCGCAGCAACACCACCCACCACCACCCTGCGCGCCTGGACCCCGGTCAACACCGAAGACACCGTCCACATGATGAACTCCGTCCACTCCGGATCTCCGACCGACCCCTGCCCTCACCACGTCTTCAACAAAGCCGACGCTGTCATCGCACCCCACCTGCGGGACATCATCAACACCTCATTCGACACCGCCACCTTCCCCGAGAGCTGGAAGCACGCCGAACTCAGCGCTCTACTCAAGAAACCTACAGCAGACCCCACCGAACTCAAGAATTACCGCCCCATCTCTCTACTCCCGTTTCCAGCCAAAGTCATCGAAAACACCGTCAACAAACAGCTGGCCGCCTTCCTCGAGACTAATGGATCCCTCGACCCATCGCAGTCCGGATTCCGCGCCAACCACAGCACCGAGACCGCCCTCATCGCCGCCACTGACGACATCCGAGCCCTGATGGACAACGGCGAAACAGCGGCCCTCATCCTCCTAGACCTCTCCGCGGCTTTCGACACGGTCTGCCACCGCACCCTAGTGCAACGCCTCAGCAACGTCGGAATCCAGGAGAAGGCACTGGAATGGATCGTCTCCTTCCTCGACGGAAGAACACAGAGTCCGCCTACCACCGTACAAGTCAGAGGCCACCGAAGTCATCTGCGGCGTCCCTCAAGGATCCTCGCTGAGCCCCACTCTCTTCAACGTCTACATGAGCCCCCTCGCGGCCATCGCACGCCAACACAACCTCAACATTATCTCCTACGCCGACGACACCCAGCTGATCCTCTCCCTGACCAACGACCCCGCCGCCGCCAGAGCCAACCTGCACGAAGGGATGAAAGAGGTAGCCGAGTGGATGACGACGAGCCGCCTGAAACTGAACTCAGATAAGACGGAGGTCCTCATCCTGGGCTCCTCGCCCTCCGCCTGGGACGACTCCTGGTGGCCCCCCGCCCCGGGCACCGCACCCAAACCGACGGACCACGCACGCAACCTGGGTTTCATCCTGGACTCCTCCCTCTCCATGACCAGGCAAGTCAACGCCGTCTCCTCGTCGTGCTTCAACATCCTGCGCATGCTTCGGAAGATCTTCTGGTGGATCCCCACAGAGACCAGGAAGACCGTCACCCAGGCCCTCGTCACCAGCCGACTGGACTACGGCAACGCACTCTACGCCGGAACCACCGCCAAGATCCAGAAGAGACTCCAGCGCATCCAGAACGCCTCAGCCAGACTCATCCTCGACATCCCACGACACAGCCACATCTCCGGACACCTAAGAAACCTGCACTGCCTCCCGGTCAACAAGAGAATCACCTTCCGCCTCCTTACCCACGCACACAAAGCTCTCCACGATCAAGGCCCGAGCTACCTCAACAACCGCGTCAACTTCTACGCTCCCAAACGCCACCTCCGATCTGCCAGCCACACCCTCGCCGCCATCCCACGCATCCGCAGAGCCACTACAGGAGGAAGGTCCTTCTCCTACCTGGACGCCAAGACCTGGAACTCCCTCCCGGCCGACCTGCGCCTGACCCAAGACCACCTCTCCTTCAGGAAGAAGCTCAAGACCTGGCTGTTCGAGCAGTAGCGGCACTCCCCCCCCCCCCCCCCAAGCGCCTTGAGACCCTACGGGTAGGTAGTGCGCTCTATAAATGTCTTTGATTGATTGATTGATTGAAAGAAGGGGGTTCCCCAAAGGGTATTTAAAGATGTAGCCAGGCTGTGGGGGGAAAAAAACTGGCAAAAGAACAAAAGAAAGCAACCCTGCCTTAGGATATAATGGTCCTAACTAGAGGATCCAAACAATATATAAGGGGTGATAGATCTAGGAGCTGGCACTGCACAAGACAAAAACCTAGTTAATCCAAATACACTCAAGAGAGAATGTTAGAAATATATATATTTTTATTTTTTTATATTCTTTTGGATGAGATAACAAAATTGTACAAAAAATAGATTTCATTTTTAGATCCACGTATATTTCTAGAACATTAAAAAAGACATACACTGGTAGGGAAATAGAAAAAGGGGAAAATTCATGCTACATTAGGACCTACCCAGTAACAAACCACACCACAGTCATACTCTCATGTTCACCATTTTAGTCTACCTATTGTCCTTTCATTCAACTCTCATTCTTCCATTCATTCTAATAGTCCTGGCGTGTGCAACACATAGATGGTCAATTTGTTGCATAAATCAGGATGTTATTCCAGGCAGATGACATAAATACGGGTCCTGATGGAAGTAGGACAAAATGCCGTATTCCTGGAAACACAAGCCAATGGGGCCACACCTTCGTCAGGGCTGGGGGTTGTTTTCTGGGTGGGGAACAAGTGTAAAATCTGAAAACAAAAACAATGTCTTAGTTTTTTGTTCCATATATGTAATACCAATATGGGGCATCCAAAAATACATTTTCAACTCTTTAGTGCATTTTAACATTTTAAGTAAACCTTATTGATTAATGTGATGCACATATGGTTAACTTTTCTGACTGTGCAATGCCAAACTACCTAGTGGCACTCCCTTGGACAGATTCCCGGTTGGGTGAGATCTGTAAAAGGCACATTGATAACCTTAACTAAATGAACCATAGAGTACATATCATAACCACACTTGTGTATAAACATAATTTTAAATACATACACACATTCATTCTGGCGCGCATATTACACTTTAGGCCAAAGATCTTTGAAGGCAAATTGTCATGGTCATTCAGAGAGAACCCCCCAACCTCTAGCTGGAACAGGTCCTTCATTATCACAGTTAGGGGAACAAAGGGGTTTTTTCCTTTTATATCGGCCTTATTTCTCTAATGTATTTGGGATTTTAGTACAGAAAGGGTTCCAACAGAACGTGGTTCCTTACTAGGAGAAGATTTTTTAATTCTAATTCAACACACATTTTTCTTGACTTCACCAAGAAGGAAGGTTATAGAGTGATGTTTACCTATATTTTAGTCAAAAGGGCACAATTGCTTGAGACTAGTGGTCCGACACAGAAAAGATATCACTCTCTACTTCCATTCGCAGGACACCGATGGCAGTGATCCTATAGTTGAAACAAAGTAAGAGCTATAAATATGCAATGTTGATTAGAACACAGTTTGGAATAGGCAGATCACAAGCCGATACAAAGATAAGTTGTTTGTGGGACAGGGCATTTGTTTCGACAGCACTATGCTATAGTTGTCATATTTGTTATAAAGTTTCAATATTGACTCCAGCCAGATATAATTAAGGCTCAGACCTCTTCCCAATTCATACAATCCCAAAGTAAACCAGCGGAATAAACTGATGTTAAATGGGTTACCTTTGAGGATTCTGGTATAGGCTCTATGACTGTAGTTAAAGGTAGGTAGAGCTTCAAGGAGCGAAGAGTAAATGATTTCAGAGGTGGTTCCTAGCAAGGAGAAGGTACACTCATTATGGCCATAGTATCGCTATTAGGTCAAAGTGCCAATAATACACATGTCGAAATTCGGTTACCTGGATAAATAAGGTATCCAGAAGCACTATGCGATGACAAGGATCCGTAGCCGATGGGCCAATTGTCGTGGAAGTTGTAAACGGTCGCCGCGTTGCTTGTTATTTATCACTCAGGTTTTCTAGTGGGGGAAGAGGGGGCCAGAACTAAGTATCACGTTTCATCATTCTCTCCTAAATAATGCGGTACGAATTCAATTGAATACTCATACCGTGTATCAACAGGGCGAGACGCCGCCGTATTCTTTGCTGACCGGGAGAGCGGGAAGCTGAAATTTCTAGTGGGAGATAGAGAATTTAAGGGCTGATTACGTATGCGAAGTAATTAGGTTCCATCTCGAGTGCAGAGTACGAGGTAGATGTCCATACCTTAGAGAGTCAGTCAGTCGTCCTTGAGTGGGGTTCCGTCGACTCAACGGGTCGACCTACTGCTGCTGTGTAAATGGAAGCAAAGACTGTACTCCAAGTGTCACAGTCCTCCACATGTGGTGCGACCCCCATTGGAAGGCAGATAGTCAGAATTCTGTGTTTCTCAATAGGGGTAGTATTCGGGAATACTGCCTCTATTTGAGTAATTTTCTGTGCTAACCAGAAAGGAATTTGTTCCCGTTTTGCGGGAGTTTTTCCAAGACATGATTGTATGTTCTGTGGTGTAATTTTATTTGTGTTCCCTTGATGAGGGGTCAGCTGTGGAACATTAACAGCTGTTTGGACTGTTGCAGTCCGCATTACATATTGGACTAACTGTCTATGTATTTTAATCAGTAATTTTAGCTGTGCTAAAAGTTCTTCTCTTGACATTTTATCAATGTCAGGATGTGGTGTGTAGCTGGCTAGAACCGGCCACGTTGCTCCTGGTCTACCTAGTGGACCGAGCCTGGTGATGTGATCATTATGTTTTAGGGCGCCTTTGAACCAGAGCAGGTGCTCGTGGTATTTTAATGGGATTTCAATCTCCTCGAAAGGAGCGTACTCTTCCGGTGGTTCCTCTATTTTGTAATAGTGAAACTCGTGTGTTGTAGCAGTTGCCGCTGGAAAGTTTATCCAAGAATAGAATACCTCTGTCTGCCGATATTCGTGTGCCTCTATCACGAAAATGACTGTACCACCTCGTGATGTCAGTCCGTTTTCTATAAGTTTTGAAGTTATAGATTTTCTTATGTTTGCCGGGATGATAATCGCACCCGGTTCATTAATCCCTGTAACATCGGGACCCTGCTGATTCGCGTCTACCGCGACTTCATTGGTTCCGTTGTTATTGCCATTTTCTGACATTGTATTAATGAAGGTTTGCAGAGCAGGTTTCCAAGGAAACAAAGATTAGGTGCACAATATTTTGGAACACTGTATCCTTCAACGTTGACTAAACCAGAAACTTTACATAGGAATCTCTTCCTACTAAGTTCAGGCGGATTTTAACCTTTCACCCACTCCAGAAGTCTATTGGAGTATTTACGGGAGAAAGGGTCTGTGTGAAAAAGCACGACTGAGTTACTCTAACGTCTTGCGTTAGAGTTATCGCCTTACCAAACGTTGGGCGCCATGTAGTGTAGTTCCTATTTTCCCTATAGGCCCTGCGCATTGGAATAACATAAACAGCAGTGTAGACGTAGGACTGTGGTCTTCTAGGTCTCTACTGACTATGTTAAACTTAATTTAGGTTTGCGCCAGCTAGCTCAGAGGTCACTGGAAACTTTCTTGACTGAATAGGAAGTGATCAGCTTCCCTGGCTCAGACAAGAAGGGATTCAGCTTCCGACAACCGCATAAACATGACAACTTTGCTCCTCAGAATAAGAGTCAATCTCTAGAGTCGTGTGAAACAATAGATGGCTATTTCACTCAGTCAGTTGTGCAGATTTACTTTCACCAGGATGCAGAGAATAGAGAGACGGGTGTTTTCAATAAAATATATTATTTATTGAGCAGTCTTCCTTCTCATGCAAGAGAAATGAATTGCCACATTTGCAAGACTTGTTATTATGAAAAGTGCGTACAGTAAAAGGAGTATTACGAAATAATACTGAAAAAGCATTGATATGGTTTCTTAGCCATAAGATAGTTAAAATGAGTAAAATATATACATTCATATATACATTGGCTAACGACCTCAACTGGTGCTTATAACTACGCCTACCCCAGTGTACCTCACCTAAGCCTAATACAAGGGAGGGAGTAAGTAGCAGTTTAAGTTAGGTTGGTTTTGCCAAGAGTTTGTTTCAATAATTCTCTCTAAGGGTTTAGTCAGCACCGTACCTCTGGAATAGAATGCAGGAGGTCTGGTATCTCCTTTCAGGACCCGATATCCCAGTTACCCGCAAGGGTAGGCTGGAAACGCCGGAGCTGGATTTTCTCAGCAGGAGAAAAGACAGCGTCTTTCTCAGCGTGTCAAGGAGGAGGGGCAGCGTCCGTGGGCTTCTCGCATCTCCTGGGCTCTGCAAGGGGATAGCTGTTCTGCTCCTGTATTCACCACCACCGTGTGCTTGCTTAAGGCAACGTTGGTATATTTATATCTGAAAGGTGCCGAGTTTGACGTAAGTTTTTGGACATAAGACGTCAATAAAGATGTCACTAAGAACTGGTCGTTCTTACAGTGCTCGCAGGAGTTCTATTACTAATCAAAACAAAGCAAGCGGGGCTTTCCCAGGTTGCTGGGGGTTTGAGATGTCGAAAGAACTCGGTGTGCTATCTAGGAATCTAAGGAAGTGGCTTCTGCTGTGTCATGGACTGTCATGAACTGCAGAGACGAGTTACTGAAATATGGCTCTGATCGTTATGCCATTATAGGGATATGTATTGATTATAGCCGCATAGGGGCATGAGGTCACAATATTGATCGGGTCCTAGATAAAACACAACAGTAGAAGGCAGACACAGTTCATTCAGGGCATGTGGCAAATCCTCCCACCACTCTAGATGCAGGACAGACCCATCAGCCAGACTATGAGTCACCCAGGAAAGGCAGAACACAGATCAACCCCCTTTCTGTCCCAATCTAATGTGAATGCACAAACCAGCCCTTGTCAGGCTAAAACCCAGACAGCGAATGCACAAACCGGCAGAGGCAGATGGATGGTTAGACAAGAAAATACCCACCTTCTAAAAGTGGTATTTCCAAACACACAATATAAAAATCATCTTTACTAAAAGATGTATTTTTAAATCCTGAGTTCTGGCATACAAAATGTCACTATTCTCTCAGCATCCCCTTGCAAGCTACCTTTGTAAAAGTATTACAAAGCAGCTCCCTTATTAATACTGCTGTTTTGCATTGGTTACCAAGAATCAATTCTGTTACCCGACAGAACCAGCTTCCTTCACAGTCACTGCTGTTTTGCATTGGTTATTATTGAGTATACCAAGAATCAATTCCGTTACCCGACAGAACCAACTTATTTCAAAATCTCTTCTGGTTTGCATTGGTTATTATTAAGTATACCACAAATCAATTCTCTTACCCGACAGAACCAACTTTCTCCACAATCTCACACACCCAGGTTCTATGGGGCACCGGGTCACCCTAATATACTAGATGAGCCCTCCGCCACCACTCCTATGGCAAAGAACCTGGGAGTAAAAGTGGACAATGGGCTTACTTTCAAAGCGCAGATCCTGGGTTTAGTGGGGCAGTGTTTTGGCCTCCTAAAAATGTTGAGGACATTTCTTACCTTGCTTTCCTTTGCCCACAGGAGGACCACGGTTCAGGCCCTGATAGGTTCCAGGCTAGATTATGCCAACGTGCTTTACCTGGGCCTTCCAGAGTATTTACTTTCACGCCTTCAAACGGTTCAAAACTCTGCTGCTAGAGCGATCTTCGGCCTTAGCCGTAGGTCCAAAACTGCTGCTTTACTTAAATCTCTTCACTGGCTGCCAGTTCGTAAACACATTTCTTTTAAGACCCTCACCATGGCATTTAAAGCTCTCCATGGTACTAGCACCCGTTATCTTAGGAAGAGAATAGGTTTTTACCTTCCTTCCAGATCACTACCCTCTGCTTCGCTAGCACTGGCTACGGTACCGGCAATTAGGCGAGCTCGCATTGAGGGTCGCTCTTTTAAACGTCTGGCTCCCCAACCGTGGAACAAACTGCCTCTGTCTCTTCAGAAGATAGACGGCATCCTTGCCTTTAGGAAAGAGCTTAAAACATGGCTGTTCGGACAATAATTTCGTTGGTTTCTCTGCTTCTGCTCTCCAGGTCTGATAGCGCCGGGACACTCTGCCCGAGCAGCTGAGCGCTTTAAAAAACTCCCCTTAACATAACATAACATAACATTAATTTAGGCAAGAGATAGCCTTTCAATAGTGAAAACAAAATGCACAGTATATCGACACCGGGACGTGTAATAAACACCAGTACATTTCCTATCTTTCTGTCACACTGCACCCTGCCCACAGTGGTTCTTTGAGCCTACCTTAGGGGTGTCTTAGACCGGAGAAAAGGGATGGTTAGGGCCTGGCAAGTGGACGCACCTGCCAGGTCGACGTGTCAGAAAAAACTGCACGCAGACACCCCAGTGGCAGGACTGAGAGACTTCTGAAAGGCTTTTGGTGTGGGGTGGGAGGGCAATCAGTGCTGCGGGCTCACTAGCATCATTTGGTTTATCCGCCCTGGGCACACACAGTGCACTTTAGTAGGGACTTTGCAGTAAATCAAATAAGCCAGTCAGGGAAATACCAATCCTTAAACACAACTTACAGTAGGATCACTTGCACTTTAGTACTGATCAGAAGTAGTAAAGTGCACAGAAACACTAAGGGGCATATTATGAGTTTTTTTAGAGCCTCTCCACTGCACCTCCAAAGGAAGCGCTGCCCACCAGCCCAAGGACAAAATATACAAGAACACGTGTTGTCCTTGACCACAAGCAATATGTCCCTGCGGGGCAATCGGAATTCCACATCCCTGCCATGCCATCCCAGTTTAGACCCAGTCAGATAAATATCAGACTTGACCCTGCTTCTCATTGGAACAGTCCAGCCAGAACTGTCAAGCCAGGTCCTCCCTGGACCAGGAACAAGCATCCTTGGACGGTTTCAGGGTATCACCCCTCATCAGCCAGTCTAGCTTTAATCCAATGACACAGTGAGCCCAGGACTCACGTCTGGGTGTAACCGATGCACTTAAAGTGAGAAAGCAAAAGACACATACATGATGGATGGTATGCAGAACAAATCAAAGATTCACCTCCAGTCAAGAGGTATGGATTAAATCCATTTATCTTTTGCTCACCATGCCACCTCAGTTTCAACCCAGCCATATGCAAATCAGTCTTGACCCTGCTCCTCATGGGAGCAGTCCAGCCCAAACTGCCAAGCCAGGTTTTCCCTGGACGAGAAACCAGGGACTAGTTTCAGGGTATCATCTCTTATCAGCCGGGCTCGCTTGAATCCAGTGTCACAGTGAGCCCGGGACCCATGCCTTGGCATACCTGGTGCACTTAGGACTAGAAAGCAAAAGACACACAAATGAAGGATAAGGTGGCATGGTGAGCAACAGAATGATGGGTTTAACCCAGATCTTGCTTTGGGGTGTTTGTTTAGATTTGCTCTACATTCCGTCCATCTTTTGTGTGTCTTTAGCTTTCTCACTCTAGGATCTGGTGTGACATATTTATGCAAGTGTCCAACCTCCGGTTTTGCTTCGTCCCTGAAGTCTGACATTTTGGCCATAATTTCCGCTAGCATCTGTGTAGAGGGAAAATCCATGTAATGTTATTGCAGTAGTTAGATGTCCTGCTCCAGGCTGTCCGGTCTATTCTGAAGGGCCTTGTGCAAGCCAGGTTGTTTTGCAATACAGATACACTATATGTGTACCTTATATGCGATCCATAAGGCACCAGGAAACTGGACAGATAACTCGTTTTTAAAAAAAAATGTCTGGATTTATGTGTGCACTTCACGCCTAAAGCTGTTATCTGCAAGTGCTAACAGTGAGAGGTGCCAGGTGAACATGCAATGTTTGGTTGCAGGTATTTCTATAATCAGTTTGATAGGGGAGTGGTCTGAATATGTGCGTGAAAGATGCTCAGTATGTTACCTACAGCCACCAATACCCAGCAGCCAATCCAGTGATGAAGCCCAGCCCAGGATTCATGGTCAGTCGAGATGTGTGCGCCTTCCCTTGTGGTGGGGAATCAATACCTCCACATATTGATCAGATTGTGCATAGTTATTATGTCCTGATTGTCTGTTGTGGCGGAGTGGTGTATGAGTGCCTCTGTGATTGAGCTATCTAAATGTTTGTCCATAAGCTGGTTGAGCACGCCACCCCATAATATAGCGCTAGGCAATTGGGCTACACATTTCTGCAAGTTGCGCCTAAAATAAATCACTGTTAGGACCAAATGCATTGAGTAAGTTATGTGTTTCCCACCTAGTCGGGCTTGCACAAGGCTGTATCTACCCTGAATGTTATATTCCACATGTATGAGGGTGAAGGGTAGCCCTTGCCATACCAGAATAGCTGCTTTGTGTGCATATGTGGAGTAATTTGCCAATGATGTATGATAGTTCCATCTCGACACAAACAAAGCCTTTTTCTGGGTGCCAATATGCATCTCCTGTAGGAAGGTCACACCAATCTTCTAGCGGCCTACGAAGGCCAGTATGTGCCTGGCTTTGCATGGGTTATTTAGTCCAAGCACATTCCATGCTAAAAAAAGAATGGACAGAACCTTATTATGTTGCGGCCCCATGTGCGGTGACTAGAACAGTTTGTGTGTGTGTGAATAGTGGCAATAGACTATGATAGTGAAGAGAATCTAGTCAGCCATGGGTGAAAATAGTCTGTCTATGTCTCAGTGGTATGTTGACATGTTGATGGTAGCGCTGCATTAATCCACCCTTTCCCTACACCAGCCAACCCAACGAGCCAGTGAATTTACCCTCCCCTACAGAACATAAGAACACAATTTCAATAAACAACATCAGTAACTTGTTTGGTTAGACAAAAACATCCATTAGGGGCCTTGCGCTTTCACCAGCTGCCTCCGGGCATATCACTTTATGCTCACACCATGGTGGTGTATGTAAGAGAACCTGAAACAAACCTAGATATAATAGTTTGGGAATACGTCAAGTAAGAATGGCACTCGGGCTTGACCATGAATTGGGGTAAGTCGACTGTCTTTTCACTGACTCCTTTCACGAACCGGTACGAGCTAGAATACCCACTGGAATGGTGCACAGAACCCTTTAAATACCTGGGAATATGGGTACATCGTGACCTAGAAGTGGTGATACTCCAAAATTAAGGTAAAGCCATAGCGAATTACAAGAACAGATGGAGAGATGGAAACAGGCTGCCATTATCATTAGTGGATAGGCTAGCAGTCATAAAGATGTTGGTGCTGCCTACATTTGTATACCAGTTTGTTAATATCTAAATCCCACTAACAGGAGCCTTTTTTAGAATATTGGAGTCCTGCCTAGTAATACTTGCATGGGCCGGCAACAGCCCAGAATAGGCTGGCAGACACTCACACGCCCCTTCGTTCAAGGGGGATGCTGCTCCAGATTTCTATCTATACTACCAGTGTGCACAGGCTTACTTTGCTCACTATTGGGCAGCGTCGGATTGGTAACGAGGGCACTCGGGTAATGCCCAGGAGGCCGGTGTCCAATTCTAGCTGTGGACTGCTTTTTGAGCAGCCTGTGAGGCCGATTTGTGCTGTTTCTGTATTGTTCAATGCCGCCAGCGACCCAGTGGGAGCCTGAGTGGCCTTTCTGGAGGTAAATGGGCGTCCATTACCTCCCTCTTTTCAACGGCAGAGGTGTTGACTTTGGACACTAAGAATTTTAATAATTTCCGCCCGATTTCCTTGCTCCCCTGGGTTGGTAAAATCTTAGAGAAGTATATAAATGGATAATCAGTTGCTAGACCCCTCACAGACGGGTTTCCGACCCAAACATGGGACGGAGACTGCTCTGTTGGCGGTCACGGAGGAATCCAGAAAAATCTTAGATCGAGGAGGATCGGTGGCAGTCATCCTCCTCGATCTGAGCGCTGCATTTGATACCGTCAATCACGGTATCCTTCTGCGGTGTCTCGTGGACATTGGATTATCTGGCAGAGCTCTGGAATGGTTCAAATCTTATCTGAGCAACAGAGCATTCCAGGTCTACGAACACAATGCCATCTCCTCCAGTAAACATCTGGGCTGTGGAGTCCCTCAAGGTTCTTCGTTGAGCCTGACGTTATTTAACGTCTATATGAGACCGCTGGCTGAGATCGTCCGCCCATATGGGATTAAGATCATTACCTATGCGGATGATACTCAGCTGGTGGTCTCTCTGGCTCAAGAGTGTGGCTCCTCAGCCGGGGTTGATCTGGCGGGCTGTCTGGAGAGGGTCAAAAGCTGGATGACCAATTCTTGTCTCAAACTCAATGGAGACAAGACGGAGCTCATGTTACTGGGTCGGCTTGCTCCTGCTTCCATCGACTCGATTTGGTCACCCTGTCTGGGCCCACCACCGGCACCAAAGGACACCATTAAGAGCCTTGGTATCTGGTTAGATAGGTCTTTGTTATTTGACTATCAGGCAACCAGATTATCTGCCACCTGCTTTGGCCTCCTCAGAATCATTAGAAAGATACTTCCTCTGCTACCTTTTTATGCAAAACAGACCGTGATACAGGGCCTGATCCAATCCTGTTTGGACTTCGGGAACGCCCTGTATTTGGGAGCACCTGATTTTACCCGGCGGAAACTACAAACAATCCAATACTGTGCTGCCCGGACACTATTGCAAATCCCCCGCAGGACATCTGTTAAGTCTGGGCTAAAAAGACTACACTGGCTCCCCGTTAGGGAGAGAATCAGTTTCAAGTCCCTTTGCCTCGCTCATCAGGCATTCTGGGCTCCTGGTCCAGCAATCAATCTATCCCTCGTCACTCCGTACCACCCTGTCAGACAGTTGCGCTCAACCTATGCCACCCTGGCCACGGTACCCAAAATAAAGAGAACTAGAACGGGAGGCCGCTCTTTCTCCTATAATGTGGCCAAGATGTGGAATGCTCTCCCCCAATATTTAAGGTCCAATCCAGAACTCACCTCTTTTTGCAAGCAATTAAAAACATTTTTGTTCAATAAGTAGAACCTTCACTGGTACATCACTCTCACCTAACTGCACCTCTGTTTTAGTCTCAGCGCTTGGACGCCTCAGGGCAGCTACGTGCGCTTTACAAAATTCATTTTCATTCATTTCACTCCCTTTCTCTCACTGGGCCGGTGAAATAATCTGTGCTTATTGAGCGGGGCAGGGGGCCTGAGCTAAAGTGGCCTCACTTGTTTTCAGGTGTTTCACCACTGTACATAAACAGAATGAAATCCACTCCAGTGGTGGTAGTGGTCCCTACAATGGTGGGGAGCACACAGTGTTGTGTAGAATACCCCTCACACACCAACAGGCCCCTCGGTGTCATGCTTCATCATTGGGGTCTTCGCACCCCTCTACGGGATGCGGCGTGCTACGACTCACGACTACGTAGGAGCACTTGAAGTGTACTATGTGTTGGTGTGTGTAGGGAGTTAAGTGTGAGTGGTGAGGTGGTGAAAAGTGATGGTTAAAAAAATACCTGGGGCCCGATTCACAGAATGAACTTAAGACATTTGGTATTCACAGAATGCACTTACTACTATCTGGTATTCTCAGAATGCACTTACTACTTTCGGGATACACAGAATGAATTTACTACTTTCGGGATTCACAGAATGAACTTACTACTTTTTGGGATTCACAGAATGAACTTACTATTTTTCGGGATTCACAGAAGAGACTTACGACTACTAACTTTACGTCCGCCGCCGGGCCGTAATTTCCGCCACAGGGCCGGATAGTACGGCACTTTGGCGGACTTTACCGCACATCTGCGCAAATTCCGATTACGGGCCGTAAATTACGATTACGGGCCGTATATTGCGATTACGGGCCGTAAATTACGATTGCGGGCCGTTTGTCATGTTAGCCAAGAGGAAACACCTGGCCAAGGTCCACCCATCCCCCAACATGGACCAGCTGACACACAGCAGCCAATCCCAGCCAACAGCTCCATTTTGCCATGGTGTATGCTGCCACTGCCTACCATCCCCCACCACGCTCCAGCTGAAGCTAATTAACACTAATTGACCAGTACCACAAAACACATAAAAGCAGCACACAGTGAAGAAACAGGTTTGGACACAGAGAGACTGTTCCTACAATGCTTTCAGTGACAGTGAACATGGAGCAGAGACGGAAAAAAAATTTCACTGCAGAGGAGACCACCATGCTAGTGGAATACATTGTAAGGCACCACAATCGCCTACATGGGCTACCACCATATTGCACCAGTGGGGCACAGAAGCAAGAACTATGGCAGCAGATAGCCACTGCTGTCTCAGCCCTGGGGGTGGAGAGGCGAACCATACAGGACATTAAAAAAAAGTGGCAGGACGAAAAGCAGAGGGTCAAGGAAAAATATTCCACGATAGAACTGCGCAGAATCCTCCCTGCTGCATGCCCTGGACCCCGCATCCAGCTCACCCGACAGGAGGAGGACATCCTGACAACAATACACCCCCACTTGGTCCATGGGCTGCCTGTCAGTGACGTCCGCCACGTGGTACCAGGTAAGTGGAATGAAAAGAAAATGTGCATGAAGAGATTGTCTGTGTTACACTGTCATAGTGATCATGGAAATAGTCCTAAGTGCATATAAAAATATGGTTAGTCAGAGACTCATGTGTCACCCACTACGCAGCACCACAAGTCCCAGAATGCTTTGCATCAGAAAAGGCTAATACCCCCCCACCCAATTAAAAACATGTGCACAGTACTGATGCCATACATACACAACCCAGCTAATTCAATAACTGTACATATTGACAGAAAATGTGCAATGACAAATGGAAATTTAAAAGTAAGTTTAATAAATAAATAAGCTAAAGACAAACATTAGCAGGGAAGCGCCAGTACCAATGTGACATGTGACCAATTCAAGCCTTGCGCAAACACTGATGTGTCGTGTACATATGGTTGTGCACTGTGGTGCAGGGATAGACAGATGTGTGTTGAATCTGATGGTGTGTAGGGGGGGCTTTGCTGAAGTTGTGTCGGAAGAGCTTTGCAACTCCAACAATATCCATGTACTGCCCATACCTAACGTGCTGTGCCACTCCTGACATCTGCCTCAAGCAGGCGTATTGTTGCGTCACAGCAGCCTCTGATAGGTGATACTGTGAAATAATGTAGGTCAGTGTATCCCAAACTGTGCTTCGCAGAACCCCAGGGGTCCGCAACACATTACCATGGGGTCCATAGGCATCATTTTTTAAAGCACAGAAATGTTCTTGTATAATTAGCAGCTTACCAGCAACAATAAACGTGTCAAGATAATGCCAGTGATCAATGTACCTGCTGGAGCATGAGGAGAATGTTGTTCTGTGGCAGCTGCAATGTAACAAATGTAGCACAGAGTAGAAATGTGCTTACTGCAAAGAAAGTATAAAAATCATCTTGAAAAGCAGTATTGTATGTACCTAGGATTGTGGTTACTGCTTTTGTCACAGAGATTCATTTGTTACTGTGCTCTTCATGAGTGACAATCATAATCTAGCAGAGGGACCTATAAACTGTCATCAAAGAGCTGCTTGCAAATTGTATGGTACCAGTTTGTAACTTAAACATCTCCCAGTTATTATTTATCCTGATGCTGCTAAGAAGAAATTATTGGGTAGAAAAACGTTTTGTATGCTAAAGTCAATGCTAGCCCCTGTGTCATGTTCTGAATACTGAGTTTGTGCTTTTCCAGACCAAGAACTCTTAAAACATTTCATATACACACATTTACATGTACGATTCTATGTCTCTATGTGTGTGTGATGGAAAGTGCTCTGACATTCTACATTGGTATGAAAGATGCTATAAAACAAATGAAATACATTTGACAGAGGGCCTATTACTTCTACATAAAACACTAAGGGCCAGATGTACGATCGGTTTTCAAATGCGCAAACGGGTTCGCTAACCCGTTTGTGCATGCAAAAACCTATGGGGCCATGTACATAGCCAATTTAGCAAGTTCAAATTTGTTTGCAACTCTATAAATAGGTTTAGCAACTTGCGATTTGGAAGCAGCATTCCCTTCCAATTAGCGAGTCTCAAAAACATGTACAAATGTTTGTGGTCGCAAAACAGTCACAATTACCACCTACTTCAAGTAGATGGTAATGCATTTGCTAATGGGAAGGGGTCTCCGGGGGACCCCTTCCCCTTAGCAAAAGCAAGCAAAATATTATTTTAAGGGCAGGCAGTGGTCCCAGGGACCTCTGCCTGCCCTTAGCAAAATGTAAAGACAACTTTACTGTTACTTGATTGATTTTACAAAATGCATTGTAAACAGGCAGCATTTTCTTTTCTAAACTGCTATATTGAAAAGTTGGCCCGACATGGTGGCCTGCAGAGCCCAGCAGGCCACCATACCTGGGAGGGCTGGCATTCCCAATGGGCTTGCAAATTGCGAGCGGCTCAATAATATAAATGAACCTCGCAATTAGCGACCCCATTGGGAATCCCAGACAGTGTCAAACACACTGTTGTACATTTCATTTAGTGACTCGCAAATTACCACTTGAAAAGTGTAGCAAATTGCGAGGCGCTACATTAAATAGTCGCACATCTTGACCCAAAATACTTAGTACTTTGAGTATTTGTTTTGTGTGCACACGTGTGTATTTTTCTCAAATTACTGTTAAAATGATTGAAATTTAACTCATACTAATTGCATGGGGGTCCTCGGCTTCCAGTGGTGACTCAATGGGGGTCCTCAGGAGTCAGAAGTGTGGGAACCACTGATGTAGATTACACTGACTCACTTGGATGCGGCATACTCCAAAGGAGTGAACACCCTGCCACCTCCAAGCTGACGTAGCGCAGGGCCTCACAACATGACGATTCACCATAGTAGCGTCACGGTGCAAATACTCCTAAATGTGTTGTCTGTTGTACACCACTGTTGTGTCACAGGAGTGATGCAACCACAGTGTAAATCTATTTTCCCCAGGGGCTTGTAAACCTGCCACTAAAGTCTCCAAACAGTACATCACCCTGTGCTGGCCTAAATCACAAAGCAGATGGTGAGAGTATCCTCTGATGTAAACATGTCCAACACCTATCCTGTTGTCCAATTTCCAATCTGCCACGCCATTACATCCCCAACACACCACTGCTCCTACCTGCCCAGTCTGCGGCAGTTCCACGCAATACTGTTATCACACAGAAGATATGGGCAAATCCCCGAAACTGTACACAAGCACATTTCCATTTGTCTACTTTTCTCTCTTCTCACCCATTGACACATCCAGCCAGAGCACCGACAACTTCAGTAGCAGAGGTCACCGCATCGCATAGGAGGATTCGGCAACGTACTGATGAAGGCATGTCAACCACACTAACTGGTAAGTCAAAGGAGATGGTCAAAAAGCATACATGGTCAGTAGACAACAGAGGGACAAATAGTGCCCAGCTATGTAAGACAACCATTTATGCTACATTTGCTGCATGACAATTGGAGACGTCAATGGACATTCACCGTTTACTTATGACATTTGTGAACAGCGAAATACAAATTATAACATGTCTTGCCTCATCATACCTTAGTAAATGTGGTACACAACATGTATTACATCAACAGACCCAGAACGGGGAAAGCAATCCTGTAATCGAGGGCCACAACAAGTCAGAAGGGTGTATACACCATATTGTAATAGTGTTTGTAGACATAATCAAGAAGTAGCATTTGCACCGATACGGAAATGAAGACCAAACGGGGAGATAGCAGTCTCTGTAGTATTGACAATGCATACACTGTCCAACTTCAAATCTTTCATACATACTTTGTTCAGCACAGTCCACAGAGCTGATCATGTACTGCGTACATTGGATGGATAAATTTCGGACTTCAACAAAACACGATAGTGGACTTTACCTCTGGAGTCGTAGGCATGTCATTGTGCTATAGGTAGCATCAAGGTAGTCGGCCCAATCTAAGTTATATGTGGGATCACACATTACATAATGTATGACACACTACTGCAACGGTGGTGACCATGACTGCTTGTGCCCGTCCTGTGCCAGGAATCCAATGCATCACATGTGGCAGCAGGAATGTAAAGTTGCCAAACAAACTTATCATTCTAGGTACAATGCCGTCCTCCCATAACCCCAGACGCCCACTGACTCCTGCTACTAGGTTGGACTTCACATCTGCCCAGGGACCACAGACTGATACGGTGCTGGGCCACGGTAAGTCAAGCTTGCTGAATGCCTATGAACTGTGCCTTTCACCTCCACCATATGTGTTGTACAACACTGTTATCCTGCATCACAATATGCTCACATGGGGCATTTGAACACATGGCCGATCAGACCCTGGTGGCAAATGAGATGCTGACACAAAATGTATGCCAAGTGTGTGCACAATGGACATACAATAGAACAATGTGTCATGAGAAACCTCCACAACACAACAGGCTTGCAAGTCAATGATATGCTAAATACCTAGGAAAATTAACATGCACAAATCAATATGAAATTGGCATGGCTGAGGCACACACTGGTGCCAGTTGTGTACCTGTGAGATGGGTGTAGGGGCTGCTGAGGTGATTCTTCATGCAGTTACACCTGCAAAATCATTTTGCTGAAGAGCAACAGGATAATCCAGTGCAGGTGCGAAGATTCAAAGCTTCTCACCTCCTCTGCAATGTGTGATCAAATCCAAATGTTGTCTTCTGCTTGCCTCCCTTCTACCATATCCACATGTATTGGTGAGTGTATGAAATATATGGTTTGGATGTCTGCTGCACACACAAGATACTATCTGTTGTCATGTGAGTAGTACCATGATGTTGGAAATGGAGCATGGGAACAGAGAACACTCAAAGGATGGACATTAGTAATCTGCGTTCTCTCATTCAATAATGAGCTGTGTGACCTCATGGGTAGGGAAGCACATATGGGCAACATCAGGCCCCTGACAATTGCACATCTCACACATGAACTCCTTTCTGACTTCTCAACACACAACATTAAACCCATGAAAATAGTCAGTCACAATGGTAAGGGTGAAATCAGTAACCTTCTCATACAAGTCTGTCAGTTGATGTGTCATCTAATTGATGTAAGTGCCGCATGGCTGTAAGGTTGCAAATGCTGCTTGTGAGCAGGTGCCCACTTGTTAAGTCAATTAGCTATGCATGCTGCACAGCGTCCTTGATTATCCACAAATGGCTAATGAGAATGTCATTTGTTCTCATAGCTACAATCTGTTGTACGAAAATATGGACATGTATTTCTCATCACAGGTGCTGACAGGATGAGACCACTGCAGCGCACACCATCCCGGGGGATGCATGACATCCTGGCTGCAGCTGTGAAACTGTCACGCACCTGTCCCTCAGGTAAATTGGGCATGAGGAGTGTCAACAGCTCAGATTACAAAGCCATTACATAGATCAAGATCCCCTTCTACATGGAATCAACAGTTGTTGATTACTAAGTGAAATACAGACCAGGAGTGACACATATGCATGTCTGTCATTTGGTGAGGCAGATTGTTGATAATGTTGTTTCTACCCTCTACAGCTATGTCTACAACTACTATGGTGAGACAGGTGCAGCAGGATAGACTAGGAGGGAACGCAAAGGGACAGAGAGTTGTGGCTGGAACTGGTGAGTTTGCTAGTATCATGTAGATCTCCGTGTAACACCTCAGGGCTATGGTGTGAGCGGCCATTTGTGGTGGTATCCAAACCAGATCACATGATCCTCATCTGCTGATGCAAGGTGCAGTAAATACAACCCTGGTGTTGCTGCACATGTAATACCTGGTCAATCACCAATACAGTTGCAACCTCTGTGTTTCAGATGATGCTGTTAAAGAGGCTGACAGACCGACAACCAGTAGTGGCAGACGGGAAATCCGAGGGGAGAATCCCCTGATCCTCCAGGCAGCAATGTCGGCTGCAACTCATGCCCGAGAGGAGGAGGATCAAGAGCAAGAGGACGTTGCCTTTGAGGAGGATGATGAGTACAATTTGTTAGACTCCGGGGATGACAATACTGACGTCCCCGCCTCACATCTTCTGACAAGCAACGCCCGTCTGCCTCCTCTCAGACTATCAATACCACGGCAAATATCAACACAGACACAGCTACCACACATCCACTCACAGACATCACTCACTCACAGCCCTCACGTCCGGGACCGACATGGTGGTTCCCCTACCCACTCTTCCCTACGCAGTGAATCCCTGCCATTCTCTCCACCATCTGTGGGGAGTGCCAGCCCTGTTGTGGACCAGGTATCCCCTGGGAACCCTTCTCCTGCCCACAGACTTCTACCTGCCAGCCTCCCTGTTTTTGGACCTGCTCATCTCAACCCTGTCAGACACCAGCAGAGGGGGCCTGCACATGACTATGGTGGCCAGTGGGAGCAGGACTTCTTCCAACAGCAGGCAGATGTGAGGCAGGACATTCGGGCCATAGGGGCTACCCTGTCTGACATATCTGGGTTCCTGCAGGACATGGCCCGATTCCCTCAGGGGGTGGACAGGGTGGGCCAAGCTTTGGACAGGATGGATAGCACTTGGCAGGAAATGTCTAGAAATACAAGAGACCTGATATCCATCCAAAGGGAAGAGAGTGCAAGACACCATGCCTTGGCCATGAAGATGATGGAGGGCATGGTGAGAGTGGTCCAAAGTCTACCTTCACAGCCAACGCAGGGAGGGGGACAATCATGTCGGCCTGTAGGACAGCACATCCCCACACCTGTAACACAAACTGCACAGCACCACAGCCAAGGTACACAAACACACCTGCACCCTGAACAGTCACTCCCACCACCCCCACTACCTGCCCAACCACCACCAACCGCTGCACAGTCACTCCCACCACCCCCACTACCTGCCCAACCACCACCAACCACTGCACAGTCACTCCCACCACCCCCACTACCTGCCCAACCACCACCAACCACTGCACAGTCACTCCCGCCACCCCCACTACCTGCCCAACCACCACCAACCACTGCACAGTCACTCCCACCACCCCCACTACCTGCCCAAACACCACCAACCGCTGCACAGTCACTCCCACCACCCCCACTACCTGCCCAACCACCACCAACCACTGCACAGTCACTCCCACCACCCCCACTACCTGCCCAACCACCACCAACCACTGCACAGTCACTCCCGTAACCCCCACTACCTGCCCAACCACCACCAACCACTGCACAGTCACTCCCACCACCCCCACTACCTGCCCAAACACCACCAACCGCTGCACAGTCACTCCCACCACCCCCACTACCTGCCCAACCACCACCAACCACTGCACAGTCACTCCCACCACCCCCACTACCTGCCCAACCATCACCAACCGCTGCACAGTCACTCCCACCACCCCCACCACCTGCCCAACCACCACCAACCTCTGCACAGTCACTTCAACCACCTCATCAACCAGCCCTTGTCCAGCCACAGACACCTAATGTGCAGACACCATTGGCACCTGCACCTCTTGATCAGCCTGGACAACACCCACAGACACGAAGGCGACGACCTCACCCCTCACCGCGTTCCTCCCCCCCACGATTGCGGCAACGCAAACATGACCGCCATTAAAATGGCTTATTTGTTTTGGGCTCCTTAGGAGTATTTTGACAATAAATATCTACTACTGTAATATTCTGTTGTGTAGTATGTCTCTTCTGACGATGTAGGCATGTGTGTGTGTGTGTGAGACAGGTACAAGTGTAACACATCATGGCAACACGTTGTAGTATGCATAGCATATGACTTACTAAATATGTGTCTATATTTGGCAATAGACATTCAAAATGAAGTGAAACTAGTCAGACAAAGTATAATACTGCAAAGTCATTTATGTAGGAACACAAAGAAACCGTCGGTTTGGAAGGGAGAAAGGAAAACAAATGATGATCTTAATGCAGAAGGAGAAGGGAACTTGGATTTGGGTGGGGCAAAACAAATATAATACGTCAGGTAGCGTCATGGGAACCAGTCTATTCACAAGGGGAGAAATAAATCATCGTCCAAAACAATGTCTCAGTCCAACAGTCAAGTGTCTTTCTGGTCATCATCCAGGAGCACAATGTCTAACTCCTCAGGGTCGGATACATCCACACGTCTGGCTGATGCAGGAACAGGCACCACACGGGAACGTGACACACGAGGCGTATGGGGGGAACCAGTGTGGGCCAACGGACAGGGGGACACATTGACGGTGGTATGGGAAGGCACTTGGGAGATGAAAGAGGTAATGGCTGTGGTCAGGGACTGGAGTTGGATGCCGATGTTGTCCATAGATCGGACTAGGTCCGCTCGCATCGAGCGTATCTCCAGACACACCTGTAGGAAGATGCGAGCGGACATGTCTGGTTGACCCTCGACCATCCAACTCAAGTCCCCTGGCACAGCCACAGGAGGAACAGCACCGGCACTGGGGGGGGGGGATACAGAAGGGACGTGGTGCCTCCGATCCGGAGCCGATGTGTTTGGCTTGGCGGCCAAGAGTAGGGAGACTGGTATCAGGGGATTGAGCAGGAGCCCCCGATGGCATGGGGGACGGTGGGGCAGATGGCAGGCCCAGATGGAATGTTGGCCTTCCCCGGGGACACCTCTTTGTGACCCACTAGTGATGTATGTGTGGGTGAGGGGCCATCCCCCACATCATGGTCCGAGGTGTCCGGTTCGTCACCCCCCCCTTCATTGTCCACAGCCTCCACCTGGGACATAGTACCGGTGTAGTGTTCGTCTTTATCCCGGGTGGGTGAAACCCTCTGGCCTGCAGATGTTGATGGCTCCTCCTCCTCCTCCTCCTCCTCCTCCCCTTCATCGCTAGTGGAAAGAGGGTTTAGCCGTCGCCGAACAGATGGTCTAATCCTCCGGACTTCTTCCTGCGGATCTCCTGTCTCATCAACCGTGCCTGCAGAAGTATAAGCAAAATCTTGATGTGGTGGTTGTTCCATGCATGACGCTACACATACATAGAATAGCCTAGGTCCAAATTTGTTTAACTCTATTCACACTGTACAGTTATCAGGGGGCGATTTACAACTTCTGGCGCATCTCCGCTAATCAGCAGAGGTGTGTCTGATGAGTTGTAACGCATCAGCCCACCCGTGCGTCACCCCTGTTGGACCACATGTACCAAGCGGCACACTGTGGCGCTTGGGTGGGCAGATGTGTGATGCATCCCCGGTGGAAGAGCCGAGCTTTGCTGTAGTGGCGTGGCAATTGCGGAGCCGCCTCCAGCAAGGCTCGGGGGTGCACGATCGCTAACATGCTGCGGCAATCCTAACACCTGCTTCAAGCAGGTGCGTAGATTTGACTTCGCTTGGCCCTAATAGTGACTGAGTGGTATCTTGTAGTTTCACTCAGCCACTTTTAGGATGCAATCCTGCACCGTATGCGTCACATTGTAATAATCCAGCAGCATGGCGCTTTGTGTGCTCCGCCGCTGCGTCACTAAAGTGACCCAATGGCGGTGCAAAGAGGCACAAGTGCCTTGTTGATCTGCCCATCAGTCCTTATGGACTAAGTGGTGGTTGGGAGCACACTGCCTCACAGTCCCAGCACAGTTTGCCCCTTTGCATCCGGGTATATGCTGTGTACAGTACTAACTAACTCCTGATTCATCTGTGTTTGCTGGGAATGCTGCCAAGTTATTCTGAGGTCACAGTAACACTCACAGGAACACAGCAAAGCAAGATGATTTACTTTGCTCTCCATGAAACTGCAGCTCTCTACTGATGAAGCGCTCATTCCAGGAACACGTGTCTAGGGATATACAGCAAAGTCAGCAGCAATTTTGGTGTATCACTCCAGATTATTCCAAAGTGAGTTTGGAATGTGTACTGCATTTACCAGGATGCAAAGGGACAAACCGTGCTGGGACTGTGAGGCAGTGTGCTCCCAACACCCATTCTGTCCATGCACTTACATTACATGTATGCACACTGTCATATACTGATTTGAGTTTGACATGGACATCTCATGTGTATTATTGTGGCTTGCGCAACTGAATTATCCAAACCTCAACCTTGGCATTGTTGTGATCTGTGTGTCGTGTCACTGCTGCATGTACCAGTTCAACTACAAGTCCACCAGAGGAGAACATGAAGAGTCCAGATATAAATGATATTGGCCATTGATATTGATTTGCAGCTATTTAACGTCTGGACAAGTGTCATCTGCATTGTAGCATTGTATGGGACAAGACAAATGTGGGTCACACATCCACGTGGGGTCTGGAGTACTCCTCTAGCTACATTGTGTGTCTAGCCTTTTGATGTCCCCACACATCTTCAGACAATCCAGTGCCACATAGTGACTTACTTGACTGACACGGTAGTGCAGTATCACCGCTGAACAGTGGTGGGCAGTTGTGTCAGCTATCTGTGCATGTGAAATGTCATACAGGCCACTGAGGGTCAGACGTCTGTCAGTGGTCACACCTTGCAGACCTATGAGTACTTGTGAGTGCTGCAAGGATCTCAATATCTGTCTTGACTCCAAGGCACATGATGATCTGTCTCAATTGTAACACAACGCTACAGGTGCAATGCTAATCACAACATCCAATCCCCCATGGCCTGCCATGTGCAGACTGGACCGTCTCTGTACCATCGCTCATCCAATGCACACATCCGTTGTGATGGACTTGGTACAATTGTTGTGGTGCTGGCAGAGCAGAATTCAATATGGATGCATGAGTGTGGCTCATTTACCCAGTTGTCATGAGAACATTACAACGCCCAAAGTGCACTCTGGCCTGTATAGTCCATATGCCACAGTGTGCCTATCAAAACTTGGTGACTGCTGCTTGGACATGGAATTGGCTAATGGAGGCATGGGACACACAATGGTACAGCACTGTTTCACTCACATCATACTCCCAGACTCATATTGCATATGATGAACTTACTAGGTCTATGCTGCTCGTGCTCCTCCAGCTGAGCATGGAGGGTTGGCCACGCTGCTCGCAGGACCCTCCTGTACAGTGGTGAGAGGCGAGGACGATGTACATGGTGCTGGGTGGACAGGCCAGCCAGCTCCGTAGCCTTGTGACGGGCCCACCGCTTCAGGTCCTCCCAGCGCTTGCGGCACGTCCTAGTCCTCCTGGTGAACACTCCCACTGCACTGCAGCGCTCGGCGATGTTGGCCCATACCCTGCCCCGGGCTGCAGTGCTCAGCTGTTGCTCAGGGTCCCCATATAGCTGAGGGAATTTCTCCAGCACCCCCTCCACCAAGATGTCCAATTCCCTGTCTGAGAAAGGGGGGGCTCTCTCCTCATATTCCTCAGCCATTATGGGGAAATTGGTAAGATGAGAGCAGCAGGATGCCTGTGGATCTGATCAGTGAAAGGGGATGACTCTGAATGACCACAAAATGGCTGCCAAGTACTTCCTGTAAAGTATTTCCTGTCTCCCACTTGATGTATCACCTTGCCTGTATGCAATGATGTGGTCTAGTTTATTTTCGTAATTTACGGCCCGATTTCGTAGTTTCCGGTTCCGGAGCGTCGTTTACGCGCACGCGCACTACGCTACGCAACCGGAAACTACGGTTTTGCGCCGTAACTTGCGAAAATTACCCGGAACACATTATTTCATACAGGAAATGTTATACAGGTAGTGGGAGACAGGAAACACATCACAGGAAGTATTTTGCTGCCATTTTTATTCATCCTGGGCCATCCACAATCAGTAAACAAATCCACTGCCATCCTGTTGTTCTGATGTAGGAAAAAGTGAAAGGACAATGCAGGTGTTATGCATGATTATGTAGCAAAAGGGGGAACAGTTCATTTCATGTCATTTATGCACTGACAGGGGGTAGGGGGCTGACAACATCCATCCGACTTTCCTATTCTCATACTTTGCATTATGGGACATGTAGTTCATATTGAGTACTCAGTATCAGAGTTGCATGACGTGTCATGTAACATTGGTGTGGAGAAGTGTGGATATGTCAGATACATATGGGGGCCGCTGTGTGCCCCAATTACGCCACAGTAGCGTAAGTTTATTGGCGCAGCAGCGCTACGCCAACTCCATGCTGTGGGGTATCTTCAACGTGACGCATCTGTGAAATGTGTCATATTGTATGGCCCTGCACCGCAGTTGTGCGTTCCTGCACAGGGGGGGGGGGGGCGGCCTTCCAGCACACATACGCCACCAAACAGTGGGAGCATGAAAAGTACAAAATTACACTGTCATTTTCGTAGCCATGCTGCGTCCCAACCCTGCACCTGCTTGTAGGAGACGTGAGAATTGATGCTGCATGTTGGGCATCGGCTCGCCGCTTGCCTTGCTGGAGCTGCGTTGCGCTTGCGACCCAACTCCAGTGGTGCTTCACCTTTATGACAGCATAGGCTTCACACTTCTGTCTATACTTGGTCCACAGCGCACAGCTTTGTACATGCGGCACAGCCATGATGGCGCAAGGGATGTCTGCTGTGAGGCACAATTACTTGGCCATCCCTGCTGATATGCAGAGATGCAACTCTTATTGTAAATCTGACCCATGGTGCATGATTCTAACATGACATCATCACTCACATTCTGGGCCCATCATTTGTGGGGGAGTCAATTCTCTAGTGGTCTTAGGCCTGAGTATGCAACCTTTTGTGATTTGGTGACCCATCCTTATGAGGTCCAGGTATGTCTCTCAGGACATGTATTGTTTGTCATCAGCGTGAATAGTTTGTTTAAGGGATGTCCACTACGCTGATCGCTGACATGGGCACGTGACCTGAGGCACAATCCACCTTTTGACTTCTGTCAGCAGCTGTGATTTGCATGCAGTTAGTGTGGTTTGGAAAGTCGTCTCAGGGTGGGATTTATGGACACTGTTGTGTCTGTCCACATTTCATCATTGACAACAGACAGCAAACCACATGTTGTCCGTGGCACTACAGGTTGCTCATGCAAAATATGTGGCAACTAGCAGATCACGGACTTGCATGCCCTGACGTCGGTCATGTGCAATAGCCCGGGCTCCCACATTCAGAGCTAGTCGAGGGTGGAGAGGCATGTGTAAGCCATGCATTAGAGCAATGTTGTGCAAAACACAACAGGCTAGTATAATCTTGCACACAACTACTGGGGAGTACAGAAGCACATCCCCTGTACGGTCGAGACATCTGAATCGCGACTTCAACAGACCAAAAGTGCGCTCGATGATGGCTCGAGTACGTATGTGTGCCCTATTGTACCTACGCTGAGGTACAGTGTTAGCACGCCTGTAAGGGGTGAGGAGATGTGGAGAGAGTGCATACCCAGCGTCACCTGAGGAGGGAAGAATGGGAAGTTGTTAACATTTCACTCTTTGACTTTGACAGGACATGATCTATACATTCATACATGCAGTGTCTGTTGGGCCATGTTTCTTATTGTACAATCGTTACTATTGGGGGGCATTCATATATTTACTTGACGCATATCACCCATTTTCAGTGCTTGGTACTTACCCAGTAGCCACATGTTACCAAATTCTCCAGCATCCATACGCCGAGCAAGAGGTGACATGCGGAATATGAAGCTGTCATGTGTACTGCCTGGGAACGCTGCATGCACATTGATGAACCTTCCACTGGCATCACAGACTGCTTGAACATTGATGGAATACCATCTGTGTCTGTTGCAGAAGATGTGTGCAATGTGGCGGGGTGGCTGAAGGGCCACATGGGTGCAATCTATTGCACCCAGCACACGTGGAAATTGTGCAAGGAGATAAAAATCTCTTGCTGCCTTTTGTCTCATGTCCAGTGTATATGGCATTTTGATGTAGTTGGGGGCTCTCTCAGTGATGCATCTCAGTACCTGATGCAGGCACCGCGACTGGCTCGCCTGGGAAATGCCCACATGGTCACTAGTGACCCTTTGGAAGGAGCCAGTAGCAAAGAAGTGGAGGGCAGAAAGGATCTTGAGGTATGCTGGTATAGCATGTGAGCAGCAGGTCACAGAGTCAAGTTCCTGCTCCCACTCACATACCATTTCCAGGATTACTTCAGGTGGGAAACGGTACCTGGCCCTTACATCCTGGCTGGACATTCCAAATAGGTTGATCCTCTGCCTGTAGATCCTCTGTGCTCTCCTCCTCCTCCTCCTCAAGTAGTTTTGCCGCATGGCAAGGGGTAGTGCTACAAACACGTTCAGTGACATCCTGAAAAGGGTTTTTTGTGTCTGCTCAGCATTCATACATGCTGCAGGGCTGGGATTGGCTGCTGTGTGTCAGCTGATCCATGTTGGGGGATGGGTGGACCTTGGCCAGGTGTTTCGTCTTGACTAACATGGCAATTGGTCCGAAATCGCAATTTACGGCCCGTAATCGCAATTTACGGCCCGTAATCGTACTTTACGGCCCGTAATCGCATTTTACGGCCCGTAATCGCATTTTACGCAAGTGTGCGGTAAAGTCCGCCTATATGCCGTAATATCCGGCCCGGTGGCGGAAATTACGGCCCGGCGGCGGACGTAAAGTTAGTAGTCGTAAGTCTCTTCTGTGAATCCCGAAAAGTAGTAAGTTCATTCTGTGAATCCCGAAAAGTAGTAAGTTCATTCTGTGAATCCCGTAAGTAGTAAGTGCATTCTGTGAATCCCGAAAGTAGTAAGTGCATTCTGTGAATACCAGATAGGAGTAAGTGCATTCTGTGAATACCAAATGTCTTAAGTTCATTCTGTGAATCGGGCCCCTGGCTCGTAGGGTAAAAAATAAAATTTATTAGGCCCTCGGCTGGTATCGTTAAAAGGGGTGCAGAATGAGGTTGTTACTGTGTTTTAAGGTACATCAACCTCAGAAAGTGCGTCGACATGTTTCAAAGTGTAAAACCTCCTTCTTCAGGACGAGGGAGTGCACAAACCTCCTCACCTTACTCACATGTAGTGTAGATGTAAAAGTGAATTTTACAAAATTTCTATCTACAAAAAAATTAGGTGTAATGTTCCTAATCGTGTTTATAATATAATAGTCTGTTGCGCACAGTTGGCGATAATAGAACAAGACCTGTAAAGATAAAAAGCAAAATAAATCCTATCATCACATTAGGACGTAGATTCTCATCAGGAAAAAGAACCTGTTCAAAAATGAAGGGTAGTCTGTGACCAGTTAAGGTCTAGAACCCTGAAAAAGAAAAGGACAAGGACACACACAAAGACAGGACATACACATTACAATGAATAAGTCATATGCTTCTCCTTAGTGGTTGGATTATTGGAGGAAGATTGGTTTTATCAATGCTTACTTATATATTAACGATTTACAAAAAGGGGGTGGTGATGAACAGAGTGTCTGAGTTACTTATATATTAAGGCAGGATGGCCTCATGAGCCCTGCGTGGTATTGGGGGTTGTCTTCCGGCTCAATGCGGCCACCTAAAGGACATAGGAAGCTCAATTCAGGTTTTTGTTGGTACTACTCACGAGTAACGTAGACATAGTTCCCTAAGCATCAAACTCACGGTTACAGCAAAACTCGGTGGGCTGCCTTCCCCTCAACGCGGCTCCGACGTACTGCCGTGTGTTGGAGACTCGCCCCTTATATACTCCAAAGTGCGAGTTTAATTACTGCTTAACTCAAAGCGGATCAAGCCCAAAGAAGGAGTGTCACCCTAAATTGTTTGCCGGTTCTGCGCGGATGTCTTGGGCGTTTCTCTTTCAAGTGTGCATGCGCGCGGGAGTAGCGAGATGCTGTGTACACTAATTTTAATCTATCGCGCATGCGTGATATCGCGCCATCTCCCTGCGCGTGTGTAGAGGGCAGGGACAAAGGAATCTTGTATGCAGCTACACGGAGCAAATTATAAGTGCTAACTCCTCAGGTATAACTCTATAAAAGAGTGTTAGACCTGTATTTTAGTGCATTAGATCGCTACAAGCTTTGCTATGCATGTGATAGGAAAAACGGCTCACTCAGATCATATTACGCTGGGATAGCAGTGTGGGCAAACTTCTGCATATGTCGATCTCTTATGGAGGGGCACATAATTCCCAACATTGACATATCAATCGTTTATAGGTGGGAAGTCAAGTTTAGCTGGTGTCTCCACTGGGGGTTCTTAGATAAGGCGTGACTTATGAGCCCATAAGTCATCGCAGCTGGCCCCATGGGATAGAGTCATTGAGTCCGTTGGTATCCGTGCACAGACGGAAAACCCACCTCTGCTCCTTTTCAAATAGGCCAACATCTGTGGGTAGCTGTTTAATAACAGTCCAGAGTAGTTCATTGACACAATGTTGCGCCTCCAAAAAATGTGCTGCCATTTTTGTGGTTGATTTTTTGCACCTCACGTTGCTCTTATGTTCATTTATTCTGGTCTTAACTGCTCGAGTGGTCATGCCCACGTACTCCAAGTTACATGGGCACGTAATGAGGTAAACAACATTCTTGCTGTTGCAATTGGTGAACACTCGTTGTTCCCACCTTGTGCCATTCTTGAAAGGTAGAGTGTGACTTTTCTTCGTCAAGTGGCAACTATTGCAATTTCCGCATGGATGAGGATGAAAACTGTCAAACCGGAGGAGACAGTTCCTCGCTGTTGATTTGAAATGGCCAGGCCATAAGAGAACTCTCCCAGAATAAACAACTGACTATAAAGTCGACTAAGATCCTCCATCCCAACAATCCTTTCAGGGGCAAAATACGCACCTGGCGACGTTACATAGACGACGTCCTAGTCATCTGGGAAGGTGATGGCCAATCAATCATGGATTTCATGACATGGCTGAACACACAAAATGCCTTCTTAAAATGTACTCATTCCATGTCCAAAGAGTCGATGGTGTTCCTGGACTTAAACATCTACCATGAGTCAGGTTTCTTAAAGACAGAAACTCATTTCAAACCAACAGCGAGGAACTGTCTCCTCCGGTTTGACCGTTTTCATCCTCGTCACTTAAGAGAAAACCTGCCATACGGACAGTTCCTCTGCCTGCGCCGCAATAGTGACGTAGCAAGGTACAAGTCCCAAGCCCAGGATCTGAGCAAAAAACTTAAACAAAGACTATATCCAGAAAAGGTTATAAAAACTGCTATGAAAAGGGCTCGTAATAATAACCGAGAGGCACTCCTGGAAGACAAAGTTCCAAAAGACAACACTTTGAACAGACCAGTATGTGTGAGTACATATAGCACACTCTCCAACCAGGTCACCAAACTGGTGAACAGACACTGGCGTATACTCACGAGTGGCACATTAGACTTGGAGAAACCTCTCTTTGCCCACAGGAGAGGAAGGAACCTCAAAGATATTCTTGTTTATACGAGACCACAAAGCACAGTAACCCAACAACCACAGTTACAAGGAGTGCAGGGACACCACCCATGCAGAAATTGCAATAGTTGCCACTTAACGAAGAAAAGTCACACTCTAACTTTCAAGAATGGCACAAGGTGGGAACAACGAGTGTTCACCAATTGCAACAGCAAGAATGTTGTTTACCTCATTACGTGCCCATGTAACTTGGAGTACGTGGGCATGACCACTCGATTAGTTAAGACCAGAATAAATGACTCTATCCCATGGGGCCAGCTGCGATGACTTATGGGCTCATAAGTCACGTCTTATCTAAGAACCCCAGTGGAGACACCAGCTAAACTTGACTTCCCACCTATAAACGATTGATATGTCAATGTTGGGAATTATGTGCCCCTCCATAAGAGATCGACATATGCAGAAGTTTGCCCACACTGCTATCCCAGCGTAATATGATCTGAGTGAGCCGTTTTTCCTATCACATGCATAGCAAAGCTTGTAGCGATCTAATGCACTAAAATACAGGTCTAACACTCTTTTATAGAGTTATACCTGAGGAGTTAGCACTTATAATTTGCTCCGTGTAGCTGCATACAAGATTCCTTTGTCCCTGCCCTCTACACACGCGCAGGGAGATGGCGCGATATCACGCATGCGCGATAGATTAAAATTAGTGTACACAGCATCTCGCTACTCCCGCGCGCATGCACACTTGAAAGAGAAACGCCCAAGACATCCGCGCAGAACCGGCAAACAATTTAGGGTGACACTCCTTCTTTGGGCTTGATCCGCTTTGAGTTAAAAAGTAATTAAACTCGCACTTTGTAGTAAATAAGGGGCGAGTCTCCAACACACGGCAGTACGTCGGAGCCGCCTTGAGGGGAAGGCAGCCCACCGAGTTTTGCTGTAACCGTGAGTTTGATGCTTAGTGAACTATGTCTACGTTACTCGTGAGTAGTACCAACAAAAACCTGAATTGAGCTTCCTATGTCCTTTAGGTTGCCGCATTGAGCCGGAAGACAACCCCCAATACCACGAAGGGCTCATGAGGCCATCCTGCCTTAATATATAAGTATGTATAAGAACAACAGGAGTAAACCCATAAACCACGTTGGGATGGGTGTGGAGTAGAAAGAAAAACAATTCCCAACAGGTATCAGTTGAAGGCAGTTAAGTGATGTATGCATTTGGCATTACATGAACAAGAAATAAGGAGGCTCATATAGTTTTAGAAGCTTGTTATTCACCAATTTCGAAGAACATCGCCAATCATCTGGTACATGCCATCACATGGCCGGACCAATCCACGGACAAACATACCATCACAGCCGCAGGGGGCCTAGAACCTGTAATTGGCCACTACAAATGCCAATCCGGCAGTGTGTGTGACCTCACCATCAACACAAAATAATTCACCTACAACGGCCTCACACACAAACTCAACCATCACTCCAACTGCAAGACCCAGAATGTGATCTATGCGATCCGCTGTCCATGTGACCTCATTTACATCGGCCAGACAACCCAAATGGTTAAGCAGCGTATCATCCAGCATAGAAGCAGAATTAACTGCAAAGTGTTGACCGCCCCTCTGGTCTCACACTTTCTCGAAAAACAACATCTTGACACAGACCTGAGATGGATGGTCATTGAGAAACCCAAACTGCCTGTCAGAGGCGGCAGTATGTCCAATTTGCTAAACAGAGCAGAATGCAAATGGATTTCACGCGTTGACTCTGTTAACCATGGCCTCAATCACTGTCTAAATACCTTTATCCTGCAAACCGAGTCCCCCCCTCCTTTGGCCGCCAAACCCTTTGTGCTTTGAGACACACCCTGTAGCCGTTTCCTCATCATCACACTGCCCCATACCAAATGTAACCTGGTATATGTGCTCTACGCACTCTGAGCCAATATGTTAACACATGTATTCGTTTCAGTTAATTTCTATTTGATTAGTCACAACTGATAGTTGCCTTAACTACATATATGTTTTACGTGCTCCACTCATGTATTATAATGGTTACATAACATATATGTCTTTCTCTCCCACTCAATTGTTAACATGTAATTCAATTGACCTATTGAACATTGCCTGAATAATGTCTTAATGCCTGTGTTTTCCAATGCTTTGCAATGTGCCCTCTATCCAGCCCACGTAAAAAGTGTTTGGGTCACCTCTGTTTGCTACTTATTCGGGTCCCTACGATGCCTTGAGCTCGCCAGTCCTGCTCTGCCTTCACTCTTCCTGTTTTCCCACGTTGCCCCGACAACAGCGCAAGCCACCCCCTGTCCCGCCCCCCTCGCCCCTGGACATACCTTCCGCCCAGTCAGCCACCCAATCATGGGTAATATACAAGGTCCGAACCCTTCCGGGTTCACGGAGCTGCTTGCATTCACCGCCAGCCGCCCGAATTGCCTGAGCCCTCATCGCCGCCGGACGCCTAGATTTATTCAGGTATTTATGACTATGGAGCCTTGCAGCACGCCAGACGAGGAGCACGCCAGGCACCGCTCCCGCCGGGCGGCTGCTCCATGCGTGCCTCTTCCCTTACACCCTCCACGCCTCCTGCTATCTCGCAGAGCTCTAACTCGGGGCTTGTTTTTCATAGGTGCTGCCATGCTATTACTGCCCTCGACGACGTCATACCAGTGCAGGTTAATTGATTACTGTAGGTATGAGCCTGTGACTTCATCGTCCCCATTCTGGGTCATGACGGTCCATGCCTTTCCCTCATAGACGCCGCTGCCTCCGCCAGGGTATCCAGATACCACGCAAATGGTCTTGCGTGCTCAAGTATGTTGTAGCATAATTACTCACATCATCCCCAGCACCCGTTTCCCGTTACCACCATAGTTCACCGCTACCATACGCAGAGACTCACCCCTCTTGTCACATCGCTCACACGCGGTTAAAATACCCCCCGTCCCAACACTCCATCAGCAACCCTCTGCACCTCGTCGCCTATCCCCCTGTCACCTTTTACCCACCTCAACACTCCAAATTTAGCGAACCTCGACGCGCCTTAGATCACCCATTTAATCACCACTAATTTGACCCCTACACCCCTTGCCCTGGCACGTCCTTGCTCTCCCCCGTCTTACGTGCGTGCTCCGCCTCCCCCGCCCTTTCCGCCCCCAACTCCATCCTTGCTGTCCTTCCTTTCCCTTCTTGATTCGACCTTTCTCCCAACAGCACTGCTCGTAACTCGACAACCCTGTCCTGATGACGATCCCGACTCAAGGGGATCGAAACGCCGTCGACATCACAGCGCAATTTCATGGCGCATTTAACGTTTTTGGCTCCTGTAAAATTGTTTATTCCATGTTTTAAGTGACTAATACTTAATCCTGCGGAGCCTTCACTGTATAATTTCATTGTCACTTTGCGCCGTTCACGCTGTACACGTTCTGCACTTGCCACTTCACCTTTCACAAATTGTATATATCACCATTCACCAAGTGCCCTCGGGTTGTCACATGATTCCTTCTGTACAGTGCTGTTTTAACTGTATTTCCATGTGAAACACCCTTCTTCGAAATTGGTGAATAGCAAGCTTCTAAAACCATATGAGCCTTCTTGTTTCTTGTTCATGTAATGCCGAATGCATACATCACTTAACTGCCTTCAACTGATACCTATTGGGAAATGTTTTTCTTTCTACTTTAATATATAAGTAAGCATTGATAAAACCAATATTCCTCCAATAATCCAACCCCTAAGGAGAAGCATATGACTTATTCATTGTAATGTGTATGTCCTTGTCTTTGTGTGTGTCCTTGTCCTTTTCTTTTTCAGGGTTCTAGACCTTACCTGGTCACAGACTACCCTTCATTTTTGAACAGGTTATTTTTCCTGATGAGAATCTATGTCCTATTGTGATGATATGATTTATTTTGCTTTTTATCTTTACAGGTCTTGTTCTATTATCGCCAACTGGGCGCAACAGACTATTATAATATAAACACTATTAGGAACATTACACCTAATTTTTTTGTAGATAGAAATTTTGTAAAAATTCACTTTTACATCTACACTACATGTGAGTAAGGTGAGGAGGTTTGTGCACTCCCTCGTCCTGAAGAAGGAATTTTTACACTCCGAAACATGTCGACGCACTTTCTGAGGTTGATGTACCTTAAAACACAGTAACAACCTCATTCTGCACCCCTTTTAACGATACCAGCCGAGGGCCTAATACATTTTATTTTTTACCCTACGAGCCAGGTATTTTTTTAACCATCACTTTTCACCACCTCACCACTCACACTTAACTCCCTACACACACCAACACATAGTACACTTCAAGTGCTCCTACGTAGTCATGAGTCGTAGCACGCCGCATCCCATAGAGGGGTGCGAAGACCCCAATGATGAAGCATGACACCAAGGGGCCTGTTGGTGTGTGAGGGGTATTCTACACAACACTGTGTGCTGCCCACCATTGTAGGGACCACTACCACCACTGGAGTGGATTCCATTCTGTTTATGTAAATTGCCAGGGGACACCGAATCCACTTTCCCTCTCCCTCCCTCCTTTGTTAAAAATAGTTTCACCACTGTACCCTAATCCGTGCAATTTTTTAACCCCACCATTTTAAATAAAATTTCGCTGAAGCAGTGTTTTGCAAGGCAATATGCAAATGTGGGCCACTTTATTTTAGCCTTCCCGGGACGATTTTTAATCCTAATCCAACCCTGCTACTGGGTTCCCCCCAAACGGTATACAGCACACACTGCTGTAGAATATGGAGAGGCATTCTCAATCCCCTCAGTTCAATGATACCACATGTGAGGCCTCCAACAATATTAGATCATAGGGCCCGGTACACAACACAACGAGAGCATGGCAGACACTCGCAATACCTGCCAACAAAACCCCACTGTACGCACCGTTACTCCTGTTGGCACACCCCTCATCTGTATCAGTCACGAAGGAGGCAGGCGCACTCACCGTTTTACAGGAGGCCGGGGTCAAAACTATGGGCGATGCTTCCCTGCAGGTTGTTTTCTCACAATTAATGAATTTGGGAGGGGACGGCTGTGCACTATATCACAGAGTTTTGTATATTACAGGCTAAGGACAGCCATGAAAGCACTATTCCCCAGCGTTCCCCAAGAACCACCCACATTAATATCGCTGCAATCCCTGCTGGCATGCAATGTTGGGAGAAAAACAATTACCAAACTCTACAGTGCTTCGCAGCGCGAGAATAGTGGGTCCACAGATAAAGCAAAGGTGAAATGGGAGGTAGCTCTGGGGCCCGATAGCGCAGGTGGACTGGGAGTTTTGCTGTGCACTGTTAGATAGGCTTACTTCAAACTGTAATCTCAAGATAATACATTTCAAATATTTAAATCTTCACAGCAGGACTACTACTCTCCCGCACAGCTTACATATTTGGGTTGTGCAAAGAGGACGCATGCGTCAGATGCGGGGCAGTTGAGGTGAACTTTCTGCATCTGGCTTGGGAGTATGGACCGGTGTATCGATATTGGGGCAGGGAAACGCAGCCTCTATCTGAAAAGGTAGAGATGCAAATAGAATGCCCCCTTCAATCTGCCTACTATGCAGGGCGGGACTGGGAAACTAAACTGGCCCTTTCAAACTGCTCGGCCAGCACCCCCTGGAGGGAGGAGGGTGCAGCTGAGCTGTTTGCGAGGGCCGGTTTTGGCTGATTTTGTTACAAGGGGCCGATATTGGCAACCACTGGAAACAAAAACAGCTCCATAGGGTGCAAAACTAGCCCACATCCTGGTGGCCCACCGGGGAAACGCCCAGTGCCCGCTACGGCCAGTCCGCCCTGCTACTGGGCCTCATCAGAACACTTCCACCACCACTCCGCAAATTAATAGCAGTGGCATTGCCAATGGCAAAACATAGAGTGTCAATATGCTGGGGAGGGAGGAATGCACTACACCACTCAGACTGGATGTGGGATCTATCCTATTGTAAAGCTCAGTTGGACACGTCTGCTGAAGAGCTGCCGCAGGCTTCCAGACCAAGAGACTTTTGGGCCCAGTATTTAGCCGATATGTTGGATAAGAGCTCAGACTGAGACACTGTATGTAACAAAGAGAACCAAGATGTGCTAGGGTCGGTCCCAGGTGGCTGGGAGGATTACAATATTGTGTATTATTTATGCATGGTCCTTGGATATGTCGATATGCCAGTGTTCTTGTTCTATGTTCCTTTCTTACTTTGGTTTGTTTATACATGCAAACTACAACTGTATCCCATACTAAAGTATAATAAAAATGTAATTAAAAAAACAACATCAGTAACTGGTTACTGTTGGGGCTTATCCACGGGTTAGGGGGAGGGGAGTCCAGAATGGTGGCTTTATTTCACTTCCAGGCTGCAGGGATCATGGGGATTGGGTCAGGGCGACAGACCGATGCCGAGTAGGAGGGAACAGAATGGTGGTCCCTAGCGTGTCCCAGGCATCACAGCCTACTGAGGAAGGCCTGACTGAGGCCAGAAAAACACAACACGGGCCATTTGAGCATGCACAATGTATTACAGTGTTCTCTTCAGCACATTCTGCACTGGATGGGGGTCTGTTTTTTATGAGGTTGTTGGCCCCCACCAACTGCGTAGTTAGGAATATTTCATCATAGCTTTAATTGATCAAGTCATATTACAGATGGTAATCTCATGGGAACAGTCGCCAGGCAGGCTACCCCCCAATCCACATAGTCAGTCCTGATCCAGCCTTGAGAGTGGCAGGAAATACCCCTGCAGTTGCCACCCACACTGGGGAAATGACATCAGCAGGATATTGGTTCCATCAATGGTTGAGCAGCACTGTACCCTTCCCCCGGCGGGCTTTGTGCAATCAATGTCAGGGTCCCAGGTCAGCATCCACCAGTTCTCCTTGGGATCACAAGAGTCAGCCTGGGCCAACTACACCCCTCCTGGCACAGGCCAGGTTGGCCCCCTACCACCCTAAGCAATGTGACAGGACAGAGGAAATGTACCAGGGTCCAGGCCTCGATCTTGGCTCAGGTGCTCGGTGACAGGGCATGCCACTTGGCCCAAGTACTTCAACCAAGATGAGTCCACAACAGCTTCCAGCACACAGCCTTTGCATGGCAATTGTTGGTCTGTTTTGCTGCTGCGTGCCGCATCTGGACTCTGAACCATGGACCCATCCATTGATGTAGTATAGACCTCACAGTCACCAATGGCACCGTTATTGTGCAGATAGTGGTCCTTGCACCAGGAACCTCACAGAGGTGTGGCCATCTTCTATCCCGGGACCCAAGTTAACCCACCCTCCATATTCAAGACAATTACTGCTCAAACCATCTAAGGCCATCATTCATGAACCCAGATATTTGAGTCACATGAACAATTACAAGAACGGAGAGCAGCTAATAACAGCAAAATAAGAAGCCAGAGGCATGCAAAGGAATGCTATCTCAAAATGCTCTATTACTTACCGGTAATCTTCATTACTCCGGGTCCCGTTGTCCCCGTCCCATTCATTACAAATTGGAGATAACCATCTCCCGACAGAAAAAAAGACAAGAGGAATGCTGGGACCCTAATACTGCTCCTCCCACCAGGAGTACATAAGCAGTACTTATCCAGCATCCCGCCTGTACAACCAAGCCCAAACAGGAAGGCCAGCCACCCGGGCGGGAGGGAGAGGTGTATGAATAGAACGAGGACAACAGGACCCGGAGTAATGAAGATTATCGGTAAGTAATAGAGCATTACCCCCAGGTCCCTTATGTCTCACCCCATTTATTACAAATTGGAAAATACCAAAGCAGAAAAATGGCCTTCCGAATCCACAAGCACATCCAGGAAACCACAACAAAAGCAGCAACCCAAGGGAGCACCGAGAAGGAGGGAAAGGGGGACCGCAGGAAGCAACCGGCCCTCAACCCAAAACAGGACAGCAGGGACCAAACCAGGACCGGAGACAACCAAGAAAAAAACAGAAGGCCAGGGCCCCAACAAGGAGGCCGCCAACCAGAGAAACCGGAACAGGGCAACCAGGACCAAGACCCAAAGGACACGGCAAAGGAACCCACCGGACAAGGCCGCCGAGCCCAGAACCACCATGAAGGTAGACCGGACCCGGCAGCCACCCAGACACAGACCAAACCCCACCGAGGGGGCCCAGGAACAAGGAAAGAAAAGACCAGAACCACCAAACAACACACAACCAAGCACCCAGCCCAGAGGGAGGAGCCGAAGGAAGAGCACAGGGGCCTAACAGGAGCGAGACCCCAACCAAACCAAAAGGACAGGGAAGGAGACAAAGACCCAAAACCCCAGGAGGCCAAAAGCCTCACAGAGAAGGAGGCCGCAACCCAAACCAGGAAGGACACAAAACCCAGAACAGAAATGGCAGAGGAAGCCAACCCAAAAACCACAGGCCAGAGAAGCCCCCAGAAAGAACCAGCCGAATGCGGACCAACAACGGGGAGGCCAACAAGGACCGGAAACCATAAAAGAACAAACCAGCAAGTGAGGGGACAGGGTCACTGGCCACAACCCCCCAAAACCCCCAAACCCCAAAAAAGGGAGGGAAAATCAAGGCAGGACGGGATTCCAGGGCAACCAGGAACCCCCGGCAGCCCCCACACCAGGAAACATCCAGGCATAAAACCCGAACCACAGAGCCAGGAAGCCAGGGCCAGAGCCAAGCAACCAGCCGACGCAGGAGGACCCGCAGGCTCAACCAACTCTCGGAAGGAGCCCACACAGCACCCAGGCCAAAGCAAAAAAGGCAGGGAGGGACAGAGACCCCCAGCACACCACCGCCGGAACACACAGAAGGCCGGAAAAAGAAACAGAGGAAACCGCCAAAGCGTAAACCGGAGGAAGCAGAGAAGGCAGAGGGCCAAGCAGCAGCAAAACCCCAGACAACCCGCAGCCAGGAGGGAGCACCCCACAGAGGCAAGAGGAACATCACAGAACCGCACCCCAACCAGAGAAGGAGGGCGGGGCACCCTAACAGACACACAATGGGAACAGAGCCCGGGGTAGCGAGGGAAGTGGAACTCCCAGCAACACACCCCAAAAACAGCCTAAAAGCAACAGCACAGCCAGCAAGCCAACCAAGGAGGCACAGCCCCAGGCCACCCCGAACCAGCAGGAGGCCGGCAGAACAGGAGCAACAGGAGGCAACCCAGGACACGCCAACCCAGAAGCACCGAACACCAGGACCCTGCACAGGCCCAAACAGGGGAACCGCAACCCAGGAGAAAGCCAACGATGAAAGAGCATCAGGGCAAGAGGGAAACCCAAAGCCCACAGCATCCAACGGAAACCCCAGAACCAGGTAGAAAAAAATGGAACCCAACCACAGGTGAACCAAGCCCGGGAAGAGAAGCACCGCCAGGAGCAGGCCCAGAAGGCCCCACCAAGACATGGCCACAAACCGCAGAGCGCCCAGCCAGGACACACAGAGAGAGCATAGGCAAGGACGTGGAGCCGAAAAAGGCGACCAACAGGCACCCAAAACCAGCAGAAGCGGGAAAGCCCCAGGAGACACTCAGCCCGGCACCCACAACAGGAACCACATGAGACCAGGACCCCCCAGGGAGCAAGCGCACCCAGAGCCTAGACGGACACCCAACCGGGAGAACCGCAGAACAGAAGAGGGGAACAGGAGCCACGCCAAGGTTTCGGCAGCAGCGAAAGACAGCCAGGTCCAAACAGCAGCAGCAAGAAACCCAGGAACCCAAGGAGAACCGCCACCGGAACAACACCTGGGGCGGGGGCGAAGGAAGACCAGGCGCTCAACCACACCAGCCATAGAAGCCCACACAAGGCACCCCCAGGCGGCTCCAACCAGGAACAAACCAGGCCCGACCAAACGGAACCGCAGAGACCAGACGAGAACAGGAACAGCTGCAGAACCAGGAGGGGCGGCCAGGAACACCGAAGCAAGCCCAATGCAAGCAGAATGAGAGCCAAGGCAGGAGCAACCAAAGACAGAAGCACCCAGCAAGGACGAGGCCGGAGACAGCACAACCAGCTAGACCCCCGGAGCAACCAAGCACACAGAAGGCCCCGGGACAAACACCTACAAACCCCAGGCAGGAGCAAAGGAGAACACAACTACGCACAGGAGGCAGCACGAGCAACCCCGGAACACAGACACGCCAACCACAGAACGGGGCGGAAGCTGGAAAAAAACACAAACCAGACCCGCAGGCAGAGGGGGCAGAGCCCCGGAGAGAGCACCAGGCACGACACCAGGAAAACACCAAGGGAAACCAGGCGCAGCCCAGGGACGGGAGGACAAGGGCCAGGAACCCAGAGCCCTCGCGCACCAACCCCGAACTAACACGCAGAAGTCAGGAAGCGGAGGTGAACACCCAGCACACCCAAGCGGAGCAGAAGCCACAACCAAACAAGCAGCCCGCAGTGGAGGCAAGGCCCCAGAGTGACAGCTGGCAGACAGAGGCAGCAAAGAAAGCGGGGCAGCAAAGAAAAGTGGGGAAAACTCTGGTAGGCCAACAGGAACACAGGGGAGCCCACAGAATGGCCAAAGGAGCACGAAACACCGTCCCACCACAAGCCAGGAGGCAGGGAGCCAAGGAGGAGCCCGGAGCAGGGAGGACCAGAAGCGCACCCCGACAGGCCGCATCCAAGGAAGCGAGAGGTGACCCCAACCCGCAGAGCAGATGAGGGAAGAACGCAAACAAGCAGGCATGAGGCCCTGGGACAAAACCAGCAACCCCAGGAGCCAAAGCCGCCAAAGGGAGCAACAGAGCCCACCACACCAGGACCCTTGCAGAGCGCACAGCCCCCAGAGCACCTCAAAAGGAAGCACCCACAAGGCCGGAGAACCCAGCGTTACAAGTCCGCACCACGAGAAGGTGACAAAATCCCCCCCAAACAAGGGAGGACAGGACAGCCGAGCAACACCCCAACAGCAGAGAAAATGGGGCACCTAGCCCCGCCACATAGAGACACAACCAGGGCAAACCCACGTCGCCGAAAAAAAGAGCGGCGGAAGGAACCAAAGCCATCACATCAGAGGGCAAAACCTCACGGCAGGCGGGAAGAAAGCTCGCACCAGCAGGGGCCCGCCAAAGTGCATAGGAACCCCAAGGAACACCACCAGAGGTCACGCAAGCCAGCGCACAGACATGACAAATGCAACATGAAAAGAAGACGGAAGGAAGCCCCAAGGAGCAAAGATACGTGGAGCAGCCCCAGATCCGGGTAGGTCGTAGCCTGAACAGAGCACCCCCAGGACGGAACCAGAGACCTTCAGATTATCAGCCGAACACTCCCCCAACTGAGCAAACATGGCCTGCTGAACTGCCGCTCCATAACACCCCAAAGTGGAAGAGGGCGGGAGCCACGGGCAGGAGCCGAGAGCCAGCGGCACGGAAACCCGGCGCTTGCAGCAGCCCATGGCCCAAGAACACAGCAGCAGCACCAGAGGAGAAAACACCCCCCCCGGAAACACAGCACAGGCAGCAGCATGCCCCAGCAGTCCACGAGAGCCAAAAGCCCCACAGCCAAACTCTCCAGCAGCTCGCATTGTGACAGACAGCAGTCCATACAGCACACACAAAGGCCAGTCCACCACCGGACCTGCCATCCCACAGACACCGCACCTGATACCGTGTCACAAAGCTGGAAGAGGGATTTCGGGCCGGGCCCGCACCGAGAGCCAGCAACTAGAATCTCGAGACCGCACGGGGACAAGAAGCAGGAGGAAATTCCAAGAAGGTGTCAGGGAAGTGAAATACATGTGGAGAAGGAGACGCTGCAGGCCTGACAAACAGTGGCGGCACCAAAGGGCACCAAAATAACAAGCACAGCACTGCGGGAAAGCGGCAAATGGCCTTCACGTCAAGACAGATCCCCAGGGAACACCGCCACAGCGCAAGAGCCACACAATGTGCAGAGAAGTATCACAGACAGTAGCACGGCCCAACAGGGACTCGGAGCAACAAAGCCCCCAGTCAAACATTTCAGAAGCGCCACACAACAGCGCACATGGGGGGGGGAGTAAAACTGGCAAGCAGCACTCACCCGGAGTGGGGGCCCACACCAGGAACAAGGCCCCCACTCCAAACGCCAGCACACCAGGAGACCGGCAGGAGCCCATCCAACGCTGCGCGAGTCACCAGGCCAAGCTCGGGAAGACGAGCCCGTGACCCGGAAGAAACTGGGCACTCCAGCCCCAGCCTCGAAGGGCCAGGAGGCCATGCAGAGCAATCAGGACACCGACTCCAACAGCGACTGACTCCCAGCAAGCCCGGCAGTCCAGGAGACAGTCCAGGGAACCCCACGCCCGCATAGCCAGGCAGCCGGGCAGGGGGAGAAGAGAAGCACCACCACTCCAGCCCAGCAGGAGCAGCACCAGCACAGTCAAGTCCATTCTGTCGACAGACAGAAAAAAAGAACAGGCGGGATACTGGGTAAGTACTGCTTATGTACTCCAGGTGGGAGGGGCAGTATTAGGTTCCCAGCATTCCTCTTGTCTTTTTTTCTGTCGGGAGATGGTTATCTCCAATTTGTAATGAATGGGACGAGGACATAAGGGACCTGGGGGTAATGGACACTTCACTGTTACTCTAGAATATCATAATTACTAGGATGCTCAATTTGCAGCTTAAAGCACCCCCTTGGTGCAAGACAAGGGTACAAGGGGCAATGATCACTGCCACTTGAAGCAATGCTGAAATCACCCATACCAACTCCAAATGTAAACACATTTCTCCTTAAGCTGCCTGCCCCTAGACTATGTTGAGTCAAGGCCCTGTTTCCTAATGAAAGTATCAGTGCAGAGGGAATAGCATTCAATTCTCATATATAGTGACTCTTTTCAATCAAATTACCATGCGTTTTGTACAGAATTTCTATTTGTTAGATATTGGGCTTCTAGTTGACAGTGGTTTGCACCCTGTACAAGTAGGGACCCTCACTCTAGTCAGGGTAAGGGAATAACAAACTTAAGATAACCCTTGCTCACTCCCTTGGTAGCTTAGCCCAAGTAGCCAGGCCTATCTCAGAGACAATGTGTAAAGTAATCACACACACAGGAACACAGTGAAAACAGAACAAAATGAGTCCACAGCAGCGTAGAAAAGTAGCCAATATTTAACTAAATTAAACAAGACCAAAACAACAAAAATCCAACATAATTCAGTCCAGTCCATAGAGATCTATAGATGCATCACTTCCAGCACAAAGTATCTGGGATGCATCAAAATCAAAGACAAAAACAGATGCAGGGAAGGTGAGAGCCCTGAAAGGGCAAGGGAGGTGATGCGTTGGTTCCTTATTGTCAGGGGAGGTGATGAGTCAGTTCCTTATTGTGAGGAGAAGTGATGTGTTGATCTTTGCCACGCAGACCCAGTTTCTTACTGATGGGTAACGTCGATGAGGAAATCGGAGCTCAGGGATGATGCATCTGAAATCCAGATGCACTGTGTCATTGTGGCAGCGAAGGAGCAAGTACTGCGTCAATTTCACAGCTGCGAAGCAGGTGAGGCATTGATTCTGCTCCTAACAGGAAATTACACTTAAAAATATATTTCCCGGCAATCCCCATGTTAAACTATTGGGTAGGAAGTCATTGTAATAGTGAAAACCAAAATTAGCAGTATTTCACTATTATGACATGTAAAACACAACTTTACGTGTCCTACTTTTCAAATAAACTGCACCATGCCCATGGGGCTGCCTTGGGCCTACCGCAAAGGTGACGTTGATGGTACTCAAACAGAATATTGAGTACAAAATATTGAGTTGCACAAATATGGAGTAATAAACATTGTGTCTTTTAGTCTTCCTTAATTTATATAGCTCATAACGAGTGCATCTGTATATATTTCTCTTACAGTTCCCTGGTCGGCAATGAATATAGAGGTAAATCAATACCTAGGTCAGTTTATCTGATAGAGACTTATGTTTATTTTCATTTTTATAGAACAGTTATTAAAAAGAGATTTCTTTTGTAGACAGCGCTCTTAAGCACAAGCATGTCTGCATAAATAAGGAGTCGTGCAACTCGACATTCAGTGGTAAGACATGTCGAGGAGTGTACATATGAATAAAAGCAGTGTCCTTCTAGACATTAAAAGTAACTGAGTTTCCTGTTCTTACTTTTTTCTTTTCTTTTCTTTTCTCCTTCTCCAGACCCCTGACTCAAGCCCCGAAATGCATTGTTTTTTTTGTTGATCCTTGTAATTGTGATTTAATTGTTTATCATTTGTATGTGATTGAGCATAATATGGAAAGCGGATTGTTACTTATGAATAAATTATGACAAAAAAATGTTGAAAACAATTGATTCTTTCATGAATAATTTGATATAAATTGATTTGAAAGTACTATTGGATAATTTGAATTTGTAGTAGTGCGTACTAGAGTCCTGGATACCTTAGGTCCCAGGCCATAACCACATTTGATCATTAGTGAGCAGACACTAATCTAGTACAGCACACTTATCGGACAAACATATAAAATAAGAGTGATCTCGAGTGCATTTCCCGTACTCATTCATTTGTTACGCCCACTGCAAACAACGGGCAATTGCACCACAATTAAAATGTCATTTAAATCTATTGCGGCAATAACAGATAACAGAGCTAATACCACGGATGAAGCTGCTCAGATTTACAAACTCATAAAGGAAACAAAGACTTTTGATGCCCAAGGAGGTTCTGTTTCGCAACAACTTAAGCAACTAGAGTTTCTAGCGAGACGTGAACTAAACCAGCGTCTTCATGCATCTACACTTATACAGTATCACCGGGTAAAACGAATCCCCAGAGGCCTCCGACTGGCTATTCGTCCTATGTTGTACAGACTAAATAGTAATCCACAGTTCATGGAGAAATGGTTCGAAATATTGAATAAATGCTCACTGGATTTGATACTCCTGTTAATAGAAGAATTGGCAAAGACAATAAGAGATTTAGAGAAAGAAATATTCAACATTAAAAAGGATTTATCAGCTAAAATGGAAGAGGAACCATGGTCTAAATTCCTAGAGGATATTGAAATAAGACTTGACAAATATGGCAAAGAGCTCCAGGAAACCAAATTGCGTAAATTTAAGCGCGACACCATTGATTATAAGTTAAATGAAACTTATACTTGGGCGGAAATTTATGCAAAAAGGAGATATACCAAAAAACAACAGGCAGCTTCCTCCGAAGAAAGTATACTTTCAGACAGCGAAGCAAGTACATCCAGGCCACCCATCACCTCACAAACGCGTCAAAAACCATCTTCACAGGCACCTACGACAATGGACACTGCTACTACATCTATGGCTGATGCTTTTTTAGAGAAAGGTCAGACACTAGGCAAACTGCCGGACCAGTCATCCACTCAGCTGAGCGAAAAACGACGCGAAGAGGAAAAGGAAAAAGACAAGGACAAAGAGAAGGAGCTATCGAAAAAAACCGGCTTACGGAGTCAAACGAGAACTTAGTCATCAACATTTCCAAATATCCTCTGTCTCAATTCGAAGAAAAATTGTTGAATAAGGGGCCAACTTTCGTCAGCACGTATCATACTAATGAACTAGAAACTGAAGTAGCGTTCTATAAATTTATGAGAGTGTTACGTTTAAAGCATTTCTTCACGATTTTGAATCCCATTGACACAGCAGATAACACTGAAATACAATTCAAGCCTAAAAGCAATTTCTTAGCTCCAATTTCACACAAAAGCCTGGACACGTTTGAGATTTTGGTCAAAGCAGACATGAGTAAAATCCAGTATAAAAGAAAGTTAAACAACTTGACAAGAGCAGAACGCAGTGCCCTTCAGGATCTAGCGAAGAATGACACAATAGTCATCCAGAAGGCCGACAAAGGCGGAGGGCTAGTCATAATGGACTCAGACTTCTATATACAACGAGGCAACGAACATGTACAAGATACCACCACCTATGCCAAACTTGACAAAGATCCCACCTTGGAAATTTCTCAAAATTTGGATCACATACTTGATAAGGCAGAAGAACTGGGATGGTTAAACAACACAACCAGACGCTACTTGAGGCAAATTTACCCTAGAAGACCTTGGATATACTTTCTCCCAAAAGTACATAAGAACTTGAAAGAACCCCCGATTAGACCCATAGTATCTAGGTTAAGCATGGGCGAAATTTTGCGAATTTGCGAACTCGCAATCTGCAAAATCTGCGAATTCCCGCGAATTAGCGGATTTTTTTTTTTGTGTTCGCAAGGGTTTCTGCCAGTTCGCGAGGATTTGGTACTAGTTCGCAATTGCGAACTTACTTGTCGGCTCGCAACGGTCGCGACTATGTTGTTTCTACGTCTAGTTCATCATCACAGCCTCCCAGCACCCTCTGTTTCACCACTGCCACCCTCTCTTTGACTCATGTCACCCTCTGTTACATCAATGCCACCCTCTGGTTCATCATCACTGTAGAAGATGGGGGGGAAAAAAGCACACCTGCCCTGCTTCAACTGACATGAATTAATTTGGGGTTAGTTTATTAACAACACCTGCCCTGCCCCAACTGACAATAATGAATTAGGGGCTAATTAATGTGTCACTGAATTTGAAGTTCCAGCCTGGCACCTGCTTGTCTGCTCCCTTAGCTGTAAATCAGGACCTTTGTGGCATACAGTTAAGGTCAGAGCAGGGTCACACAATAGTTGCAAGTAGGCAACCGAATTCTGGAGGGCCCCCTCAGGAAGCACAACAGGGAATCGTTACAAATCATGAGATTGACCTTTTGCACCTGCTCATTTGTTTTGCTTTTGCAAAAAAATTTTTTCGGTAATTTCGCGCTATTTGCGAGGCTCGGCGTCGTGCGAAACCGACCGCGGAAGCCGCCAATTCGTGCGAATGAGCTTTATATTTTTTTGCGGCGTGTTATTTTGCGAGTTTTTTTGCAGTATTCGCGAGCCGCTTGCAGCGCAACACGCGAATTTACCCCAAGGTCGAGTACGGGCGCGGCCATTTTGTTTGCGTGACGTATTTCCGTTTCCGCCCGCTATGTATAATCTCGCGAAGTAAGCGGATTGCGAGTATAAGTTTGCACGAGATCGTGAGGAAAATCGCGTGCGAACTTACTTTCGCGCTCGTGAACGGGCGGCCATCTTGTTTTTCATTCATTTCCTGTGTCTGGGCATGGTGTTTATCCTCTTGCTATCTTTGCCATCCTTTGCTTGTTTTCAGTTTTTTTTTAACGATTTTGCTTCTTATCTATCCCTCTCTTTTCCTAGCTGTATATTTTTGTCTTTTCTGCTATTTTTGTTTACTTTTAAACTACTTTTTTAAACTCTTTTCTTTTCTTCTTCCCTATCCTATTCTTTCTTAATTTTCTACTTCCTACCTTACCTGCCCAGACCATGGTGAAGCCAGGCGCCGTGAAGCTGCCCTGTAACTTGAGGGCCGCAGCGGCGGCGGGGAGGAGGAGTCCTGGACCCCGTGCCAGGACAGCATGCGGGCGATTGAGGGGGGAGCAGGTGACACGACGGGAGATCTTCAGCCCGGAGGAAGTGGGCGCGCTGGTCTACTTCGTCCAGCGCCGCCTGCCCAGGACCATCGTGGGAGGCGGCAGGATCGCGGCCGGCGACTACAACATCCGGGAGCGCCGGAAGCGGTGGCAGAAGGTGTGCTGGGCCATGTCCCAACTCTCCGGGTCCAGCGCACCTACAGCCAGGTCACCCACCGCTGGACGGACCTCCTGGACCGGGAGCGCGACCTGCTGGACCAGCTCGGCTTGGAGATCCCCGGGCTTGGTGAGTAGTAGTAGCTATTTCATTACTCACTACTATGTTTTCTCCTGCTCTGTGTTGTTGTATTGCAAATATTTGTTTTTTACATGGAGCAAGCCAATAATGCTGCTGACGATTACATTGCAGTTAAATTATATTTCAAAATCTTCTGTGCATTTCAGGTGCACTGCTCTCCTTCTCAGTGGCGTTGCTACTATGCTTATTTGTTTTCTATTTTGTGGTCTCTTTGGCCTGAGTAACTATTATGTATGAGTGTACTTTACAGAACTGCGTAATGCTAGACACTAGGGGGCAGATTACATTTACAAGCCCCTTGCACCACGTTTGCGTTGCCTTGCGTGACGCAACAGCGGCGTAAACGTGGCGCATCCCTGCGAGTCATTTACAGCGTGACGCATCTAGGGAGATGCGTCACGTTATAAAGCCATGGGCCTGCGCCACAATGGGTGCATTCCTAGTACGCAGGGTGGGCGGTCCGGCGGCTGTGCGCCTCGCAAAAGTGCCTGCGTGAAATCTACAAGATTTATTGCAGGCACTTCTGCGAAGCTGCTACGTCAATTCAATTCCTTATGCCTGCTTGAAGCAGGCGTAAGGACTGACACAGCATGTTAAGTATTGGGTGGCCCTGAGCATTACTGGAGTTGCATTGCGTTGGCGACGTGACTCCAGCGATGCGCTGCTATTACGTGACGAGATGCGTCACGCAAGTGCCTACCCTTGCGCCAGGGCGCGCCGCATTGTAAATGAGGCGCATCTGCCGTGTCGCAAGGGTAGTTTTGCGTGACGCATTTGATCTGGCGCATCTCTGGAGATGCGCCAGAACGCGTAAGTAAGTATGCCCCTAAGGGGCAGAATTGCAATTACCGTCGCATCCCTGCAAAGTAGCAGCAATTGTGCGGCCCGCTACCACCACCAAACATGGTGCGCCGTATTTGCAATGCGGCGCACCATGGGCCCAAAACGTCACCGAAGCTTTACTGCTGGAGTTGCGTCGCAACGATGGTGCAGCTCCAGCAATGCTCTGGGGTACCCTATCTCCCCAATGCTGGGTCAAGCCGTACGTCTGCTTCAAGCAGGTGCAGGGTTTGTGTGACGCATCATTGTCCTAAAGGTGACTGATTGAAATTTTGTAGATTTCCCTCAGCCACTTTTAGGATGTGTTCCAGCGCAGGAATGCCCTTCCTTGCGCCGGAACGCCCCCTGATGGCGCAGGGCTTTATAACGGGATGCATCTCCCAAATGCGTCACGTTGTTATAATATTATACGCCGCACCATGGCGCCTCTTTTGTTCAGCTGCTGCGTCACAAAAGTCACGCAAGAACGAGCAAAAGAGCCGCAAGGGGCTTAAATCTGCCCCTTCCTTTGTACCCCTGACAATAGGAAAAATAGTGGCGGTGGATTGATAGTTTGACTATTTAAAAGACTGGTTATGTAGCAGGCAACTGTTAGTGTTGTCACTGATCTGACTGAAATCACAATGGAGTTTGTCTGTCACTTTGCGTCTTGCCTGCGGACTGTTGCCTGCCAGTCCTAGGTGAACCTTTCAGTACTTTGTTTAGTGAGTTACGTGACTTTCGAAGTCGCAGGTCCGCAAATCAATGAAAACTAACCCTAATCAATATAATTTCGCGGAAATATTTTGTTATTGTTGTTTTGAAATGTTTGATTTGGTTGACATCGACAAGCAACAATCATCCATGTTTTCTGTTCTTTCTTTCATGTTGTACGTCAGCTCCCCCCAGGGGCGAGGGGACATAGGAGCAGCAGGCGGCGGCGGATGCTGTTGAACAGGGCCAGGATCGGGCAGGCGAGGGCTCCTTTGCTGGCCCCAGTAAGTTTTCATTTTAGACTAGTACCTATTTTTCCTAGCGTTCCTCATTTGATTTTTCCAAAATCGTCTTTGATCTTCTTGTAGACTGTATCTAAATTCTTATCCTGCCTCTACTATGACTCCCTGTGGTATTACTAGATTATTCTTATTAGTCTGTCTGTGTAGCTAACTAAGATTGCACGGTTGGCGAAACTCCCATTCTAGTAAGCAATAGCTCTATCAACTTAGTGCAGTCCTCTGGGATTGTCCATAATGTCTTTTGAAGTGTTCTATCTGCTTTGAAAATTCCCAACTATAAAATGTGAATGACCACCAAGAAAGAATAAGATACTACCTTTTGGTTTGGATAGGAGGACAATCCATACCACTACTGTTGCGGGGACAATTCTTCTGCAGAAACAGAACTATGGACAATAAATAGTGCATTGCTTATCAATTATAATAGGCGCTGTTAGAGTTTCCACATACCTCTGTGATAACAGACTTTGAACCCCCAATGTCCTTACTGACTGACTACATAGTGTGGCACAGTCATTTACCTCCCGAATTCATCGATGATTGATCCCCAATGATGATTATCCAACGTAGCTCAAGAGTACGGAGTCAGAGTCAAGAAGTGTCAGAGGCACAGACTCATGCTTGCAAAAATTGCAAAACCTTTCGCTCAGTCACTCTAGTCTGGACCAAAAAACACAGAGTCTATTTAAGTTTAAAAGCTTTATTAAAAGTAAACACATTTATTAAAATGAAGTCATAATAAAACTAAACGTTTAACTGAGAATGGAAAAGTGGTTAGTGCTGACGATTAATTGAAGACATTTCTTGTGGTCGAGTCGAGCTCTGACCTGGTTTCAACTTGATCTTGTTGTTAGAAGTCCATCTTCTGTCTGTGTGGAGAAAAATGTTGCGTGTTAAAAAGCCAGCCTTAATCAGTTGTGCCAAAAAGTGCAGCAAGACAACACCCTTCCCTGGAAAAAGGGACATGTTTTTTTCGGTGGTGGTGGCGGGCAGAGGTAAGCTCTTATATATTCCTTACTTATTGAGATTGAAGACGTGGCTGGGAAGGAAAGAATATGAGATGCATGGCTGGGTGAATGATGAAGCAATGATGGGTGGAAGCACAACAGCCTGGTTGGGTGACACAGAAACTGTATGTGTCCATATACCTGGATCATGCTACTATCTGACTCTTAGATAGCATATGTGTATCTAGAGCAGGGGTACTCATAGTACGGCCCGCGGGCCGGTGGCGGCCCGGCAAGCCTTCCTTGGCGGTGCGCAGACCTTGCAGACAATCACTGCTCCCCCGGCCCCCACAGAGCAGAAGCTTTGTTGTATTTCACCTGTTAGCGCCCCTGCATCTCCACTCTGACAATCACTGCTCCCCCGGCCCCCACAGAGCAGAGTGGAGATGCAGGGCCACAAAGAGGTGAAATAGAACAAAGCCTCTGCTCTGTGGGGCCGGGCGAGCAGTGATTGTCAGGGTGGAGATGCAGGGGCGCTACAACAAACAAAGCCTCAATAATATGTTAATGGTCTTTTAAAGACCTGTTAAGTACTTTGGTGTGGCTGTCTGTGTGTGCGCGTTGAGGAAGCTGTCTCAGCCCGGGCTGAAGGCTGACACAGACAGACACACACACAGTGAGATGACAGAGGGGGAGGGAGAGGGAGGGCAGGAGGGAGAGAGAGATGGAGAGGGAGGGCAGGAGGGAGAGCAGGAGGGAGAGAGATGTATGTAAATGCTGGGTCTGGTGGCTCAGTGGATGAAGGCATCTGCTGCAGGGACCTGTGTGCAACCTCATGGTCACAAGTTTTCGTTTTGCTTTAGCCCCGCCCCCTCTGACTCCGACCCCACCAGTGCGGCCCTCGGCCACAAACTACACTGTAAATTTAGCCCCCGAGAGAAAGTTTGTGAGTACCCATGATCTAGAGAGAGTAGACGGTCAGTGGATGAACTAAGTGTAACTTTGAAGAGCATGTAACACTGCACCCGCACGTCCGTTCCAGTGTAGGAAAGGCAAGGAAAATAAGTTGTAATTTTGTCCAAATACTACCATCAATAGTAGCAGTAGTTTGTATTGCAAGCACAGCATAGATCCGGTTATTACGGTGGCCACTCCCTACCTCTCTTAATAAGTTTAGTAGTACTCAGTCATTCATGTGGGATGTATCACTGGTCACTCAATAAAAAGCAAAGCACCTAAAGTCATCCCATATGTAAGCAAAAACATCCCATGTGAAGTGATAGATAATCAGATTATATATCTTTTTCATTTTCCATTTCTAGTACTCATTTGCACTGTAGGGTGAAAGTTAAATTAATTAAGCAGTAGCCCTTGTAACAGAGTATTCTCAGTGCCACCCGTAATAGAAAAGTAAGAGCTTCACCACCTGCATGTACTGGACCGGTACAGTAACGCAAGTCTAGGTCACTCATCATGGCGTGCGTCTCTTTTTCTCGGGTGCAAGTTCACTGCGCTGGCATTATGCCGGCTTGCAGAAGATAACGTACCAATTTTCCAAAACAAGAGACAAGAAGAAGAATAAGACTGGTGTACTTTCATAGTCGACTCCAATGGAAGTCCATAGTGCTCGTAGAATTTGTTCCTTAAACTCCCACTAATGTTAGAGCAAGGATGAAGAAGTAGGAGGTTAGATAGATACTGGCCTCAATAGTTATGTAATGCGCTTGCAAGTTGCTAGTTGTACTGTAACCCAAATTTCTGCTGAATGATTGAGTTAATCTTAAAGAGCATTGGTTACAGACTATGTCTTTCTTTCTTCATATAGATGCTCCTTCCAAACCAACAAGGAGGAAGGATCTGGCTAGAGCGGCCCGGCAACGGAGGATCGATGCCACTGTTGCTGAATATCGGCGGCTGGTGGCCCTGGAGGACGATGAAAGTGCGCAGTCGACCACGACAATAACGTCGGCTGCATCGGCCTCCGTGCCCCCACGGGCTGCCACCCAGCACAGTGCTCCAGCCAGACCGAGCCGGGCTGCCAAAGCCAAACGCCGACGCCGAGCAGCAAGGACAACAGCTGCCTCTCACAGCCATTGCAACTGCAAGGCACGCCTGCGCCGCAGTACCCTGAGGGTGTCCCGCCTTCAGCAGGAGCTCCACCACTTTACCAACGTGTTGGAGGGGCTCCGCTTAGAGCACGCCTTGCTCCGCGAGGAGTATGATGCCCTGGCCCAAAAAGTCAACAGCATCCACCCATAGTGTCCCTTGCCCCTTTTTTAGAGACTTTTGGGGGGTGGGAATCGGGAGTTGGGTTTGGGACTTTTAAAGGACAATCGTTGGGGTTAGGGAGGGTCTTGCGGGAGATTATTTTGTTAGGGCTATAAAAATATACTTTTTGAAACTTTATCTGACCATACCTGTTTTTACTGCTTGCCTGGTGGGTGGGGGTTTAACAGTAACTTTGTTTTCCTGAAAGTTTAGTTCCATTTTCTTCCTTTAAGTGTAAATGCCCAAACAAGAGTCCTAGGACTTTAGTAGTACTACCGTCAGTCTCTCGTCTCTCCTAATACTCCATTATACTCCCTCCCACCAAACGCTTATCTTACCTGTAATTTGTGTTTCAAAGTAGGGCTAGGCACAGGGCTGGCTCCACGGGAAATGGCGATTAAGGTTGGCAATCCTGGGCGGATGAAATTTCCTCATAGCGGTGGTACTAGTGGTGTGACACAGTGGCAGTTGCATGCCTATGAAAAAAAAAGAAAATGAAATCTGGTTTGTCCTGAGCAATACAACGGTACAATAGAGAATATAGCAGGGGACAGTACACTAGAACAGTGCCACATTGTAGCCTAACAAATGGTAAAGTATAACTACTAATTCGGTTGAAGTTCTTTGACATTAGCCATGGGTCTTTGTCAAGCAGAGTAAGAATATATCCTCTGATTTCTTCACCAGCCTGTTGCTATCACCTTATCCTCCCCAGCAAGTGTGTGGATTTATTGCTGTAATTTAGTCACACATCAATCAAAACCACACAGCCCGGGGGAAGAGGGTTAGGGTTTGAAAAATGGATGGGTACGGGGGTTTTTGGGAAAGGTTTTGGGAGACAAGAAAAAATAGCACAGCATGGACAAACAATTGAACATAAATAAATCTTTGGGTACAAACCTATCCATCAATCTTTGAAAGTGCATGCACTACTGCATGCATGTCAGTGAAAAGTAAGTAGTACTTTCGACAACTGTGGAAGAAAGAATGCAACAGTACAGGGCGTGTGTGGAATTATTGATAACTATATTCAACATAAGGTCTCTGTTGCCAGATACCTGAGAGCCTTGCTGGTCACTATAAATCCATTCACAACACTCAATGGGGTTGGTCTGGAAGGTATAGTAGATAGAAAAGGAGAAATTGCTCTTTTTCTAGGTGTCCCCTCACTCACCAGGGTTGCCCCTTGGTGACATGCTTCATCATTGGGGCCATTCCAGTCCTCTACGGGCTGGGGCGTGCTGCGACTTGCGAATTACGTAGGAGCACTTACAAATGACTATGTGTGGTGCAGATGTGATAGTGGAGTGGACTAAGTGATGTGTTAAGGGATCAATTTAGAAGCAGAGAGAGATCCAAGAAATGCAGTCACAGTCATAGAAAAAAACAATGGATACTGTATCTGTATGTTGTTGTAGGTGTCCTGTTCAAATTGGTAAGTAAGTTGCATGCAGAAAAAAATTCCTCTTATTAGCGGCACTCCTCCATTGCAGCTGACGCTTCGTCCATCAATGTTGGTGACCAGAAGACACCCTGTAAAAAAAGCACAGCATGGACAAAGAATAATTGAAGATAAAGAAATCTTTGGGTACAAAGCTAACCATAAATCTTTTAAGTGACATAAAGGAAGTGCATGCACTACTGCATGCATTGTTACTGAAAAGTATGTAATACTAGAATGCAACAGTACAGGGCTGCAGCGTTTTCACTTGCCTATCTCTGCACTCAGAGAAACACTTCTTACATTAAATTAGGTTTAAAAAATAGCCGAAGTAAAACCTATAGAATGGCTGTAGGGATCAATTTAGAAGCAGAGAGAGATCCAAGAAATGCAGTCACAGTCATAGAATAAAACAATGGATACTGTATCTGTATGTTGTTGTAGTTGTCCTGTTGAATTTGGTAAGTAAGTTGCATGCAGAAAAATTTCCTCTTATTAGCGGCACTCCTCCATTCCATCTGACGCTTCGTCCATCAATGTTGGTGACCAGAACACACCCTGTCCACTGCCTGCCGGGCGGTTGCTGAATTGCGGCTCGCTAATGTGAAGCCTGACTCCATCCTTTTTCCCCATTGCACAGACTGAAACCCGGCCTGTAATTATTCAACGAAAAACAGGAAGTGATATAATATTACAACACCACTGATAAATAAATATAAGGTATGTAGGCTGTGGAGTGCAAAAAGTCACACTTTGATTTTCCTAGTAGACAGACAGTACAATATTTTTGAAAGTGCGTACTCTGTCTGAGTCACCTTTTGAAGGATAAATAAGTATGGGCAAATTAATGTAGCGGATCTTTCCCCTCAAGCTAGGTGTACTGTAAACTGTGTTTTAGAACAAAATTTGATATTCCCAGCAGTGCTCCCACCCAGACCCTTACTGAAGCCAGTCGCAAAAATGTAGAAGACCCCCAATCAAATCTCAAAAAACGAGGCCTAGCAGAAAACTGGTGACAAAACGTACTTTGAAAGTAAAAGTAGGCCCAAATACCCCCTTACCCACTGTGGATTGTATTCAAACCACTTGCAAGCAACCAAGCAAAAGTATCCATAGCCAGCATCGCTCCAAGACTCGAAAACCCCCCCACCCAAACACATGCAATATAAATACTGCTAACCCTAAGTTAAGAATAGTGGCAAAGGCTTTCTTTAACTATGCCAAATCCCCCCTTTTCCCACCATGGATTTTCTTCAAATGACATGCAACCAAAATTACACATTCTCACGAGTGCTCTAAGACCCCAGAACTCAGTTGCAAAAATCTAGAACACCCCGAAACACATGCAATCCTGCTGCTAGGGCTAACCCTAACGAACCCTAAGTTACAAAAAGTGCCAAAAGGCTTTTCCGCGTGGATTTTGTCCCAACCACTTCTATCCGGTATTAGACCTTCCCAGGAATGCCCCAAGACCCACCAACCCACCCGCCAAAAAGCATAACACCCCCAAACAGGCCAAAAGCAAAATCTCATACTTACAATATTTCTCGTCCTTCGGTCCAAACACGCTGTGTAGCTAGGCCATAACTCCGGTTTACCACCACAGATTTCCTGAAAAGCAAATGCAATCAAGACTAGAGTGTCCCAGCAGTGCTCACAGACCCCGAAACTCACCCACAAACAGCCGGAACCCCCCCTAAGAGCACCTCAAAGGCAAGCAAGTCAGCAAAAACACAAAAAAAATTCCGCCTCGGATTTGGTCCGAACCACTTTTATCTGGTATTAGAGCTTCCCAGCAATGGCCCCAGAGCTGTCAACCCAGGAGAAAACGAGTAGAAGACCCCCAAACATCCAAAGAGCAAAAGTACAAAAATGGGGACTTAGTCAGTTTTTTGCCAATTTCCCAAATCACTCCGCGCGCGCTCTGCAGCTAGGCCCTAACTCCCCTCTGCCACCATGGATTTGCTTCAAATCTCTTGCAAAGTAAAGTATCCATAGCCAGCAGTGCTCCCAGACCCCGAAACCCACCCACAAGCACCAGGAAGCCCCCCAAACAGGCCCCCAAAAACGCTACATTGAGCAAAATGTCAGAAATAGCAACAAAAAAAATCAGCGTGGATTTTGTCCCAACCACTTCTATCCGGTATTAGACCTTCCCAGGAATGCCCCAAGACCCGCCAACCCACCCGCCAAAAAGCATAACACCCCCAAACAGGCCAAAAGCAAAATCTTATACTTACAATATTTCTCGGCCTTCGGTCCAAACGCGCTGTGTCGCTAGCCCATAACTCCGGTTTACCACCACGGATTTCCTGAAAAGCAAATGCAATCAAGATTAGAGTGTCCCAGCAGTGCTCCCAGACCCCGAAACCCACCCACAAACACCAGGAAGCCCCCCAAACAGGCCCCCGAAAACGCTACATTGAGCAAAATGTCAGAAATAGCAACAAAAAAAATCAGCGTGGATTTTGTCCCAACCACTTCTATCCGGTATTAGACCTTCCCAGGAATGCCCCAAGACCCGCCAACCCACCCGCCAAAAAGCATAACACCCCCCCAAACAGGCCAAAAGCAAAATCTCATACTTACAATATTTCTCGGCCTTCGGTCCAAACGCGCTGTGTAGCTAGGCCATAACTCCGGTTTACCACCACGGATTTCTTGAAAAGCAAATGCAATCAAAATTAGAGTGTCCCAGCAGTGCTCACAGACCCCGAAACTCACCCACAAACAGCCGGAACCCCCCTAAGAGCACCTCAAAGGCAAGCAAGTCAGCAAAAACACAAAAAAAAATCCGCCTCGGATTTGGTCCGAACCACTTTTATCCGGTATTAGAGCTTCCCAGCAATGGCCCCAGAGCCGTCAACTCACCCGCAAAGAGGTAGAACAACACCCCCACAAGTGCTGAGTCTTTCTTCATTGGGCGTAAACCAGCCCTCTGCTTTGATGGAAATAGGAGTCTGGAGGAGGAGGATAGAGGAGCATGTTCTTCTGAACTTGTGAACCTGAGGAATGCAGACTGCGGCACCTTCAAATCAATAAGCAAACAAGTGAAGACAGTTCTGCTGATGGGCTTGTTTTTGTGATTAGGTGATTAAAGTTTGAATTATATTTAACTGTGCACAACAAAGAAAGACAGACACACAGGAATAAAAGTGAATAAGGACGAAAAAGAAAGTTATTGATTCTTTGTCTCATTTTTAGGGCTCGGTGTCACGGTCCACCAATAAGAATAAGGCTTCGTCATCATACTCTGCGAATTCAGGCAGGGTGAGCTCAGTGTCACCTGACAGAGAAGAAATTCCCTCATCTATGTTGCTGTCCACCTCGTCTTCATCCGGCGTGCTTTCTCGTACTCTGTAATCTGGTGGTATGAGGTGCTGATTCATCTTGATCATTGTTAACCTCTCCACATTTTTGGGCGAGAGGCGGCTCCGTTTGGAAGTAACAATGCCACCAGCAGCACTGAAAACACGTTCAGAAGACACGCTTGCGAGTGGGCAAGACAAATAGTTTAAAGCCAGGTTGGAGAGCTGTGGCCACAATTCTTTTTTCCCATGCCAATACGCCAATGGGTCAGCATTAACATAGACCTCTGTTGAGTCATTCAGATAGTCCTTCACCATCGACTCAAGGTTCTCCTCCAAGGTTCCTCCACTTTGCTTAGCTGTTGCTGTGACCTTTTGAGAACCAAACCCAAGCCGAGCTAGCCAATCCTCTTCAGCCTCCAATGTTACTGTTGTGTCTGGTGGTGCAGATGATCCGGTTGCCGGTCTCTTTAACGGCTGAGAGGTCACTTGTGCCGCAGCCACAGGTGCAGAAGTGGATTGTTGTGACTGGGGATGGCCTGCTGATGCTGATGTACTGCCTTTTCCTTCAATTTTCTGCCGTTCTCTTTCAAACCTCTTGGCTGAGGAGGCTAGCCACTGTTTGTACTTTGTAACATCTTCATCAGCAAAAGGAAAGAATGCTTGGCCTGCCAGCGCCTTTTTGTAGCGTGGATCCAGAATAGTAGCACAAATGTAATGCTGGTTTGAGTGGATCATTTTAAGACGTTCATCACCTTGTAGGCGCTCTAATAATTTCTCCGCCAGAACAAAAGGGTCTTGGTTTTCTTCATCTTTTTGAAACACAGAACACACCTTCTTCAGTTGGTGCTCCAGCATGTACAACAATGGGATAGCTTTTCCCAAATTATAGTCCTCCTTGCTGACTGCACGCGTGAAGAACTCAAAAGGACGAAGCATGCGTGTCAGGCTTTTAACTATGTCCCATTGCGCCGCACCCATCCTCAGGTCCTCCTTCTGAGCTGTACCCTGTGTTAAGAAATAGTGATCGAGTACCGTATACTGCTCATACAGACGCTCAAGCATGTAGAAGGTTGAATTCCAACGTGTTGCCACCTCCTGGATGAGTGCTTTCACTGGCATTTGATGTTCATATAGCAGGCTCCTCAGATGCTTCCGGGCCTTAAAAGAATGGCTGAAATGTTTGCACATTTTTCGGCAGGTGTCCACTACCCTGTATGCTGCACTGTCTTTATCACTCAAGAATTTTTTGACAACCAGGTTTATACAGTGCGCCAAACACGGCACTCTGAAATAGTCACCCAACTCCATGGCCTTAACTACATTGGCGCCATTATCCGTGGAAACATAACCAACCTGGCGTTTTTTTGGGGACAGCCAGTCAAGGACCTTTGTGTTAAACACATCCAAAATGTTTTCTGCTGTGTGACGTTTCTCCAAACCAAACATGGCTAGTGTTGCATGTTTCTGAGCAGCTTTAAAAACTTGGTCCGGGTCAACACCTGCGTTTAGCTTTGCTTTAACCCCTGAAAAAGAGACCCAGTGTGCAGTGATGCACATGTAATCAGCGCCTGCGCCACTGGTCCACATGTCTGTTGTCAGATGTATAGTGTGAACAGCACTCTTCTGCAAAGCTGCCCCAATCACCTCTAGAACATCTTCATGTAGAGCTGGAACCGCAACTCGGGCAAAATAGAAACCGGCTAGAAAACCTTCCATTTAGGGCAGAGCGCTGCCACTAATTCTAGAAAACGAACCCCTTCTACAAAAGAAAAAGGGAGAAGGTCCAGAGCTAGCATTTTAGCCAGCTTAGTTTTATACAGACGCGTCAGTGGGTGGTTGCGTTCATATTGCGCTTCTGTAAACAACATCTTTTTAATGTTGCCCTGGACCAAGGATTTACGGGATGATGATGATGATATCTTCGACCCAGTTACGCTCGCTGATGAACTTTTTCGCATTGGTGTATCACTCTCTCCCACACTCTTAGTGTGGCTCACATGGGGTGTGCTGCTGACAGGGGTACTGGGTGTAAGTGAAGTGTTTGACACGTCTTCTTCCTCCTCGTCATCATCAGATGAAACATCAACGTTTTCATTATGTGCAATTCGGGCTTCCTTGATCGCCTGTAGGTGCGCAAACCATTGGACAGTGTGCTGTCTCCTAAGATGACCTCTCTGGCCTCCGGTACCATAGTTGGTACCAAACTTACCACGACTAACTCGAAGCTTACAAATGCTACAAATGGCTACGTTTTCATTTTTTGGGCAAACACTAAAGAAGTCCCAAACTGCAGACTTGAAATGTCTTTGGGGGCAGGAGGAGGCGGCGATACTGGTGGTGGTGGTCCTGGTGCTAATGCCAGATGAAGTGGAGGATGTGGATTGCCGAACTTCAGTACGTTTTGCACTTTCACCACCACTAATTGAGGTCGAGGTGGATGGAGGTCCCTTCTTGCGAGGAAGAAATATGGAAGCGGTAGGTGTTGGTGTACTAGTTAACTCCAATGATTGTTGTGTTTCCATTGCCTCCTCGTCGACATCATCATCACGCTCAGCAGCTTCTCGGGATAGGGTCAAAATGTCTCTTTGCTGCATGCCCGCTGGGGCTGCAGTGACCTTTATGATGACTTGCTCGTCGTCGTGAGAGGCTTCATCAGCAGCAGTATCCGTCACTTCTTGTTGAGCCTCATCACACTCCATAGCTATGAGTTTTTCGACGACCTTCCTTTTACGCTTAGGTATCTTTGTCAGATCATGGTGTGCCTCACTCTCAGACTGCCGTGATGGTTCCCAATCTTCATCCAGATAATCAGAAGGAGGTGGGCTTGAAGAAGATGTAGACACCCCCCTTGATCTTTTCCTTGCTAGGGATGTGAAAGACAATGAATGATCATCAGGAGGAGTGGCTTCCTCAAATGATACCTCGGTTTGATTGTCAATTTCCTGATGTGCCCCTACTTCGGGAGGAACAACTATTGTGGGCACTTGTGACCCTCCATGCACCTCTGCTTGCGCATCTCCTTGCGCTGCCTCTCCTTCCACATGTACTTGGGCTTGTACTTGCACATGTTGTTGTTGTTGCGGCTGTGGTTGTTCAACACTTGTCAGATGAGTTACAACAACCTGTGTTGATTCAGGGACATTGCTGCTACTTTCTTGCGATGAGCCAACATCACTGGTCGATGGTGATTGAAGAAGTACACTGACTGCCTCTGAAGCACTCAAGGGCTTTGACTTAAGTTGGCGTGGTGGTGGAGGCACTGAGCCCAATGGAGCGGGGGTGCTGCTCCCAGCTTGGTCCCCAGCAGATCCCGCTGCTGCTGCAGGCGTACTTTTTTTTTTACTCCTAAAAAACGCGGCGGACGGCACACCAGCCTCCTTGGTAACTTGCTTCTTCTGCTCCTTACTAGCAACTTTCTTGCTAGAGGAGCTACGGAGAACTTTTTTTGGGGCCATCTTCTTCAGAGCAGGTCAGAACAGCAGGCCGCAGTTGCACGAGTTGCGGAGTTGTCTGAGGCCAGACGTGACGTCGCGTGACGTTATGCTGCAGTGCACACACACACCGCTGCAGGACTTCTTCCTGGCACTGGTGGTTCTCTTGAGTCTTGTGCACCTAAAAGCAATGGAAGACAGAGGAACATCAGTTCAGTTATACACCCCAAAAAAATAAAAAGAAAAATCAGCACAATCCCATGCCCTCCATGATGCTTAAATTCAAGACACCCCACAGAAAGACTAGGCCCATACAACACTCACTAGTCACTACCCCTGGTGAAAAGGCCACAACAACAGGCCAAAAAAATGAAAATCACAGAAAAATCAGCACAATCCCAAGCCATCCATCCCCTCCATGATGTTTAAATTCAAGAAGACAACCCACAGAAAGACTAGGCCCATGCACCACTCACTACCCCTGGGCATAATGGATGAAAGCTAGGCAAAATAGGTGCAGGCCTGAGAACACTGCCTGCATTCAAAATGGCCCCCTCCCTCACAGCACATTGCCAGGGCCTGTAGCAGCACTCAAAATGGCCCCCAACCACATGGTCTGTCCACAACAGGCCAAAAAAACGAAAATCACAGAAAAATCAGCACAATCCCAAGCCATCCAGCCCCTCCATGATGTTTAAATTCAAGAAGACAACCCACAGAAAGACTAGGCCCATGCACCACTCACTACCCCTGGGCATAATGGATGAAAGCTAGGCAAAATGGGTGCAGGCCTGAGAACACTGCCTGCATTCAAAATGGCCCCTCCCTCACAGCACATGGCCAGGGCCTGTAGCAGCACTCAAAATGGCCCCCAACCACATGGTCTGTCCACAACAGGCAAAAAAAAGAAAATCACAGAAAAATCAGCAGAATCCCAAGCCATCCATCCCCTCCATGATGTTTAAATTCAAGACAACCCACAGAAAGACTAGGCCCATGCACCACTCACTACCCCTGGGCATAATGGATGAAAGCTAGGCAAAATGGGTGCAGGCCTGAGAACACTGCCTGCATTCAAAATGGCCCCCTCCCTCCCAGCACATGGCCAGGGCCTGTAGCAGCACTCAAAATGGCCCCAACCACATGGCCTGTCCACAACAGGCCAAAAAAACGAAAATCACAGAAAAATCAGCACAATCCCAAGCCATCCAGCCCCTCCATGATGTTTAAATTCAAGACAACCCACAGAAAGACTAGGCACATGCACCACTCACTACCCCCTGGTGAAAAGGCCACAACAGGCCAAAAAAACGAAAATCACAGAAAAATCAGCACAATCCCAATCCATCCAGCCCCTCCATGATGTTTAAATTCAAGACAACCCACAGAAAGACTAGGCACATGCACCACTCACTACCCCCTGGTGAAAAGGCCACAACAGGCCAAAAAAACGAAAATCACAGAAAAATCAGCACAATCCCAAGCCATCCAGCCCCTCCATGATGTTTAAATTCAAGACAACCCACAGAAAGATTAGGCACATGCACCACTCACTACCCCTGGGCATAATGGATGAAAGCTAGGCAAAATGGGTGCAGGCCTGAGAACACTGCCTGCATTCAAAATGGCCCCCTCCCTCACAGCACATGGTCAGGGCCTGTAGCAGCACTTACAATGGCCCCCAACCACATGGCCTGTCCACAACAGGCCAAAAAAACGAAAATCACAGAAAAATCAGCACAATCCCAAGCCATCCAGCCCCTCCATGATGTTTAAATTCACGACAACCCACAGAAAGACTAGGCACATGCACCACTCACTACCCCCTGGTGAAAAGGCCACAACAGGCCAAAAAAACGAAAATCACAGAAAAATCAGCACAATCCCAAGCCATCCAGCCCCTACATGATGTTTAAAATTCAAGACAACCCACAGAAAGAGTAGGCCCATGCACCACTCACTACCCCTGGGCATAATGGATGAAAGCTAGGCAAAATGGGTGCAGGCCTGAGAACACTGCCTGCATTCAAAATGGCCCCCTCCCTCACAGCACATGGCCAGGGCCTGTAGCAGCACTCAAAATGGCCCCCCACCACATGGCCTGTCCACAACAGGCCAAAAAAACGAAAATCACAGAAAAATCTGCACAATCCCAAGCCATCCAGCCCCTCCGTGATGTTTAAATTCAAGAAAACCCACAGAAAGACTAGGCCCATGCAACACTCACTACCCCTGGTGAAAAGGCCACAACAGGCCAAAAAAACGAAAATCACAGAAAAATCAGCACAATCCCAAGCCATCCAGCCCCTCCATGATCTTTAAATTCAAAACACCCCACAGAAAGACTCAGTGCACCCACCACTGAGTACCCCTGGGCAAAAGGCCCCAAAACAGCCCAAAAGTCGAAAATTCCAAAATTGTAGTTGCAGCAACTGTAATGCCCCAAACAAACTTACTTGTGAAATTTCTAATCCAAAAGTGATCCAAAGAAAGTCAAAAAGGCCTCAAATCCAAATATCCAGCAGCATCCACAAAAAGTAATCCTTCCAGCTCCAGATCCAAATGAAAAGTGACCAGGAGATGGACAAAGCACTGGGAGGAGCCTGCTGGACAGGAACAGGAAGTTGAAGACTGTGGGGCACTTCCTTCCTCCCAACCCCCCCCCCTCCCCAAAATGGACTCCTCGCAAAAAAAGTACAGGCAAATGTCAACCTGAGGAGTTATTCAGATAAAAATCATCATTTCCAGAAGGTTTATGCTGCTTGCTGGTGGATTTCTTGTGCAGAATTGCAAATTTTGTATTTTCGCGAGTGCAAGATTATTGCTGCTCACCGCATCTCCAAGCTCGCAATTGCGAAGTACCGCGATACGTGATCACGGCGTGCTCGCGTTGACAAACTCTTGCTGTACAAGTTGGCAAGCCGCGATTACGTAATCGCGCTTGCCAAATTCCCGCGGGATACCGCAGCAAGATCCAAAATGGCGCAGCACTCGCAAAATATCAAGAAAAATAACTCGGCAAACGATGAATGACGGTAAGTAAACGCCGCGTGCCGCAAAATTGTATCACCAAGAAAAATAAAATCCGCTGCGTGCGAATTTGCGGATTTTGCGGGAAATTCGCGAATCTCGCGGATTGCGAATTTTCCGAAAATCCGCAAAATCCGCGAGCGGAACGGATTTTACGCCCATACTTAATCTAGGTGTTCATCAATATTCGAGAATATAGGGATTTATATTGATGCACAGATGCAACCGTTCATTAAAAATTGGCCGACCTATTTGGAAGATTCATCTGACTTCCTAAGAAGCATTGCAACCACTACAAGTGAAGAAGATGTGAGTTTGACATTGTGCACTATAGATGTAACGTCTTTATATACATCAATCCCTCACAAACAGGGACTGGAAGCCATGGAATGGGCCCTATTGAGAACAGACAAACCAGTAGAACAAAAATATTTGATCCTGCAATTATTAGAAGTTTGCTTGGAAAACAGTTACTTCATGTGGCTCAATGAATTCTTCACCCAACTAACTGGAACAGCAATGGGTTTTCCAGGCGCCTGTATTTACGCTAATATTTTTATGGCGAAGTTTGAATTTGATTATATTCTCAACGATCGCACTTGGCAAGATGGAATAGTGTACTATAAACGGTACATTGATGATATCTTCATTATTTGGAAGCGGTCTACTTTGGAACTATTGCAAAACATCAAGAATTTGAACTTAGCTAATCCACGAATTCAATTCACTCACAATATAGGTACAACATCATTACCATTTCTGGATGTCATGGTAGAGTTAGTGGATAACACAATACAAACTAGACTCTATAAAAAACCTACTGACAAAAATACAGCTTTGCTATACGGCAGTTTTCACCCAGCAAGTTTGATCAATAATTTACCAGTATCGCAATTTATGAGAATTAAGCGAATATCATCAGACAGTATCAAATGTGAAAAAAGTTTAAATGAACAAAAACAAAAATATTTGGATAGGGGATACCCCAGGAAGTTGCTGGAGGCACAGATCGAAAAAATCAAAACAATTCCAAGAACTGAGCTTCTGCAGAAAAAAACCAAAAGTTGATAACAAAAGAATGTTTTTTGTATCTAAGTACTCAACAGCATCTAGAGACATTAGGAGAATAATTCAAAAAAGATGGGAGATTCTTCAAGTTGAAAAAGACTTCGGATCGTTGTTCAGAGATCAGCCATTATTTGCTTATAAATGAGCTCAAAATTTGAAAGAAATGATCAGCAAACTGCAAAGGGAGGAGTTAAATATTCAACAACAGGAAATACACAAAGGCACAACACGGTGCTTTAACTGCAAAAACTGTAATAATGTCATACTTGGCAGTACACTACTGCACCCACGGACAGGTGAGAAAATTCCACTAAAACACACAACCAGTTGCAATTCCGAGCATGTGGTTTATTCAATCAAATGCCCATGCGGGCTACTGTATGTTGGGAAAACAGACAGGAAACTCAAACTACGACTGTCAGAGCATAAAACCTGGATACGTAATAAAAACAGCACGTCACCTTTGGCGAAACATTGGATGGACGCAGGACACACCATAGCCCAGCTGAAATTTCAAATCATTGAGCTAGTACCCCAACAATTAGGTCAGGACAATGCAAAGATCCTTCTCCAAAGAGGAGCCTTCTGGATACGGAAATTACAAACCTTGACCCCTTTTGGGCTTAATGATAAAATGGACATGATCTGCTTTTTATGATTAGCTTTGATATATGAGCCCCCGAGGATTCTAACCCAGCGTGATACATATGTATACACAACAGCACATTTTAAACACAACCAGAGTACATGTACATATATAATCTAGAAAGGTTACACTCATGTGATATTACACTTGTCGAGGTTTCTGTAAGATTGTAAATAGGCAGGATGTTCTCATAGTAATGTATGTTGACATCAGGTTTGATGCATAATTTTCTAAATTCACTAGTCTTTTGTTTCTCTCTTTTTCTTATTCTTTAAGAACCTATTCACAAAACCATCAGTAGAATTTATGTTTCTTAAAAAATCTATCGAGCAAGAAGCCATTCCCATGGCTAATGAGCCGAAATCCACCGTTTAGTAATGGCGCCTGTCTAAACTCCCAATAGACACAGTCCGTTGTCTAACATACTGGCAACCAAAGTAGGACTTATAACTAGGCTCACGGTGACTCGCGCATTCAAACCGGGACCCTGTACGCGACGCAACACAGTCTTTAAATCGGTAAGCTCTGTTTTTTCCGAGCATGTTACAACCCGCGTAGCTAAAAAAATGTTTTTAAAGGTTCTGCTAGATGTGGAGTATCTGGAGACTAAAGCCATTCTTTTGTTGTCTTTCCTGGTTGAGCCTTTGAGGGCTTCTGAGCGAGGGATAGCAGATGCTCTTTTGATGGCTTCAATGATTGTTTCCTCGGGGTATCCTCTATTCAGGTATCTTAGTGCCATGGTTTGTGTTTGGGAAGTACTGGTTTCTGGGTCGGACACAATACGTTTAATCCTTAACATTTGACTGAATGGTAAATGTCTTTTCAAAGAGTTTTGGTGGAAACTACTATGGTGCAAAGTATTGTTGCGATCCGTGGGTTTCCGAAAGAGATCTGTCTGTAGTCCGTTAGTGGTTAACTTTATGAGGACATCTAAAAAAGTTATTTCCTGAGTGCTGATGTTCCAGGTAACTTCAATCCGGTTGTCTCTGGAGTTCAGATCTGTAAGAGCTAGCTCCAAATTTTCTCGGGAATCTTTCCAGACGAAGAACAAATCGTCTATATAACGTACGTAGAGTTTTAGGTTGTCAGTCCAGGTGTTGTTCGTGTAGATGTTGTTAAGTTCAAATTCGCCCATGTAGATGTTTGCGTAGGTCGGTGCTGCGCAATTGCCCATGGCCATGCCGGACATCTGTAAGTACCATTTGTGATCAAAGGAAAAGTAACTATGATACAGAGTGAATATCATAAGTTCCAGGATGAAGGTTTGAAGAGGGTCCGTGATATCGCTGTGGAGTAGTGCTTTTTCTATAGCCTCGATTCCACCGTCATGGGGGATGGAGGTGTACAGACTCTTAACGTCCGCAGTACATAGTATCAGTTGTTCACCTTCATTGATCTTAATTTGGGAAAGTTTATTGAGAAATTCTGTGGTGTCTTTTATGTGGCTTTTTAGGTTGGTGACCATAGGTTGTAAGTATCGATCGATGAATTTTCCGATCGGTTCATGTAGTGATCCTCTGGTGGAGACAATTGGTCGAAAAGGGGGGTTCATAAGATCTTTGTGTATCTTGGGCAACATGGTGATGGTGGGGCTTCTCGGGTACTCTACTATAAGATACCTTTTAGTTCTTTCATCAATGATTTCATCATCAAAGGCTTTGGCGATGAGTTTAGTCAATTCAATTTTGTATTGGCTAGTGGGGTTCCCACTTAATGGCATGTAGGTGTTTGGATCCAAGACATGTTCCATGATCTTTTGATTGTATAGGCTGGTGTTTAGGATAACTAAGGCGCCTCCCTTATCGGCTTTGAGACATTTGATGGAGGTGTTGTTAGCAATTTTTCTTAATGCGTCTTTGTCCTTATTGGTGATGTTATTGCAGGTTTTTTTTTCTAAAGTTGATTTTGGAAATATCTTGTCTTACCAAGGTCTCAAAAGTGTTGATGCTGCTATGGCTACTGGGTGGCATGTAGGTGCTAGATGGTCTTAAATCAGGTTTGGTTTCTGTAGAAGGTTCCAATATTTTCTCAAAAAAATGTCTTAGGCGTAACTTGCGGGTAAGTTTAAATGTGCTCACTTCCAGCTCCTGTAGATTAGTGTTGCTTGTGGGGATGAACGACATTCCCTTTTGGAGGGTTTTTGTTTCGTGTTCGGTAAGTGCTGTATCTGAAATATTAATCACTAGGGATTCTTCCTGGTTTTCGTTTTGATCTACGGAGGTTGCAGGGTGTCTTCTGTATCTTTTTCCTGCCCTTTTGCCCCGCCTGGGTCATCGGTTCTGTCTGGGCTTACCTCTAAAAAAGGCTCCGTTGTTGTAAGGTCTGTGTTAGTTGGTACTTGTGTGGGTTTCTGCCCATGTGGATCTGTGGAAGTAGATGGTTCCGTCGGGGTTCTCCTAGGTGGACGACTTGTGTTATCACTCCCTGAAGAGGAGGTGTCAGTGTATTGATTATACGGTTTATTTCGTCGACGTTGGGCGTAGACATCCGCCCAGGTGTAAACCTCCCCTAATTTGTAATCCAGGGTATCTCTGCGAAATTTTCGAATCTTTCGCTCATTAATTTCTTTTGCATGCTTATCCAACTGTTTGTTAATCTCTTCCAAGGTAGTCGTGAGTTCTTCAGGGGTGATTGTTTCCTTCAATTCAAGTTCAATGGCCGTAATTTCTTGTGAAAGTTCAGATAATATTTCCGACAGTTCCTCAACGATCAGGAGTATCAGGTCCAGGCTACATTTGTTTAGGATGGCATTCCATCTCTCTAGGAATGCTTTTGAATTTTTGCACAGTGAGGGTTTCAGGGCAATCCGTAGGCCTTGGGGTATGCGCAGTGCTTTGTGGTACTTGATTAGTGTATTTTCATGTAGTTTCTGGTTTATCCGGCGTTTTGAAAGATATAGGAGTTGTTTGACACATTGTTCCTTTGTCCTGCTTGAAGTGGTCTGTGTAAGGTCTTCATTGATGAATCCTCCTTTGATGCGCACCGGCGTACAGCCGTTTTCACGAATCCTCCCTTATTTTTGATTTACCCTCTGCCATCACCCCCGTCTTGACACCCCGATCCAGAATTCTGTGCACGTATATTTTCCATACCTTAAATCCGTCACTCAGTATGCATGTACACGCATCGTTGCATGATGTTTTAGTTTAGGTTATTATATGATTTGAATATTAGATAGTAATTGATTAGAGCTTTATTCTGTTTCTTCTTACAGCGCTCCTTGATAAAGGACCCTTTAGGTCCGAAATGCATTGGAGTATGTCTTGATAAGTCCTCATCTCATAAAGTTGAGAAAATAATCAACGAGATATTATGAACGTCAACCTATGAAAAGTAATGAATTTAAAAATGAACATTTGAAATAAAACATAGAAACTTTATATTTGAACTTATTGGAGTCAGTTGTATCGTCACAACGAACCACGCAAGTGTGCCCAACTGCAGGGATGCGCCTACGCCTCCAGTAGCGCACTCAACCTATCAACAGTCTTGACGTACTAGGACAGTTGCGTCACCTGCTGGAGCACCTTTATCCTTTATGAAACACCCTCAACCAGCCAATTAAACCACTCCATGAAAATAAGCAGTGCGCCGTGCCAACACCCTTGTCTTGTGTTTATAGGTGTAAGGGGTGGGAAGTAATTTATTTTTAATGGATGAATTAATAATTGGTTGTTAATTAATTTTATTTTTAAATAATTAATAGGTAATTGTTTACAGTATTTGTGTAATTAATTTTAGGTGTGTTTAGGTGTTTTTAGGGGTAAATGGTGTTAGGTGGTTTCTTTTTTTATTATTTTTTTGTTAATTGCTATTGATTAAATTAATTAAAATTGTTTTATGGTAATTGTGCTATTAATTTTAGGTGTGTGTGTTTGTTTATAGGAGTAAAGGGTGGGAAGTAATTTGTGCTTAATTAATTAATATATAGGTGTTAATTAATGTTAATTATTAGATATTTATTTTGGGTCATTGTTTATTTTTTGCATTATTGTTTTACTTTTAAAGGGGTGAAGTGTGGGTATTGAATACATTTTAATTACTTTATATTATCAGTTGTTAATAGTAATAGTTTAATTTAAAAATACATTTTAATTCTGTTTTATTATTTTATACATTAATTTAGGTGTGTGTTGTGAATAGTTTAGTGTATGCATTCAATTTTTTTTATTAGTGTTTTTATTAATAATATTTTCTTTAATTTACTATTAATTATGTTAACTATGGAAGTAAATTTAATTTAAAATGTTTAAGTGTTTTGTTTTTGGTGTGCTATTATAGGGTTGGAAATAGAATAAATACATTTATGTAGTAATACATTTTTTTGTTTGCACATATTTTCCAGTTTATTCTTTTTAAATGTATTTATTATTATTTTTATATAATATTTGTAGTTTTTTTATATGTAATTAATATTATAATATGTTTTATTTGTATATATTTAATTTATTTGATTTTTAATTTGTTTAATATTGTTTATTCTTATGGTTTTAAAAAAAGTATAACTGTAATTTTTGTCTCTCCGCTATACAACACTTTCCCTAATGTTGCACTCACTGGAGTGGGAATAGTAATTTTTACCTCTCCACTATCCAGCACTTTCCCTAATATTGCCCTCTCTAGAGTGGAAATAGTAATTTGTGTCCCTCTGCTATCCAACACTTTCCCTACTGTTGCACTAACTGGTGTTGAAATTGTAATGTTTACCCCTCTGCTATTCAACACTTTCACTACTGTTGCATTCATTGGAGTGGGAATAGTACTTTTAACCCCTTTGCAATCCAACACTTTCCCTACTGTTGCACTCACTGGAGTGGGAATAGTAAAGTTTACCCCTCTGCTATCCAACACTTTCCCTCTTGTTGCACTCACTGGAGTTGGAATAGTAATTTTTAACTCTCCGCTATCCAACACTTTCCTTACTTTTGCACTCACTGGAGTGGGAATAGTAATTTTTATTCCTTCGCTATCCAGCACTTTCCCCACTGTTGCACTTAGTGGAGTGGGAATAGTACATGTTACCCCTCCGCTACCCAGCACTTATCCTACTGTTGCACTTTTTGGATTGGGAATAGTAATTTTTACCCCTCCGCTATTCACAACTTTCCCTACTGTTGCTCTCACTTGAGTGGGAATAGTAATTTTTACCCGTCCGCTATCCAATACTTTCCCTACTGTTGCACTCAGCGGAGTGGGAATAGTACATTTTACCCCTCCGCTATCCTACACTTATCCTATCTGTTGCACTCAGTGGAGTGGGAATAGTTATTTTTTCCCCTCCGCTATCCAACACTTTTCCTACTGTTTCTCTCACTTGAGTGGGAATAGTAACTTTGACCGCTCCTCTATCCAACACTTACCCTACTGTTGCACACATTGGAGTGGGAATAGTTATTTTCACCCCTTTGCTTTCATATATTTCTACTACTGTTTTACTGATTGTATTGTGAAATGTAAGTTTAAATATTTTTTAATAGTTTAAGGTTTTAATTTATTATAGATTTTTTTTATATATATTACATCTTTAATATATAGTTTTATTTTTCATATTATTTTAAACTTTTAACATAAATTAAAAATAATATTTTATTAATTGTTTTAAAGTAAAAATATATCTACAAATTATAATGTTTGTGTTTTTTAATAAGTTTATTTGTTAGATTTTTTTAAAATGTATATTACATTTGCTTTGGTTTGTTAAAATTAAATGTAATATTTAAGAGATTTATTATATATTGTTTTATTTTATATTTATAGAAAAGTCAATATTTAATACATCAATATTTTTTACTTGATATTTTTGCACTTACCTGTTAAAGTATAGGAGTTGATATTTTTGTTGTCAATATTTTTAACTCAATATTTTCAACATCGATATTTTTTACATCAATGTTGTGTCAGTGAATCGACGTAGATGTAGTAAAAGGGAAGGTTTGGGGCTGCCAATTAGGTTCACTGGACAGGTTGATATAGTAGATTAAAACTGCATACACAGACACTGCTGTTGCAGATCAGAGACATGTTTGCAGGCCTACTCGTGTAGGTGGCACAATCAGTGCTGCAAGCCCATGGACACAAAGAACAATTGATGGACAGAATGCAAAACAATGTCATACATTCACCCCAGTACAGAGATCTGGGCCTAAATCCATCATTTTTTTGCTCCCCATCCCATTCCAGTTTGAATCAGCCAGATGCAAATCAGCCTTGACCCTGCACCCTTTGGGAGCAGTCCAGCCCGAACTGCCAGGCCAGATCCTCCCTGGACTGGAAACAAGCATCCTAGGACCAGTTTTGTGGTTTCACCCCTCGTCAGCCAGGATAGCTTGCCTCCAGCGGCATGGAGAGCATGGGACCCCCATCTAGGCATACCAGTCCCACTCGGAGTGACAATTGCAAGAAGAACAATTGATGGACAGAATGCTGAACAATGTCATACATTCACTCCAGTACAGAGATCTGGGCCTAAATCCATCCACTGGTAGCATTTGGGCACACCTGTTGCACTTTACTAGGTCCTTACTAGTAAATAAAATATGTCAATCATGGATAAACCAACCACCAATGCAATTTATACAGGGAGCCCTTGCACTTTAGTCCTGGTCAGCAGTGGCGAAAGGCCCAGAGTCCTAAAAACAAAAAAAACGAAACGGAGCACGCAGTCAAAAACAGGAGGTCAGAAGCAAAAGACAGGGACACCAAAGAAGCCTGTTTTAACACTATTCTTTATTCATAATCTTAGCTGAAACCTAATTGTAGGGCTACATTTATGTCAAGTTTTTCCTGCTTTCATTAGGCTTTCCCTGCCTACGAAGCTCTCCCCTGGGAAAGCTGATTCGTGCATAAATAAATACCTCACGGGCGGCTGCGAAGCGGGATGTGTGCCACGTGCACAGCGCTAACACCATTTGCAGCCTGGCCGGTGTACAGAAAGTGAGCAGTCATGAGGCAAATGCATGGACAATCATCTATTCTCGCGAACACTTGGGGAAAACAGGGATCTCGCTAACAAAAGCTCTGCAAAGGTCCAAATTAAAACCTTTCAGTCGCTTATGTAACATATTCAGTTCTCGTGAGAGTTACGCACGCTACGTGAGAAATAAAAAACGAGACAGCTTTGCCCAACCTAATTGCTGTCTGATTGATTTTCTCCCTCTGCTGCACCGAGTGTAAGGCCACAATCACCGCCGCTCAACCACAGCTGAGTTAATATCTCTCTTCGTTTCTTTGGAAGTAATCGAGCATCATTCACCAACAGCAGTTCGGGTACTGACTGAAGTCCTAGAAATTCCCTTACTACTTTTTCCTTTCGTTCTAAGAGCCACTCTTCCAGCATCGGACGGGGCAGTCCAGACCCTACAATTTGCTTCCCTCCCTCCTCAGACGGCCCTCTCTTCTTGCATTCACTTTCACGATGACACACAGATCTTGTAGAGGGACAGGCCCTTCACCCAGGCTGCTCTCACTTGTGTGACGTCCTATTGTATGGACCATGTGAACTCTCGTCTAAGTTCCTCTTCCTGCAGGAGGGTCCCTCGAGTTTCTGTCCCGCTGATATTAACTGATTTAACTGCTGCCTAACCATTTGCCTTTTTCACAGCTCCTTCATGCAGTGCATTACTAGAGAGGGCGAGAGTGTTTAATTCCTGTAGGTTCCCCTCATCAGAGGAAATATCTTCTAAGAGTGTTTAATTCCTGTAGGTTCCCCTCATCAGAGGAAATATCTCTAAGAGTGTTTAATTCCTGTAGGTTCCCCTCATCAGAGGAAATATCTTCTAAGAGTGTTTAATTCCTGTAGGTTCCCCTCATCAGAGGAAATATCTTCTATCTCTTTTTGTCCCTCTCGGTGTGGCCTCAACGTGGTGTAAGGAACTCACACTTACAGTGCTTGCCGTCTGCCATATCATGCTGTTCTATTGTGGACGTTGTTACCAAAAGAAGCACTTACACAAATGCTGACACAAGCATTACTTCCCAAAGCCTGGGTGTAGGGGGTCATACATATTTACACAATGCTCAGCAAGCAGCATAACATCATTGGCGAACCACAAGCAAAGCGCGCCCTCCTGCATCCGCCAGGGGTAGGTGCAGCGCCTCCCCCACTTTCCCTCTCTAGTCTGCTCCCCGGGCTCCAGACCCCGAAACACTAACATCTGTGGGAAGTTTCACTCCTCCCTCCGTTTACCCCATTATCTTGCCTTCGAGGATGAGTATCAACCACTTCCATCTTCCATCACAGAAGCAGGCTCTATATAGCAGCCCATCTCTGGCTCAGAAGTTGTATATATGTGGCACACCACACCACAGATAGGCAGCCCCAGCACGCAACAAAGGAGCAGGCCGTAGGTGAAGGCTTCTCTGGCATGGAATTCTCATTGTGGGCTCTGGTTCTAGTCCCAAATTTAACCTAGCTTAGCACCTGCTCAGCTCCATACCCGGCAATTGCAGAAAGTTGCCTGTAGCTCCAACATCTCTGCCCCTGCGGATGGGAATGTAAAGCAAAATCCTAAGTAGTTGTCTTGGTAGAAAAGAACGAGTCTAGGAGAAAGATAGAGATGTATAGCCTAGAACACAAGCATGAGACAAGTGGTGGCAGAGAAGGAAAACGAGATGGAATGGCAACATCAACTGAATAACACTGATCAATGATAACTGGTGGGAAAAATGTGCTGCATGTATCAATAAAAGCATTGATCAGATTTTACTAAAACATGTAAATAAAAGGTGCATCTAGGGAGAAGAAACCTGGCAATGTACTCCATTGAGGGAGATGTACACTGTCAGGACACTCCGCCAGATGCCACCCTCTTCTCTGTAATGGGCAGTAGCTACCACTGTGCGGTAAATGTGGTTATTTGCTACTCTATCTTAATGCCTTTTCCATTAAAACGAGAGTACAATTTGGTAGTCTTGAATGCAGTGAAGTATTTGTTGCTACGTCATAAAGTGATACTGAACACTTTAAGAGTATGAACTCCCACCTTCTAGCATAATTTAACATTTAAGCTTTCATCGATTTAACAAACTATTCCAATGTGCTAAGCCAAAGTTCTGCAAACTCGGTTCTGGAAAGCCGGATCCATGCCAGATCTTTAAGATAACCACATTTATCTAAATGGGGATATGCTAAAAATCTGGAATGGATCCGGCATTCCAAGACCGACTTTAGACTGGAGAGCACTGTTCTAAGCCATCTTTCAATATAAGAAATGTTGTCATCAGTCTGAACAGCTATGGAGGTTTCAGAGTACATCCCAAAAATAGATGGTAGGACGAACTTTCATTTACTACTTGGTATTTTTATAAAAGATGTCAAGAGATGAATTTGGCTCAGTACCGGTCAAGTAAGCAGCTTTCCACTCAATCTTCTCACTGCATGTATATACTGTAGTCAAGCAGCCTCAGTTGACCTCTGAGTCAGTGCTTTACAATTCAACAGCTGCAGCTTAACTGATGAATCAACAAAATCAGTTTATCAACACAAATCCCTGGATAAAGCTCCTAAGAAAAATGGTGGACTTAAGTCAATTTGAGGCCAGCCCAAGTGGATTATGAAAGCGATGCACTATAATTAGGGCTCCCGGTTTTATGGTATTTATTTTTTTAACATTTCCGCCTGTCTTTATCCATATTTATTTTGTGTTTTGCATATAAATGTAGTTGTAAAACTGTGCATTTGCATATTTATTAAATTATAGATGCGCACTTGTACGTTGATGTCTATCGTATTTTAGCTATTTAAGTTGGCAAATATGACATAACAGTACTTGCACTGGCAAATATTAGCATTATACCACAAATGTTTGTTGACACATGCAGTTATTTAAAGAAATTTCATCCTGTTTTTTTAATTTCCAAGGCTGTCATCTGTTCAGCTGTTGGGCTACAATTCATGAAAGACAGCACGAATAGTCACATAACCCCTTCGCCGCAGGGCTAATTCCCCCGCGGCGCGGGGGAGGAGGGCCGCGCACGGCGCCGCAGTGCTGATGACGAGCCCAGGCTCGTCATGCAGCACAGTGCTCGTGTGCTGGTGACGAGCCTGGGCTCGTCATGAGCCCTCCCACGCAATGGAACGCTCAGCACAGCGGGGGAATTATCCCCGCGTGTGAGCGTTCCACGGCTCATGACGAGCCCAGGCTCGTCACCAGCACACGAGCACCGTGCTGCATGAATAGCCTCGGCTCTTCATCAGAACAGAAGGGGGTAAAAGAAGCACATTTTCTGTATTTATCCACTTTTTAAAAATAAATGCAAACAGAAAACACATTGTTTTCTGTCTGTATATTTCTGTAAAAATCTGTAAATATGGAAAACAGGGAGCCTTAACTATAATGTATCCCTAGCGATTCATTTATCTCCAAGCACTAAAAAGAGAAGTATTTAGAGGCGAAAGGCCTTGCAAGGATAGGAAAGCTGAGCCACCCTGCCCCGTTTAACTCTTTCTGTCATGCCCTGAGGTTTTTCCTTCAATGGACTCTGTGAGTCCACACGGCAGAGCCCCAAACTATGCTGAATAAAATTAAACCAAAAATGTGCCCCACATATAGTCAAAGATGGCTGCTGTAACACCGGGCATAGCATGGGCTGCTTCACCGCTTTCTTGTAATACTCCGCTCATCACCTGCTACTCGCAGACTCTGCTTCACACTAACATAATGATTGACAGTCCATGACGTGATATAGCCAATCGCATAGCAGCTCAAGCTACCTGGTGCTTGACAGTATTACAGGCCCTATTCTGTCAATCACACCGTTAGTGTCTCATAGAGCACTGTGCTGTAGAGCCTCAAGATGGGAATTTCAGTCCCACGCCTGAAAAGAGCAATATAATCTGTGAACTTCCATGCCTGGGCATGGAAGGATGACCAAGTAGACAATTAATGTGTTTGTCCTGTCACTCAAAGAATCTGGGGCCAGATGTACGAGGACCAAAATAGCGCCTCGCAAATTTCGAGTTTTTCGCGACTCACACTTTGCAAGGCGCTATTTGGAATGTACAGCAGTGTGTATCACATGGTTAGTGATTCCCAATGGGGTTGCAAATTGAGAGGCTCATGAATATTAATGAGCCTCTCGCAATTTGCGACCCCATTCGAAATGGCAGGCCCTCCCAGGTATGGTGGCCTGCTGGGCTCAGCAGACCACCATATCTTGGACTGCTTTTAAATAAAGCAGTTTTTTTATATGCTGCCCGTTTTCCTTCAAGGAAAACGGGATGCATTTAAAAAAGAAAAACATGAAACGTTTTTGTTTAATTTTTTAAGGGCAGGTAACGTTCCCTGGGACCACTGCCTGCCCTTAAAAATATTTTCCCATGCAGTTGCAAAGGGGAAGGGGTCACCTGAGGACCCCTTCCCTTTTGTGAGTGTATTACCACCCTCTTGAAGAGGGTGGTATTTTGCGCCCGCAATTGCAGACGCAAAACATTCATACATGGGCTTGCGCATTCTATTAGGAAGGGAACGCCACTTACTAATAGCGAGTTGTCAAAACCTACTTAGTGAGTCTCAAATAAATTGCAACTCACTAACTAGGCGTTGTACATGGCCCATGCTGTTTTTGCATGCGCAAACGGGTTTGCAAACCGTTGCACATGCAAAAACAGTCTTACATCTAGCCCTTTAAGCTGTCTGGAAAAGGCAATGCTGAACACCTTCGAGCCTTGGAGAGACAAGAGTTAAACAGGTGTGGAATCACCTGAATGCTCTGCACTGTGACTCCTCCCTGAAGGGAAGTTCACTCCCCTGTCTGCCTGGGCCGAGATTTGCACACGGTCTAAGGAATTTACACTTTTTAAAAAATATGCCCATTCTATATTATGGATTGAGATAAAAAACCATCCGTCCTGAAAAAGTCCCAAGAGGACGAAATGCGTTGGATTTCTCAAATTGGCAACAGTTGTAATATATTTATTGCGTAAAGCATGAATAAATAAACATCGGATCATACATTTCTTTTAGGACCTCTTTTTTCATCACTCTATCATTGATTATAAAAGTACGAATATTGTTTCTCATTATGTGATCACATTATTGGTTATGAGTAAAATGTATTGAGTGCTGAGTTATAATTTTTTCTTTTTAACCACCTCACAACTGTAAGATGAAATTAGTGGACTACACAACAATCCTAATAATGTTCAACAGTTTCATAGAACAGAGCAATTCCCACTAAAACTGTGCAACACTTGTTGAACCCTAAAAAGAGATAACTCAATGGAACAGCACCGCACTTTCCAGAAATGAGCAACACTCGCTGAAAAGTGTATCAATTCTTCAAGCTGGCATCAGAATGGTTTAATATGTCTAAATCCAACCTTTAAATCCCTTTAATAATAACTTTGATGTGATTGCAAAGCACCTTGTCCAAGCAACCGTTTCTGTTGACAACCAACCCAAACCACCAACAAGAAGGCCCACTACAGACACCTTACAAAAGCTGAAACCCACAGTTCTACAACACACATGTAGTGATCTGGAGGGTTGGTAATCTAGGAATGTGCATTACTTTTAAATGTGCCTTTATCCTTCAAAGGCTACTTCAAGCTATCGACTTAAGGCAGCTCACGTGGTCACATTCCCTGTCCTTTTTCCCCAGGACCCTCAGCAGCAACTATCTTCATAATTTACAATCACGTGGTCACGGGCGAAGTTTGTGAAATTCCTGATGTTTCTGGGAAGATTAATTCCTTGTGCTTGATAAGCCTGCCAGCCATTCCAGCGTGGCTAAAGAAGTGAACATTGTGCACCAAGATGCTTCCAGGTATGAGGACCTTTAAAGTCTCTTTGAAGGACAGAATGAACCTATGGTCTTTCTGGTGGTTTTGGGGTCTCCACAGTGCATCTACAAAAACACAAGAAAACCACAAACTAAATCTAGAGTTTTCTGTAAAGTTAAAAAAAATGTTTCTGTAAAGTTAAAAAAAATGTTTCTAAGGCTACGTATGGGTATAAACCCAACAAAGGAGGGCACTCGTTCTTGGATTAAACAGTGGCCGGACTCTAATTGTAGATTCTGTGGTTGGCCACATGAAACTCTTGTACATATAGTATGTGTATGCCCGAGGTTGACTAATCTTAGGCTTTTTTTTCTGAGACCTTATTTTCTGATGAGTGGCGTGAGATCTGCTCGTCAGGCATTAATCATGTCATTGCCCGGTGTATCAGTTCCACTACTATGTCAATTGGTAACATTTCTAATGGCAGTAGATAAATGTTTAATATAGGGTAGATTCCCTCTAATTTTATGACCTTGGTGCTATTGATTTTAATGATTTATAATCTTGATTAAATTATTAATTTTTGTTACGATGGTATGAATTTGAGATGTAATATCAGCGGGGTTACCATCGCAGCAAACTGATGCACTTTTTGCACATTAGATCATTCGAAAGGATGGTAAATGAATGTCTATTGGTCGATAATATTTCCTTATGATATCTATGGAAAAGTATGTAAAGCACACCGTCACTTTAATCTGTATTATGTAATTCAAGATGTAAGATGGCTAGATTTGGGCTTATCAACAAGGTTTTAAACTGTATATATGGGATTGTTTTTTGTATTATGTGAAGAGAAGATCTCTTGTTTTAAAATGTAATTGTGTTTTTTTTGGTTAATTATGATGTTGTGATTGCAATGATTTTAAGTAATCAAGCAATAAAGAACATATACCACAAATCTAGAGTTGATCACAAAACAGTGCAGATTAAACAACAGACTTTTCTAATTTGTTGAAGGAAGTCTTACACTTTCTAATGATACTCAGATCCAGACAGACGAAAAGAAATGCAGACAGTAGGCAGGAAATGAGCTAAAGATAAACTTTGTTTGACTGAGGGTGTGGATTCCATTCAGTCTGGTACCAACTAATTTCAGATCTCTAATATCATTCAAAGTACGACAGAACTACAGAGGCTAGAGATAATATGAAACATCAGATAGCTGCATAAACTAAACTGATATTCAGCATTAATAGTCTGTAAATGAAAGGACCGAAAGAAGAGATGGCCAAACATCTCTAGAGATGAGTGGAAGCTGAATGGACTCGTCCAAACCTACCATCTTGTCAATAGCTTGCAATATCGGTGGTTCAGCACTCAAAACTTAACAAATATAAAATCATTTGTATTTCAACATGTAGCTTTGGCCCTTGCACAACATAAGTATTCTTATCCACTGAATATCATAAATATGACAAATGAATATCACCAAAGTTTCTTTATTTAAAGATTCTTTATTTGTTTTCTTCTTTTTAAAAAGGTACGCCAACAGGCAGTAGCCAACGCACTTCGTCCTACTAGGACTTCTTCAGGTCTACAAAATATGTACAACTACACAAACTAGTGTAGAGGCTGCCTGAAAAAGGGCCCTGCTCAGCAAACTTTCAGTGCCTTCAGACCAGCCACTGTTTAGATGTTGCGGCTCCACTGAAGGCACAGAGATCTCCACCGGACCACTGGTGATCTCTAAATACGGAGGGTAGTAGTCCAGCTAGGGTGGCAGTGGTAATGACCTCCACTACACTGATGAATGGCGGACCGACCGGCCACACTCTAAATGAGGCACTCAGTAACTTTGCACACCCCATATATGGATTCACGGATGTACCTGAACACAACAAACAAATACTCCAGCAACCTCAAAACTTCAACATCAGTTCAGACTTACATATTGTCTAAGAAATGCATGGCCTAGAGAAGATCTCTCATTGATAACCTATATCTTTTTATTGGAAATCAGTAAAAGTTCAATGTAATGTCATTCCTATAAGTTAAACAGACAAAATATCCTGAACATTCATATTGCAGGCATCAAAACAATGCAATCTTTGAATTAAAACACCATTTACATTTGCATACATACACACATTCATAACTCATGCAAACCTTGATTCAAGTCAGACAATCATTACATCAACATTCCTCTTGTTTTTTATCATATTTCACATAATTTCTATACTGTTGAAAATCTCCCCTTTCTCCATCCTCTTTTCGCCCTATCTCATTGATAAATGCAGATAGTAAAATCTTTTCCAAGATCCTAGCTTCGCGACTCTCCAGTGTTATTACCCCACTGGTTTCCAAATACAACGCACACTCGATACGGCTGACCACATTCGCCGCCTTATTACTTTTCTAGACTGGGCCCAGGCAACCCGATCAAATATTGGCTTAATTTTATTGGATGCCGAAAAGGCCTTTGATAGGGTTGCCTGGACCTATTTATTGGATATTCTGGCTAGGAAAGGATTTGGTCTGGGCTTTTTAACCGCATTAAAGACTATGGGCCAGATGTAGGTCGGTCGGTAACGGCCGAAAATCGGTATTTTTGGCCGTTACCGACCGGTATACATGATATGACATGTAGGTGCTCAATTTTACAGAATCGGTAACTTTACCGAATCGGTAAAGTTACTGATTCTGTAAAATACAGAATCGGTAATTTTACCAATTCGGAGCCACCCATATGTAGGTGGGACTCTTCAGAGTCCCAGGAGCCTTAACAAATCGGTATTTTACCATCAAATCCAATTTGATGGTAAAATACCGATTTCAGGTGTGCATGCACATGTGTGCATGCACACCTAGCCATGTGACAGGCAGACCTGCCCTTAGGGCATGTATGCCTGCCACATGGCACCCAAGCCTGTTTTGGGGGTGCCAGGGGGTGTCAAAGTGACACCCCCTGCACCCTTGTGAATTCGGTATTTACCGATTCGGTAAATACCGAATCGGTAATGCCCATTCATTCCTATGGGCTTCAAAGCCCATAGGAATGAATGGGCATTACCGATTCGGTATTTACCGAATCGGTAAATACCGAATTCATCCGATTCGGTATTCCAGCACATCTGGAATACCTACATGTCGGACCCATAGATTTACCGATTTTAAATTACCGAATCGGTAAAATTCGGTAATTTAAATTCGGTAAATCTTTTCTACCTACATCTAGCCCTATGTATGCTGTCCCTAAAGCGTGTATTCGCATCAATGCTCAAGTATCTCCTTTTTTTTTCAATTACCCGGGGCACCCGACAAGGTGCCCCAGGTAATTGCTCCCCTTTACTTTTTGCACTTTATATTGACCCTTTAATTAACCATTTTAATTTGGAGGAAAAAATTAAACCGATCTGCTTAGCTAATGTAAATTATCGAGCATTAGCATATGCTGACGATATTGTTGTCGTCACAACTGATGTTCAGACAGCGGTGACAGCAATTAATGACTTAGCTTCACAGTTCGGATATTTTTCAGGGTACAAACTTAATCTGTCGAAAACCCAGATCCTATGCTTTGGGGATAACCCCCCCGGATAATATTTCTATGGCTTCGGAAGTCACGTATCTTGGAATTAAAATCTCGCTTCCGATATCTGGTATTCCTGAATTAAATATTAACCCAACGTGGGGGGCGGAGCTAGCCAGCAAGCGCAATGGCTGCCTGAAACCATAGCTCCGCCGAGCACATTGCAATTATCCTGATTTGACACCGTTTAGAGCGACAATCATCTCCTAATTTCTGCTTCCCCAGATTGCTGAAGGCGAGGCGCACAGCAGTGGCCCTTGAAGCAGCGAAACTACGTTCCCTAGACCGAGAAACGACCTGATTGAGTTCCGGAGGAGGTAGGCCGTTAGCCTGCGCTCTCTCGTGCTATCTGAGCCTGGGCGACGTCGCGTGACGTGCGTCTGCTGAAAGAGGTGTGGCCCGGAGCTTCGCCGCATGGTCGACCCTGCGTGAGAGGAGAGTTACAAACTAGAGGGGCATCACGCAGCACCACTACTCGGAACAGTACCCCCCCTGGGGGTTGATCCTGCACCAACCCCTGGCCGACGGAGTGTGGTCTGAGCCCCGGGACTCCTTGTGGGCCTCGACCTTGCACCCGGAGTCTGAGGAAGCGGCGAACGCCGGACATATTGCAAGGCGGACTAGAGTGACTCTGATTGCCAGCGGCCCAGTATCAACACAGTGCCGCTGGGTCATCGCTGCAGTGGCTGGACCTCCCACGCCTAGGAGAGAACGAGGTGGGACTGAGGCGCTCCACCTTTAACGCGATCAAGATAACGCGTCTAGCGCCCTTGGCGCCATTTTGTCAAACTTTAGCAGTGGACAGGACGGCCCGTGCTTGTCGGGATCCCTTCAAATCGTATATTTTTGGCTTTATGGGGTGCAGACACTCATTGCATCTCCTCTACGGAAGATCCTCCCGATAGCTGACTTGCACGGGCGGGAGCCCCCGCGAAGCTGTACGTGCGTAGGCCTACGCCTGTACTGCATTGCACTGACGCAGCGCCTGGGCCCTGGAAACCGACAATCGTTCCACGAGGTGGAGGAGCTGGGTGGTGCCATCCATCGACGCACTAATCGACGCTCTCACATCAAACGGATGGCGCAACAAGACGCCCCCGGGGGTAAAGTCTACTCTACCACAAACAGGAAGCGTCTGGTAATACATCGAACAAACCACGCGTCCTCCCATTAAGGGTGTGGGCTACCGGCCGCAAGATGGGCAAAGGAGACAGAACTCAAAGCAGGCTGCCCTTCGCACAAAAACAAATACTGCAACAGAGCCCACAGACAGACGACGGGACTGCGTCGAGATCTGAGGAGACTCAGGGCACAAATTCGGACATTAAAACCATGCTGCTATCCATGGAGCAAAGTCTGCAAACTAGCATCTCCGCTCTGGGCACTAAAATGGACGCTATGTCATACAGGATGGACCGCATGGCGGAACGGCTAGATAAGCATGCTGAGCGCCATGATATGGCCGAAAGAAGGATGACTGAAGTGGAGGAGGCGCAGACAGACCTAGACACGACGAACAAAAGAATGGAAAGGATGATAAAACTGAGGATTTGGAAGCGCGTTCGAGACGGTGCAACCTCCGAATCATGGGCCTTCCGGAGAGTACAAACCCGGGCCCGATGGAGCACTGCGTTGAAAAGTTACTAACAACCCTACTGGGAGATGAAGTGTTCTCCAACATGTTCACGGTGGAGAGAGCACACAGGACACTGGCTCCGCGCCCAAAGCCCGGGGCGCCTCCTCGTCCCATAATAGCGAAATTGCTTAACTATCACGACTGAGACATGGCGCTCAAGCTGGCGAGGACCAAACAACAGTTGCAATACGAAGGGTCCGCCATATCTTTGTACCCAGACTTTACGGCGAAAGTGCAGGAAGAGCGCAAGAAATTTATCCCCCACAAAAAACGCCTCCGGGAGATGGGGCTAGACTATGCTCTGTTATACCCAGCTAAACTACGCGTTAACCGACGTGGTCATTCGCACATATTCACGGACCCCAAGGCACTGCAACAGGCTATGAAGCGCTGGTCAAGGGAACAGGATACGAACAATGAAGAGACTCCGGAGGCGGAAGGGGGCGAAAGCCGCTTGGACGACCAGGACTGAGTTTGAACACTGAGCGGAGACCCGCTACACACTAGTGCAGCATTTGGCAGTTGGTCCCTTTGAGAACCTTCCCCCGGAGGGGAAGTGAGTGAGGATGATTCGGAGAGATAAGTGATTCGGGGAACGGGAAGAGGGAGGCATAGTTCGGACGATGCATGTCCTTATCTCTCTGGTTACTATTTTTGCTCCATTCTGGACTGGGGACATTGCTCAAGCAGAGATTTGTGCGGAGGGTGGAGCACTGGGGACTACTTAAGACAAGCTAACGGTCATGGAAACGTTGCTCCAATCAAATACTTTGTGCACGGCGGGTGCGGGTGGAAGGCTACACGAGAGTTCTGAGATTCTGGCAGAGTCTATGACCCTGGGCTGCCTTTGCCCCTGCGCATTAAGCACAGTTGTGATGTTGGTATGTTATGTTGGGGTATTGCACTCGGGGAGGTGGTAGGGTAGCGGGATACTGTCGGACCAGGTTGGGGAGGGTCTGCTGTGGGTGGGCAGGTGGGGGGTTAGAGGGGGATGGGCAAAGATCACAGAATGTTCGCTGGCTCAGCATGATCACCAAACGAATAGGTGTTCTACTGCAGTTACTTGCTACTGTATTGAATCCAAATGGCCCGGATGCCTAGTGTTCCAGGAGCGAATTCTGAGACTCCTGTAGACACCCTTATAGCTTTGACCTGTAATGTCAGAGGTTTGAGCAACCACAGGAAACTGAGGAAAGTATTACATTACTTACAGAGACACCACATTGACCTAGCTCTTATACAAGAAACTCATCTACCACTAACGAGTACAATGCTGCAACACAGGGGCTTAGCGGGAAACACCACGGTGGCAGAGTTCACCACACACTCTAGGGGAGTCCTGACGTGGGTTAATCAGCGATCTAACCTAGATTTAAGAATAGTTCAGGCGGACGCAGAGGGGAGATATCTAATATCCAGATGCACTGGGAAGGGTCATGACTTGATTGTAGTCAACGTATATGGTCCAAACTATGACTCTCCTGAGTTCTATGAAAAGCTAGCGCAATGCTGTAGGGAATATTCCACCGCGCAGATGCTCTGGGGAGGGGACTTCAACTGGGTGATGGACCCAGAGTTGGATAGGTCTTCTGGGCCTCAGCGTAGGCCTTCTGCGGCTGCTGTGGCACTCCAAACTGAGCTACTGACATTGGACTTAGTTGATGTATGGAGAGGGAGGAACACCAACAGAGGAGGTTACACTCACTATTCCTCATATCACAACATCCATACCAGGATTGACTACTGGTTGGCCTCTTATTCCATCACTAGCCAACTATTGTCATGTACGGTACTCACACGCACCTTATCTGATCACTCGCCAATACTGCTGGTTATGGAGATGCTGATACGTAGGATCCCTCCTTTTACATGGCGCTTTCCCCCGTACTCGTTGCTTGATGACGCCTTCAGAGGGGAACTAGCAGAAGAAATAGATCTCTTTTTTGAAAAGAACATTGGCTCTGTCGATAGCTTTCACACAGTTTGGGAAGCGTTCAAGGTCTTTATCCGAGGGATAGCTATGACCAAACATTCTAGTGTTTTGAAGGCTATACGTCAGCGACTGCGCTATCTAGAGTCTCAACTGGCCGACTTAGAGAAACAACAGCTGACGGACCCGGACCCCACTATTACAGACAGAATTAGATCCCTTATTTCAGACTTTAACGAGGAGGCGGACAGGGAAGTATGTCATATGGGGAAATATGCAACAGCAAGAACTTATGGTGAAAGCGAGCGTCCAAGCTCACTATTAGCCAAAATACTGCGCAACAGCAGGAGGGCCCCAAAACTGACTGAACTTGCTACGTCCGCAGGGGACATTGTCACGACAGATGAGGAGATCCTGCAGGAATTCCGAGACTACTACTCCAACCTATACACTACAAAGACCGAAAACCTAGAGACTGACATGGATGACTACCTAGAGCACATACAAATGCCATTCCTAGCACAGTCTGACAGAGAGTTTCTAATGTCCCCTATACAAGCAGACAAGATGTCTGACGCATTAGCTAGTATGCGTGTACATAGCGCCCCTGGGATAGATGGATTAACGGTGGGGTTTTATAAGGCGTTCAAGGATAAACTTGTTCCTCACTTATCCGCTCTATTTGATGAGATATGCGAGGAGGGCTGCATGCCACAGTCAATGAGAGAGGCCTTATTGGTCACTATCTTAAAACCTGGTAGACCCCTAATGTTTGCAGTTCGTACAGACCACTGTCACTACTGAATGTAGATGCCAAACTATACGCCAAAGTTTTAGCCACTCGACTGGCTATGATTGCACCTGAAGTGGTGGCTCCGGAACAGTCTGGCTTTGTGCCTGGAAGGAACCTGACCTACAACATACGCACAGTGTTGGGGACCTTGCAGCACGTGAGGCAGGATACGAAGGCTGTCGCCATCTTTTAGATATGGAGAAGGCCTTCGACTCCGTAGAATGGCCATTCATGCTGAGGGTTTTGCGTAGGCTGGGCTTAGGGGAGCCGTTCCTGCAAATGATTGGTGCCTTGTACTGGAGACCATCAGCCAGAGTACGCCTAGGTGACCGTGTTTCAGATCCATTTGAAATTAGTAGAGGCACTAGGCAGGGCTGCCCACTATCCCGTTGCTTTATGCGCTGATTGCTGAACCACTGGCTTGCGCGTTGTGGGAGTATCATTGGCACCGTGGAGTCAGCTTCCCGACATACAAGATAGTTATCTCGACCTATGCTGATGATACGCTACTCTATGTGCGTAACCCGGAGACGAACCTGACCCCAGTGCTGCGGGAGGTGGTGCGATTTGGGGCTCTCTCTGGACTCAAGATTAATTGGGATAAATCAGTGGTGTTCCCGCTGACCCCGGTGACTAACCACTTCGAAATGGAATATCCTCTACATTGGTCAACGGACCCGGTGCGATACCTAGGAATAATGATCCACACGAACGCAGAGGTTGTGTTCCGTGAGAACTATGGCGTGGCATTCAGTAAATGCGAGGACGATGTGGAGAAGTGGTGCAGACTCCCACTGTCGCTGATGGGTCGAATAGCCATCATGAAGATGGTGATTTTACCCCGGTTCCTCTTCCTGTTCAATACTTTGCCCATCATACTCTCGAAGGCTTTCTTCGGTAACCTGACAAAACTTATGGTTCGCTTGGCCTGGGGTGGAAAGCAACCGAGGGTGAAATGGAGCACGCTTACGCTCCCGTACGAGCTAGGTGGCCTTGGCGCTCCAGATCTTGAGCGTTATTATAGGGTTGCTCAGGCTGCCCACTTGCACACGTGGATTCATGGTGAGAGAAACATCCCACATGTGAGGATGGAACAACTCTTCGCAGACCCTCTCCCGTTACCTGCTACAATCTGCACCCCTGTGGATGGTAGAATAGGAGTGCTGGACTCGATTACCGCTACAAAATATGCCTGGAACTCTTTGTTGAGGGCCAGGGGAGGCGGTTTGATATACTCCCCACTAATGGCAGTGGAATGGATGCAATGGCTACCTCCTGTCGAGGAGAGGGGTGTTATCCGTGCCTTGCGTGCGTTGGGAATTGAGACTGCCGGTGAGCTGTTCGCTGAATGCAAAGTTAAAACTTGGGACCAGGTGGCCCAGGCATTGGACGGTCCATCGCTGCTACAGCGGTTTCAGTTTCATAGAGTCCGAAGTGCCCTAAAGGAAGTTTTGGGCTCAGAACTAGAGGAACCGCCGGAGTTTCCGGAACTCTCCCATGTTATAGAAACGAAACCATCACGTAACATGACAGCACACCTATAAAAGGCAATTACTCCACACAGGGCGCAGGAACCCTCTAAGGCCAGACTTGCCTGGCAGAGGGATTTGCAGGTTACGATAGACGATTCCATGTGGAAATACTGCTGTACTAACAATAGAAAGCTGTCCTTAAATGGACGACACCGGTTAATTCATTTTAAATTCCTGCAGAGGGTGTATTACACCCCGGAGCGGCTGCACCGATATGGCCTTTGGCAATCCTCCGAGTGTGAGAGATGCCATGCGCCTGTTGCCGATTTCCTTCATTTGGCGTGGGGATGCCACAGGATACATGAGTTCTGGGTGTCGGTGATAGCAGAGTTGGGTGAAATACTGAACTAAGAGCTACGTATGGACCCGGCCCTGGCGCTGCTGGGACATTCAAAGCCATTGCCAGTGTCATTGAGACGATTGACAGACATGGGCCTGTTATTAGCCAGACGGGCAGTGGCACAGTGCTGGATGAGGGGCCCGACGCCGACTAGGAAAAGGTGAGCCAGTGACATGGTATACTGCTGCACCCAATCGGAACACTACAGTGAGCTTCTTCCCCCTACGAGCCGCCCGAAGAACTTCTGAGGTCTATACAACACCTTTAGGAATACCAGAGAGGACACTGCGGATACGCAGCAGGAAGGGCAGGTGGAAGCACAGTAATTCTTACACGGGTTAAGGATCTATTTAGCTCACATAGTGGGAGATACTTAGATGGTGATCTGTGGGGACTAGATGAGGGCTCAGTGGATCGAGTGGAGCACTGAAACTCGGATTCACCACCGCACGACAAGAGCTGAAGCATTTCCCGGCTACCTGCTTGGGAAAAGTGTGAGTGCACTCAGGACATACCAGGGCGAGCACACACGGGACGGGGTGTCACGAGCACAGGAGTGTTATGTAGCGAGTTAGTCAGCAACATGCAGGCCAGCGAACCGGTTGCCTAGCTGGGGGGGACTTCAGTAGTTTCAGTATAAAGGGGGGGGAGTTTAACCTAGGTTTTTTTTTTCATTAGCATGAGATGGTTTTAACTAAAAATACACCTTCACTGCTCATTTCGGAGAATGAGGTTCACACGGAACTACCATATCACTGGTGAGATCTTCTGAGGAATGCTCTGGCATGGTTATAACTGTTAAATGCAACTACTATTTCTTCTTTCAGGAACCCGTGCGCCGCTGTACCCCAGGGTTGTCGGCAATGTGGCTGTGTATCATTGTCTGATTAGTTGCTTAACTGTATAAATCGTTGCTCTGCCGGCCCTGGGGGGTTGTAGGCAGCATGCCGTGTATGAACCTAAGTATACCAATAAAGGTGTTTAAAAAATATATATATATATATTAACCCAACGTTGGCTAAAAGTAACTCTATGTTAGAGCGTCTAGACCATCTGTACTTATCTCCACATGGTAGAGTTAATGTTTTAAAAATGCTAATCCTACTTAAAGGTATTATATAGGTATCGTACAATACCCCTGGAATTTCCCCCTTCCTGTTTTAAAAATCTAGAAAGGGCGACATCTAGATTTCTGTGGGGTTATAAACGACAGCGGAAAGCCCTAAAAAAAATTATCCTTAGTAAGGAGTGTGATGGGTGGAATGTCCCGTATTTTTTGTTCTACTATATTGCGGCGACTCTCCAATTTATTAGTCCATTGATAATTGGGGAAAGAGCCCAAATTCATGCTTGTAACACTCCGTCAATTTATGAGATGCTTATGGGAGAAGGAATGAAAGCCTGTTTTCTTAAACTGATAGAACCCAGCTACTATAAAAAAAACGAGATTCAAGACGCTGAAAGATGCATTAGGTGTGTGGCAAAAAGTTTGGAAGCATTTGGGCTTAACTAAATTAAACGCATACACACCCTTTGCCGCTTCTGGTCTATTGCCCTCTGCCATCTTTTGTGACTTATCTGCCATTAGGTGGAAGCTGAAAGGAGTATGTTATTTAGGGGATTTGTTTCTTGACGGCCAATTGGCTTCCTTTCAGGAGCTACAGAGTAAGTACTCTTTAAATAAAAATTATTTTTTTAAGTTTCTCCAGATTCGTAGCTTTTTACAAAATTCACCATATTTTGCAGTTACTAGTATGAATAAAGTCCCCTTCTTGGAACATTTACAAAAAAAACATCAATTGGCACTCTGTACTCATGTTTGATGCAGGAATTTGGGGATGATTTAGATAATTGTCAGGGGAAGTGGGCAAGTAAACTGGGGATACCAGAAATTGATGTTCATGAGTCTGTCAAGCTTTCCTCTGAATTTTTAATAACCGGGATGATGAAATCTCAACATTTTATGTGCATACATGATCTTTACTAGACTCCTCGCAAAGTTGTAAAATGGAGTACAACAGTTGGGACGAAATGCAATCGCTGCGGTTTGTACGCAGCTGATACACTACACATGTTTTTTCAATGTCCTAAGCTTGGGGAGTTTTTTCAACAAATTGAAAGTTTTTGGGTTGTTATTGTCAAGAGTAATATCAATGTAACTGCAGAAATGGTGTTAATTGGTTTAAGCTCAGGTATTCCAAGATCTAAACCATTAACTTGCTTTCTTTTCATTTGTATGGCGGTAGCCCGAGCCTGCATCACTAGGCATTGGATTAATCCTGACCCCCCCGTCTTTTTTTAATTGGCGAGAAAGATTATTATTTATGTATAATATAGAATCCGCTATGTATAAATTTAAGGGTGTTAAAAGAAGGGCTACAGGAGCGAAAATTTGGGTGCCAATTGCTGATTGGATTTAGATATTGTATGAATTTGAGTATGTAATTTATTTATCTATCTGTGGAATTGTGACTTTCCATTGCTGTTTTTCCTTGCATAAAATAATAAACTTTAAAAATAAAAAAATAAAAAATGAAAATCTCTTCAATATTTCGATCACAATTTGAAAAATAGTACTAACAATGTTTACTAATCATTCATTTTCATTGTTCACAGTAAATATGGCTTGTATTGGTTATCTTAACATATTTCTCCCAGTAACCAATCTTGATTTTTTGTTTTTCACTAATACTGTGGCATGTATTTACTATCTTCTGAAAGCACGTTTTGGCGTAAAACGCCTTCTTTAGGAATGCCAAAACATCATCATCAAGACCCCAATGATTTAAAATGGACCTGAAAGCGTTTATATTAGGGGTAATCTCGCCGCCTCTGTTCGAATCTTTTTCTCTTGAATTGGGGCTTCTGTTGACACAACGTTCAACGTAACTGCGTGTCCCCGTCGCATACAGGAAAGGGGAGATTTCCTGGCTTCTCTTCTCTCTTCCCCACTCAGCCAGGCATCTGGAATGCAACGGTGCACCGGCCACCAACTGTTGCTGCAGTCTGAGTGTAATCATTTGCAAACCCGGATAAACTCCTTTGCAGAGGCATCTATAGAAACCCCTCCCCGCCAGCAACTCGAATCTCCTGCAGGAGACACACAGTTAAACTGAACTCACTGTTAGTCAATGGGAGAGAGGGGCATTATAAAAGTGAAAAACAACTTTAGCTGGACTAACCCGGTCCCTGTATCCAGCCCGTGCTCTATAGAGGTTGGCCTGCACTTGTGACTTTCCCCGGTCTAGCGTTATCAGATGAGGTACTTTGTTCTTTTCTGCACTATTTTCACATAAACTCTAATATTGAATATCCCTTGTTCTGCTGATTGGATCTTTGTTGTCTGATAACATTTTATTTATTAAAATGTACACTGTTTTTCTAAATTGCTTTCTGATTTTTCTTGTTTTGTGTTTTCACTTTACTACTGTTTTTGTGCTGCATAAATACTGTACCAATTGATTCTAAATTAAGCTTGATTGTTTTTATGCCAAGCTAACAGAGGCTTAAGAATAGGTTTATATAGTGACTTTTATGGTTCACCCTGACAAGGATTGGGGTTGTTTCCTGAGTGGGGCTTCCAACCCCTCAACCAATAACCTGATTTCTTACAATCTGAAGTCAAAAATTGTACATTTAACTTTGTTCAAACACTCAGTTCATCGGGGTACATGTATGATAGAACAGAGAAGGGAAAGATAGGTTAGGAATTAAATTGTCTTGTGTCGGCCTTCAATCACATGTACTTTAATTTGTTGAAGTCCATGCCAATTTATGAAACTTGATGTGTGATGTTTACACCTCTGACCAAAGCCTATTCTTCACGAGCAGTTGGATAGATAGACATCCAGGGTAAAACCATATTTTGGCATGGATTGATCAGGGTATAAAAGAGCAAGGACTGTTGTTCTTAGATCAATACCATCCCTAGTGAAGCTGGTTCATGATTTTCCCCTAATCAATGCTTAGCCCCATATGACATTCTCAAATTCACAAGTACTTTTCCACCATGAGGTGGAACAACCATAGCCATCAAGAAAGTAGGAGATTCTCACTAGAAGGCAGCAGGATATCGACAACTGGAAGCATTCTCTGAAGATATCTGGGAATCTTAAACACATATATGAATTGAAACCTATATTAAACTTGGTTTCCAACGTGTTATGTGTTTGAGCACTGGAAGACATAAAAAAGTGAGAAACTATAAAAACCACAAAGTCACCAATGAATAGAACAATACCAATTACATGCTTCGGTTTGCTTATGGGAATGATGTATCATTTGATTTGATAGGCTTTATTCGATAAAAAATTTATCATAAAAGCATTTTACAGAATAAAAAAAAGTTATATGTAGAAGTTTTCTTAAAAAGACAGTTAAAAATTCAGCACAGATAATAAAATAAAACAGAAGAGGAAAATATAACATCATGTCTTAAAATAGTGACTAGTCCATAGGTCCGAGGTTTCCATTACGGCAGAAAGGAAGGTTACAACCCATATTGTTCCCCGACTTGCGGTGAGCGCACTGGACCAAAAACAGAGTTTCTTGTTAGGCAGTTGTAGTTGCCTTGCAATTGTCACGATACTTTTGTCTGATTAGCCAGGCACGCCCCAGGAATTTGGCCACACCACAAACAATTGTCAAAGAGGAGGTATCAGTTTTCAAGATGCGCAGGGCTGCAACATGGCTCATAAAGCCCGGTACCCTGCATGCTGGTTTGAGCCACTTTTCTCTGGCGTTATTGTATGCCGGGCATGCCAGGAACAGATGGGCAATTGACTCCTCGGAATGGCCACAACTAGGACAGGGTTCGAGGACATGATTAGGACCTTTCCATTGTGAAGTAAAGCTGTTAACTTGCAGGGTACCAAATCTCATCTGAATATATAGGGATCTATCCCTAGGTGCCTGTATAAAATCGAGGTAGGATTCCAGACTGCAGGTACTTTTATGCTTGAAGAAACCCTCTGTCAATTTCCCTGGTTTTTGGGTGGATTGATCCCGTTTCGACACCCATTCCCAGTAAACACGTTTAAGCTCCAGCTTGGAGGGGGGTGTCTGGGAAGCCCAGGCCTCGCTTATCCCGATGAGGCCAGTGAAGTGTCTGAGGTCCGCCAACCATTTTATCCTACGCCCTGAGTCAAGAGCCAGCAGTTCGTCGAAGGCCCTAGCATAGTCGGACAGCTCTACGGACCTCTTTAGGCGAACCCAGTAGAGTAAGGGACGAAGTCTAGCAATGTCCTGTATGTTCCTTCTACCTGCGTCGTAAAACAAGGGTTTCAGGGGGGTTGAGACAGGAAGCGAGGTAATGGATCTTAAAAATGTATTCTCAGATTTAGTTAGATCCCCGAGCGTCTCCATTCCCCACAGTTTTGCTCCATAAAGGGCCAAGGGCAATGCTTTCCCCTCATAGGTAGCAAGCGCCGGGGCAACCGGCCTACTCACAGAGAGATTCTGTTCCCTGATGATGGCCCCGGACACCCATTTGTCATTTAGCAGCATCTTATCTAGGTGGGCTGCCCACTTCATGCCTTTCGAAATTCTGATCCCTAGATAAACAAACGAGTCGACCACATCAAGAGGGACCTTGTTTAGGGAGATGTTATTCCTAAAACGTTTGGACGGGTTTATGGTTATCAGTTTGGTTTTATTGGTGTTGATGGTTAACCCCTGCTCCTTGCAAAATGAATCAAATCTGTTGAGCAATTTCTGGAGGCCGGCGGGTGACTTTGAAATTAAAAGGGTATCGTCGGCAAACAGAAGGGTGGGTGTCTTCTCCCCTGCTAGTGTTGGGGCATCTGCTGGTTCCTTATTAAGGTGGCCCACCACCCCATTGATGAATAAAGAAAATAGGGTGGGGGCCAACACGCACCCTTGACGTACCCCTCTGTTTACCACAATCCTCTCAGTCAGTTGCCCTTGGGTTCCCCATCTAATCCTTGCATAATTGTCACAGTGTAATCTTTTTAAGAAGTCGAGGATGTAGGGTGGCATTCCCAGGTGCTCAAGCACCTTCCAGAGTTTGTCACGAGGGACCAGGTCGAAAGCCGTCCTCAGATCTATGAAAGCCAGGTATAAACTCCCTTTCCCCAGGGTAACTGACTTCCAATAGATCATGAAGAACCTAATGACCTGGTCCATCGTGCCAACCTTCTGCCTGAATCCTGCCTGGAAGTGTGAAAGGATGTTGCCATCATCTATCCAGGTTCTTATTCTTGAAAGAAGGACCCTGTCAACCACCTTCTGTATCACGTCAATCAAACTGATTGGCCGGTAGTTGGCAGGGTCCTCTCTACTCCCCTTTTTAAAAATTGGAACTACCTCGGCTCCTTTCCAGGAGTCTGGAACATCAGCTCCTCTGGCTATCATATTCATTACAAGAAGGATGAAGTGAGCCCATGGTGTGGGGTCGTGTAAAAGCAAATCCCCTGGAAGGCCATCAGGGCCTGCTGCCTTTCCAGGGGCAATGTTATTTATTGCTAACTCGACCTCATGGATGTCAAATTTGTCAAGTGGTTCCTGTACTTCACCAGCTTCGGGGGTACAAAAGAGCAAGGAATGTTGTTCTTAGATCAATACCATCCCTAGTGAAGCTGGTTCATGATTTTCCCCTAATCAATGCTTAGCCCCATATGACATTCTCAAATTCACAAGTACTTTTCCACCATGAGGTGGAACAACCATAGCCATCAAGAAAGTAGGAGATTCTCACTAGAAGGCAGCAGGATATCTACAACTGGAAGCATTCTCTGAAGATATCTGGGAATCTTAAACACATATATGAATTGAAACCTATATTAAACTTGGTTTCCAACGTGTTATGTGTTTGAGCACTGGAAGCAAGACATAAAAAAGTGAGAAACTATAAAAACCACAAAGTCACCAATGAATAGAACAATACCAATTACATGCTTCGGTTTGCTTATGGGAATGATGTATCAAAGTTTCAATGCAGTGCCTAGGCTTGATGCAGATTCCCCACATGTAGACTGATATTAATCACCCAATCAAATCAATCAAATAGCATTTGTAAAGTGCAATGCTGTCACCCCTAGAAGTTCTGCAGGCCAGCAGCTGTGGTTCCATTCGGAGGTGTTCTTCTTGAAGATAAGTACTTCCGTTTTTTTGGAGTTTAGTTGGAGGCAGTTGTCGCTCATCCATTGGCTACGTTGTTCATGGCTTCGCAAAATTTGGTTTTGATGTTGAAGGAGTTCTTGGTGAGCGAGAGGATCAGTTGAGTGTCATCTGCGTAGGAGATTATGTTGAGTCAGTGGGATCTGATAATGTCTGAGAGGGGGGTCATATAGAAGTTGAACAGGGTGGGCCTGAGAGATAATTTTTGTGGTACACTGTATAAGATGTCTTTGGGTGTGGAGGTGAAGGGAGGCAGTTGGATGATCGGTGTGCACCCTGTAAGGAAGGAGACGATGCACTTGAGGGCGTCTTATTGTATGCCTTTGTTGTCAAGTCTGTAGATGAGGGTGTTTTGGGAGACTGTGTTGGACGCTGCAGAAAGGGCGAGGGGGAACAGGGCCACAGTTTCTTCACAAACTTGGAGTGTTCTGTTGTCTGTGGTGGCGATCAGTGTTGTCTCAGAGCTGTGGCTGACACAGAGCCCTGATTGTGAGGTGTCCAGTGTCTGGTTTTGTTTCAGGAATTCAGTGAGCTGTTGATTGATGGCTTTCTCGAGTACTTTGGCTGGGTAGGGAAGCAGGGAGATCTCACTATAATTTTTTTAATCTCTGGGGTCGGCAGAGGCTATCTTTGGGAGGGGTCTGCATGTTTCCATCTGTCTAGGGAGGTTGCTGTGGAGATGGATGTGTTGAGGATGCTGGTGAGTTGTGTGCTGATTGGGTTTGTTGTGAAGTTGTAGAGGTGGTGGGGGCAGGGGGATGCTGATAGCATTTTCTTCGTTTTACCTCTTTTCATATCAATGGCAATCTACAGGTTCAACTGTTATTTTTACAAAAGATGGTTTAGCACCATAAAGAGGGGGAGGTTCTTTCCCTGAACACCATAATGACACAGTCCACACACAGTTTTTTTAAATGCATCACCGATCATGTTGAGTATCTAAAGCCCCTCAATATCCTGAGATCTAAATACTCCCAAGTCCGCTGACTGAAGGGTGATCAGTTTGAGTGAATTTGAGGATGTAGCATCTGGGATGACTTGCCTTCCATGCCCGCTTCCTGTACAGTCTGATTTGAAATAGCTTAGCAACCGTATCTAAGGGTGAACTTTTTATCTGTTCTATTTTTTTAATCTCTTCCTCTTGCCCCAGTCTAGAATTGCACGTATGGGCTCAAGAGGCTAGCATGTGGAGGCACAGGGCATTATGCTACGGTTCACCTTTCCCGACTTGAGCGCACTTTTGTTCCAATCAAGGATAGCAATCCTGTTCCACACATTGTTTCCTCTATTACTGCTATTTCTAGTGTCCTTAACTCTGTGGTATCAGGAACTACGCTTGTCCTAAGGGAATTTCAGGGGTCCTTAGGGTTGCTTGGAGCTTTTACGATTGACTGACCTGAAATGATGTTAAAAAAAACAAGATAGGAATGTCTTTTTGGACTTCGGTAGAGAGCAGTGCACAGTATAATGCGCTATTTGTTGTTATTGTAGATGAGAGACTCTGGCAGACAACTGGGGCGACTGCTGAATTTGTTCCGTTTTAATATTGCAAGCTTGAATGATTTGGAATGTTGCTATGGAAAACAATCGCATCCAAGAACTCACTGTGACCTTGTAATCAGATTTGCTATATACTGGTCCTTCTCTTTTTTACCTTTGCAAGACGACTAGAGCCTACAGAGGCTGGCTGTGTCAACATAGAAACTTAGGGGCAGATTTACAAGCCCCTTGTGTCATTTTTGCGCCACAGTTGCGTCACTTTTTGAGACGCAGCGACGGTGTAAAACTGTGGGCCATTTACAATGTGATGCATCTAGGGAGATATGTCATGTTGTAAAGCCCTGCGATACATTATACCTGCATCAGGTATAATGTATGCAGGGTGGGCATTCCCAAGCAAAAAAGTCTCCTAGAAATGACGCAGTGAAATCTTGTAGATTTCCCTGCGCCACTTCTAAGATGCCACTGCGCCAAAACCTTACCTGCTTGGAGTAGGCATAAGGAGTGACGCAGCATAATGAGGATATGCTCTCCACATGCAATTCTGGAGTTGCGTCCTGCGTACGACACAACTCCAGCATTGCGTGACTTTTGCGCAAACAGATGCATCAGAATTTCTGATGCATCTGTCAATCCTTGCGTCATGGTGCTCCATATTGTAAGTAAGGCGCATCCATGGTGGAGCAAGGGTTTCTCAGGGTGGCGCAGGGAAAGTGACACATCTCTACAGATCCGTCACTTTCATGTAAATGTGACCCTAGGTCCTATCTTTTTATGTGCAAAGTTATCCGCCCTGACTGCTGAGTCTCCATAGTCAGAAAATCAATATTAGTAAAATAAAATTCATAGTATGTCGATACTCAAAAAATAGAGAACTTACATCACAGTAGTGTAAGTTTATCTTTTTGAAGCTCGCCCAAAGGTGTGTATTCTGGATTAGTCACTGCAGCAAACAAGCATTACCAAAGCCAATCTTTCTGGCCTGCAATGTTACTCTTGAATAAAACATTTAGAAAAAGCCTAAAGCACTGAAAAAGAAATACTGTTGCTTTCAATATACATTGAATCAATAATCACTTCAATTATTTATACTCTACGTATTTGCCACTTCAGTTTACCCCAAGGTTAAGAAGGATCTACCCCAATAGACCCTCTGCATGTCCCAGATGCGGAGAGAAGGGTGCCACACATAACCATAAGTCACAGAATTGTAAGGTCCTGACAGAATACTGGAAACCATTAGTAGTGAAGCTAAAACCTGTAACAAGCATAAACACAGAGACAAGGATAAAGCACTGTTGGTTGGAAATGGTACCAAGATCCAAGTGGATTGGAATACAGCACAGGTTTGCAGTATTGGGGCTGTTGTTGGAAAAGAGGCTCAGGCACACAGACATCCACTGGCTCCACGCCAGGAGCTCAGTGATGAAAACATGGGAGAGAGAAATGTACAATTGGCTCTGTCTGAGAAACTGCAGATGAAGGAGGTCGGAACAGATGACAGAACAGCTGAAGACCTGACTACATGGCGTACCCACTTTTAGCGATAGGGCACCCTTGTGGCTGTAAAATAGCTCCTCATCCATTACAATATTAAGTACTCCACAGGATTCACAGAAGATGGAATGGTATGCGAAAAGTCCCATAGCATAAGTTGAGGTAACTGTTCCTCTGAGCAGAGCCAAAGTCTTGGTAAGAATAGGCCTCTCAGACAGCGGTGCTGTTAAGCCTAATCACAATACCAGTTAACACGCAGAAGTGTGTCTGTGTGGGAACTGCAAAAGAGAGCTCTTACTAATGACAAGATTACAACAATGCATAGTATGGTCACCTGATTGCTATACGCAACCTCTTACTGTCCTGCCTTCTCTCACGGAGTAGTTGTGATGCTTCAGTGATCTTAATTGTTTCTCTGATCTTTTAAACTTATGAAAATATTAATGCACCGCTATGTACACAACAGCAAAACAGGTTTTCGTTTATCAAACGTAAGTACAAATTATATAGTCTGCATCACTGTAAACGCTTTTAATGTTTCAGATCGAACTTGCAGCTTTTCAAATTTCGAAATTTAAACTTTCATTCAAGATTTGAAGTAAAAAAAAATACCAGTCCCACCTCAATCCGCGCAAAGGTCACTTCTCTCGGGCAGACTTTTCTTAAACGATTTCACACCAGGGGGCATATTTACAAGGGCATTTTGCCTCCAGAGCGTCACTTTTTACGATGCTTCAGTGGCACAGTGCCCTGCTCTATATTTACAAGGCAGCGCTAAGCCGCTTTGCGTGGCTTAGTGCTGCCTTGTAAATATGGGCCTCCTCTCCACAGTTTTCTGTGGCAAAGGGGTGTGCAATGGGTGTTGCTGTGGGTGTACCCACACAACACCCATTGTTTTTTTGACAAAGCCCTACATTTACAAGGATCTGGAAATCTGAGGCAGCACCTTTGTAAAGGAGGCATTAAAGTGACTCAACAAGGAGAAATACTTTTATTTCTCCTCGTTTGCACACATAGGAACAAAACTTATTTAATGATTGTTTTTGGGCAAGAAGGTGTCCCTTTGTGCACAAGCACATTCATCCCTGCAAAACGGGCACCCTTGCACCATGGTGCAAGGGTACCTGCACCAGCACTAGGCTTAGCATCAGCGCAAGGGAAAACACAGGGGTGTGCACTGTCCTTGTCAGTGCGGCGCATCCTTGCATTTTTTAAATGTCGCAGCACGGTGCGACTAAACTGCTCGCAGTGCCACGCTGTGCCCATTTAGTTGTAAATGTGCCCCCAGGTTCAACGAGCAACCGGCAGCCCTGCCACATTCCACGAAAGAAGAATGAGCAAATTGTCTTCGTTTTCACGGGAAGTGTATCTGGAATAAAGTGATTATATTCGAGGTCGCCTTTGATGGAATTTGTAACTTTATCTGTCTCTAACCCTCCAAGGAGAAGTCAGTCCTCATTAAGCCTTTCAACAAATGTTAGCGCTGGAATGTCGTGTTCTTACCACAGAACCCGGAACTAACAAGCTGCAATGACGTCCTTTGCTATTTTATGCAAAAGTTGGATAAGCAGCTGATGAAGATTAAGGGCTTACTAAGTGGATGTGTTTTTTTCTTTACTGCTTCTTTTTTTGAAATATGGTTGTTGAAAGGCAGTTTACACTTCTAATAACGTGTATTGCTTGCTAGGTCTGTAGCGCGGGAGTGTTTTTACCCGTGACCTCTGCCTGCTTTTGTTCCCAGGAAACACGATTGGACATGATACTCACTAATATTACATGTGGGAGAAGTGAGGTTGGAGATTCTTTGTTCGTTCTATCCAGGTAGACTTTATTGCATATAAGTGAAAAATTATTTAAAGGACTCCTTTTATTTTTATTTCTCTTAAATGTATATGTTTCATTCATATGTACTTGATTTCAATTTTGTGTTCCTGTATTCTTCTATCATTGTTTGAATTTCACGATGCCGAGAATTCAATTAATACTTGTAGAGCGCTGCTAATCACCCCTGAGCGATATCCAGGCGCTGGTGAGCCATGTTAATCGAAGAGCTCCTTCGTGAAGGTGGTCAGCGATGGGGGCGGGGGCGGTGAGTAGATGGGGAGGGAGGGTGTTCCAGGATCCGGCAATGAGATGGGAGAAGGATCGCCCCCAGGTGCGGGTATGGCGGATATGTGGAATGCTTGCGAGGGTGAGCGTATGAAAAAGGGGGGTTCACCCAATATAAGTCACTGGGACCTGGGTAGTTGAAGTACTGAGAAAAGGGGTCCCAGCGAATGAAGGTACAATATATACAAAGTAATAAACAATAAAGAGACCATTATTTCCCATGCATTGTTATTTAATCACAATGTAGGTGTATACTAAATAGCTCAGAGATATATATATAAACTAGCAGCCCGCCCCGGCGTTGCCCGGGGCAGAAGGGGGCTGGGGGCAGCATCGCAGCAGGAGATGCGCAGCAGAGCGGCCGGGAGCAGCAGAGCGTACTTACAGTGTTTTGTTGGTCCTGGCCGCTTCTGCCCACGCTTGTTTCCGCTGTTTCCCCCGACGTCCCGACTTTGAGGAAAAGGCTTCCGATCACTCATGGCCCCCGCCCGTCCCTCCGCCCGTCCCTCGTGCGCACCCGCGGCTGCTTCACTTACCTCAGCTGCCGCTCCTCTCCGTGCTGCTGAGTTTACCGCTCCACTGCTCCTCCGCTTCTCGCCGCTCCTCACCGCTTGTCCGCCGCTCGCCGCTCCTCCCCGCCTGTCCGCAGCTCCTGCCCGCGCTCATGTCCGCCGCTCTTCCTCTTGCTCCTGAACGCCGCTCCTCCCCGCCCTCCCCATGTCATCACGGAAGTCGCGGCTGGCGCTACTTGCAAGGGACGAATTTTTTTTTATTCCTAAATTTTTTTTAAAACGTATATTTTTTATTTTTATATAGCCTATGTCCTTCTGCTTGCCCTGAGGTTTTCAAAGATGTCTTGGGTGTTTGGATTGGTGGTGTACTTTTCGAGTTTACCTGGCTCAAAGGACAGAGTTCTCTCTTTATAATAGTAGTATAGATGATTTACAAAATATTTACATGTGCCCCTGGGGGAGGAGGGAAGTGGTATTGTGAGGGAAAGTGTGAGTAAAGGATAGTGACATAAAACCTGGCCAAGCGGCCTCACTACACTTTGTAATTGTGGTCAAGCATAGACAAATGGACTTTAAGTTCACACAATCAATTATATACATGTCATACTCCACATAATACAATAAATGTTCAATTTATGGGGTGGAGTTGGAAAGAAACACAGAGCTGTTGACGTTTCGACCCCTAAAACAAATTGCAGGTACTCATTATTCCCTTGCAGCGGGGTTTTCATCAGGACGGGGGGCGTGGCAGGAAATCCAGCGGTTGCTTGTCTTAGATGGAGGTGGCGGAGAGGAGAAAAACACTCTCAATTAGTGGAGACTCGAATTCTAGACAGAGGGTAGCTAGATCGGTCGTTTAAAGATGATCACAAAATATTGTTATGGGTCCGCCCATGGGTCGGGCACCTCGCAGTAGAAGTCGCTGCGGCAAAGATCGTCGTAATTACGTCCGATATCAGGAAAGTTAATCCTTACACGTCCGAAGCGCGGTCAGCAATGAGGGTGAGGTCTGCAGATCGAGGTTTCTCGTTGGTAGGTGGAAGGTCAGGCAGTGGTTCGGGTAGAGAGGTCCAAATTTGTGGAGGGTCTTGCATGCGTGGGTGGGAAGTTTGAACAGGCATCTTTTTTGTTCGGAGAGACAGTGGAGGTCCTTCAAAGGGGTGGAGATGTGTGACCTTTTGGGAAGGATACAGATTAGTCTGGCCACCGAGTTTTGGATGGTTTCGAGTCTTTGCATGAGCTCAGAGGAGGGGCCTCCATAGAGTGTGTTGCTGTAGTTGAGTCTGCTGGTGATGAGGGCTTGCATGACTGTTTTCTTTATACTAGTGGAGAGCCATCTAAAGATCTTGTGGAGTCGACGGATCATGTGGAAACAGGCAGAGGCAACTGTATTCATCTGGCATTTCATTGTGAGTTTGTTATCCATTATGATGCCTAAATTGCGTGCATGGTCTTTGGGTGGGGGGTGGTGGTTCCAAGAAATAGGACACGTTAAAATGCAAATTTTTACAATGCATGCCTTGACAACGCAGTTTTTACATTGCAACATCCACTACAACCCATGATTTTACAACGCATGCCATCACAACGCATTTTTAGAAACGACACTTACAACGCATTCCATTACAACGCACACAATCACAACGCATACCATTACAACGCATACTACTTCTAGGGCAACAGCAGTGTAAGTGTTAGATAGTGTGGGTGTAAAAATTACTATTCCCACTCCAGTGAGGGCAACAGTAGGATAAGTGTTGGATAGTGTAGGGGTGAAAATTACTATTCCCACTCCGGTGAGTGCAACAGTAGGGAAAGTGTTGGATAGTGTAGGGGTAAAAATGACTTTTTCCCATTACTTACCTTATAATGCGTTGTTATGGTATGCATTGTAGTGGTATGCATTGCAATGGCGTGTGTTGTAGTGACATGCATTGTAATGGCGGTGTTGTAATGGCATGCAATGTAAAGGATGTTGCATTGTAATGACTGCGTTGTAAAGGTAGTGCGTTGTAATGACTGCATTGTAATGGTTGTTCCCTGTTCCAAGCTTTGAGGGCCAGCAAGGGTCATTTCAAAGGGTGTTGTCTCTGCCAAAGATCAGCATATCAATCTTGTCAGTGTTCAACTTGATGCAGCTTATCCCGGAGGCAATGTGTAAAGCATTTGCGCACGCACACAACATCAACAACATCCAAGGCACACCACAAAAGGAACTCCACACAAGGTTATATAAAAATAACTTTTGTATTGTCCAACACATCAGATAGTAATCACACAATATACATGGTGCCAACTGGCACGGGCAATATTCACACAGGATTATTTACACCAGGACAGGGCCACGTGGGGCACTGTCAGAATCAACACTTATTAGAAATAGCACTTCTAGAACTTAGAATAAGTATAGCACAAAATAACAATTATAGGTCACAACCAGTAACCACTGGTAACAGGTAGGTACACACTGCGCAATAAAAATGTAAATTGATACTTGTATAGTGCACTACTCACCCGCAAGGGTCTCAAGGCGCTTGTACGAATACCGCTGTGGAACCCATCCTGGCTTTCCCTGTGAGGCGTCCACTCCTGGGCACCTCCAAGGTGGAGGCCAGGCATCCTTAGCATTGTGGGGGCCGTTGTGGAGATTATGCAAGCTATTGCCCAGAGTTGCAGAGTGGGACTCCATCATTAGAATAGGCACCGAGGTGAGAATTATCAGGTCTGTGGAATTTTGAGCCCAAGACCCGCCAAGGCGGGGAATTGAACCCTGGTCCCAGGCTAGACCTCTGCATCAGGGTCTGCCGCTCTAATCATTGAGCCACACTTCTCCAATACTAACAACCATAGGCCTAGATCACGCATGGACACATAACCTCTCTAGTATAACATACTAGGCAAAGCAAACTTCTAAGCATAAGCACCTTTAGAAGTATCCCATAAGCATAAAGGCAAAGCACATTACGCATAGTCACATTTAGGCCTAAACAGTATAACTACAGTAGGCAATCTCTCACTAGTCTAAACACCTTAGACTCTCCCCCTAAGCATAACTCACATTTAGGGGCGTGACTCACAGTGAAGTAACCTCTCACTAACATAAACCTACACAGGTAAAGTAACCTCACAGTCACATTAACATCACATTGCGCAAATATCACATTAGGCAATTACCCTTTTAAACATAGTAAAATCACATACCAGCCCCCTGGCCAACTGGCCATCTCAAGAAGGGGACTCAAAAGCCCTGTGTCCAGAATGTCAGGGCGCGCTGCCAATGCAGCGCCAGTCAGGGGTGCGCCACCGGGGCAAACCTAAACGTTGCAGCTGCCCACTAGTTGCTGGGCAGCTGAGAACAGTCACAAGGCCTAAACGTTGCAGCTGGCACTAAGTGCTGCGCAGCTGTAGAAGGCCTGGCACCTCTGTGCCATCTCTGTCCCTCACAAGGACTCTCTCTTTCGCATTGCGCCTAAACGGTGCAGCTGCCCACTACTTGCTGCGCAGCTGGAGACAAAGCTGCGATAGGGGCTTTCACTAGCCCCTAGGACAAAACTGCGCCAACTGGGGTTGAAGCCACATGCTCTGAAGCAAATATGCGCAGGCTGGAGCCACACAGGCTCTGAGAATTAATAATAACGTGGGGGCGGTCCACTGCCATCCGGGGCTGCCCTGAATGCACCTCTCTGGGAAATAATGGGGTCCCAGGAGCACACTGGCTCCTTACAAAGTAATGGGGGCGGGGGAGCCAATTCAGCTCCTTAAACAAACATGCCCCCCATCGTTGGAGTTCCCTCTCTGGGGACTCAGAATCTCCAAGGACCTCAGGAGCCTCTCAGAGCTCTTAACAATAAACTGCCCCCTGGATCGCGGGAGCCTCGTGGCTTGAGAGAAAGGCCCTGCACAGGTAGAGCCTAGTGGGCTTTTAAGAAATGCCCCTTCGATCGGTGGAGCCCGACAGGTTCAGTCTAAACAGCTACCCCAGCACTGCAAAAATGGAAACCCACTCACCGGCTGCCCTGGGAATGCTTCCTCCGGTGCGGGCGCGGGGCTCCCCCTCATAACACGACAGCCCCGCCAGCCACTAAGGCACACCTCCGGTTCTTCGGGCGCCGTCCAGTGCGAGGTGGGCTCTCGCCTGGACTCTCCTTCTTGGCCCCCTGCAGAGCCTCACTGCTGCGGCAGTACTTCTCCGGCCGGCAACCCTCCTTCGGCACGAGAGCCCCCCGCACCGGCCGCACCTCCTCACCCAGGCCCCCGCCTGGGTCTCAGGACTCACTACCAGGCACGCGAGGAGGCGGGGTGGGCTCCCGTCCTCCTCCTCACACACCCTCCTCTTCCTGCCACTCTTCCTCTTCCGTCTGCAGCCCCGCCCACAACCAGGCAGGCCGCGGGCGCAGCGGCCATTAATAAAAACAGCTTGGGCCACGGCGGCGACTCCACTGGTGCCAAACGAGGGGTGGGCACCCTCGATTCTCAAAATAAAGTAAGCACGCGGGGTGGAACCCCGCTAAGAGTGCCATAAACGGGGTGGCACCCGTAATTAAAAATATTCAAAATACGGGCAATATGCAGGGTAGGCTCCTGCCTAAAAACACGAGCAGGTCAGAGAGCAGCTCCATGCTGCAAAGGTCAAATAAAGCGCTCCAAAGCGCTAGAGGCAAAAATAAAGTAACAAAGTCCTTCAGGAGTCCAGGACCTCAGTAGTCCAGGACATAAGGTGGAGCACAGCAGCTCCCAGAAAAGGAAAGTCCATCAGGTATCCAGCGGCTGGGCAGGGCCCAGGGAGGCAAGCCTTCCCCTGGGCCCAAGCAGCAGCACGCCCCTGGCAGGATTCCAGTCAGAACAAGAACAATTTCAGAGTGTCACAGCACCCTTTTTATACCCAAAATCCTTTGTCTAGCAGGGTGCAGGCAGTGTGAGAACCAGCTACAATTGGTTATGGCAAACTCCTTTCACTGGCCAGACTAGGGACATCAGACGCACCACAGGGGGTGGAGCCAGCATTGTGTGGGGAAAGCCCAGCCCTACTCAGGTCCCAGGTGCACCCCTCACCTCACATCAGCATGCTAATCTCTCCACTCACCACCGGGCAGACCAACCCAGACTCTTGGAGCCAGGCTTACCAGCCAGCTCCAGCCAATCACACGCCAGACACTAATTACACAAACATGCCAACTTCTAGAAGTGGCACTTCCACACTAGACACATTCATGCTGCATACATCATTGCACAGCATTCAATCTCACGAGTTCGCACATACCAAACTTGACCCTGCACTCCCCACACATCAGGAACTACCATGGTCATACCTATTCCCCATTCATTCCTATGGGAGGGCAGGTCACTCTCACTACACACAGAGAGCTCACGCACTTTACACTGTACCAGAGTGAAAAAGTGCACAGAGGCCTAAAATCCCCAACACCAGGTCACAGAAACAGGCTAGGAAAAAGCAAAAAGTTTTGGGGTGAACCTGCCAAAAAGGGCCAGGTCCAACATCCAGGAATTCATTATCTGTGTAAAGGTCATTGAAGGTGACCAATCCCATCTGGTGTGCAAGCTGGATAGAGCGAGTGTTTTGCATGTCAGGGAAGCTGGGGTGATGTGCAAGAGGTGTGGATGGAGCATATAACAATGGTAGCGGTGCGCGGCTTCGAAGACACTCCCACGCCCATTGTAATGTCTTTATTGTATTGATTTGTCCCTTTGGTCTTTTGTGAGCATAGTGAACTGCCGCCGGTAATGGGGCTGGGGAGGTGACGTCCTTTTCGACCGCGGCATGGGGTTGCTATGGAGTGGGGTGCGACCAAAAATGTAGAGGTTGTGCCTGTGCACTTAGCGCATAAAGCTCAATGTCCGGTTTCCCAAGTCCTCCCTGCTCGAGCGTCAGCGTGAGCACTTCTCAGGAAATACGTGGTTGTTTCTCCACCCAGGCGTGAGTTATAAGAGATCACAGCTGTTGAAAAAAAAGCCTGTGTGAGCGGAAGGGGGATATTGAAAAACAGGTACAGGAGCTTAGGCAGTATTATCATTTTTGCAATTACAATTCTTCCAGCTAATGACAGCTGTATCTTTGCCCAGATGGCTATATTGTTCTCAAGCCCAGTGATTACCGACCATAATTCAGGCGCCATATCTCCTGTAGATCCCTACTGAGCCATATCCCCAGGTATTTCTCTGCACCATCTGCCCAAGTTAGGGGGAAGTCCAATTTAAGTGTTATAGGGTCGGCGGTAGGGCAAGGAGCGTCAATTTGTCCCAGTTTACCTGTATGCCTGTCATGCACCAAACAGTAGGATCTCGCTCAGTGCCTGGTTGAGGTTAAACTCAGGATCACATATGTATAGTGTTATGTCGTCGGCATACATTGAGATTCTCAGGCCCTCTGTTCGAGAACCCCAGTCCCCTAACTCTGTGATATTGTCTCATCTGGGCCGCAAGGGGTTCCATTGCTATCGCGAATAGCAGGGGTGAAAGGGGACACCCTTGCCTTGTTCCACAGGATATGGGGAACAGATCAAATACTAGGTTGTTGACTTCAAGCCTGGCAGTAGGGTGTGAGTAAAACAGTTGGATAAGATTTAAGCAGTTGGTTCTCATGCCAATTCTAGGAAGTATGGTGACGAGAAATGGCCATTCTAGGGAATCGAACGCTTTGGTACCATCCAGGAAAACTGCCAGGGCAGGCAGGTTCGGATCAATTTGATGAACGACTGAAAAAAAATGTGCGCAAATTGTTTGAAGAGGAGCGCCCCGGTGTAAGCGCCAATTTGTCCGGTCTGGCCACAATCGGGAAAAGTGGCTGTAGTCTGTGTGCAAGCATTTTAGCGAGTATCTTTGTGTCGATGTTGATCAGAGATAGTGGACGGTAAGCGTCACATTTGTTGGCTGGCTTATACGGCTTTAGAATTGTGATTATTGCACCCCTGCGTATTGTCGGAGGGAGGCATCCCTTTTTAAGTGATTCCTGATAGACTGCCAGTAGATGGGGGGCCAACTCTTCAGTGTATGTTTTATAAAAGGAGGGCGTCCACCCATCTAGCCCGGGAGCTTTGTCACCGGGCAGACTTCTGATCACCCGAATTATGCCTTTTGCCGAAAAGGGTGCGTCAAGGTTTTCGCAATGAGCATCACTTAACCAGATCAGCTTGATGGAATCTAAGTAGGCCTGTAGCTCAGTGTATGGTCTAGTCTGCATGGAAGTTTAGAGAGATGTTTAAAAATCTTTCATTCTCCCTAGTGTAGCAGACTTCCCACGGATTGGGCTGGGATCTTCATCCAGTAGTTCAGTAATATATGAGGATGTGCGTTGTGGCTTAAGCAAGCTCGCCAGGGCTCTACCCGGGTGTAGGAAGGTGGATATCTGACTATGGTTACCCCCAAACTTTTTGCCTGGTGTTTAGCTGGTTTTTGACTTAGTTGGCCTGGGATCCTGCTATTCAGGGCCCCAGGTTAATTGCTCTCTCCTTAAAATGGACTCCATGTACCTTAGGTGCATACACAATTGGAACTGGTTCACCTTATAGGCCCCTGTAACAGTGTACCATAGGTACGCAGGGCATAGGTGTAGCCAAGGCCTACCAGGGGCTGCAGCATGTATTGTGCCACCCCTGGCCTTGCCTCCATATTTGACACAACCGGCTGATCACTCAGCTGGGGAAAGTTGGTGTAATCACCTCTTACTTAGATATAGTATACCTATATCTAACCTATCTGGACACATAGTAACCTATAAGCCACTCCTATGGAAGGCCTTAACAATCCCGGAGGCAGAGTGCTTGGTTTTATGTGAGATGGTGCTCTGGCACGAGCTGAGCCTGTCTGCAGCTGTCGGGAACAACTCCCTTAGCCGTTCCGGGATATTGCCATACCATATACTCTTAAGTGCATTATAATCCTCGCGGTTATATGCTAACTTTGGTTTGGCTTTATCAAAACATGTCGAGTAAGGTGTCATACGATTTGGAATACTATCCCCTCGACAGTCCTGTCGACAGGGATAGCATTCCACCCTTCTAGAGGGACACGACATGTACATACCCTGAACCCCGGTTAAAGTTAATCCGAGCCTCAGCATCACAAAAATGGATGCTGCCACCACAGACACAAGTCTGACCTCCTGCTGCTGGGAGTCCTTCCAGCGAGGGAGGCTTGGACAAAGGGTTTACTGCCTTGGGAGGTGCAAGCACCACCCCAGACAGGATTTTGTGTATTGGGTAGGACAGGGCTGAATAGATTGAGACATGCCTGGGGCACACAAGGTGTCCCTGTGCATAAGCCAGTCCAACCGGTGCTGGGGCTTTCCAGCCCCAGTCCAGGCGCGGAGCTGGACAGAGGAAAGGGGGTGTAACCACCCCCCTTCCTGGTCCCACCCAGAGGAGGGACGTAGCAGGTGATCCACCCCTCAGATTGGGAATAAGAGTGGGAGCAGTGCCATAGCACCTCAGATCATCCTGAAATTGACTTGAAACTAAGAAGACGCCTGGACTTCGACATTCTGCTGCACAGAAAACTGAAGAGCATCTCCCTTGTGGCCAAGGAGTGGCCAAGGAGTGGCCACCCTGTGAACACAGGCACCATCCAGCAACTCAACGTCTGCTTTGCCGCCGCCTCCTGCCGGAGGCCGAGCCCAGAGCCCAACAAGACCCAGACTCCCAGACATCTCAGAGCTCGATCAACAGTCCCTGCAAAGAAGAGACCGTGGAGGCACCGAGAGACGTGGGACCGGCCATCTCGAAAGACCCCCGAGAAGCTGACTGCGCAGCACCCGAGGCACCCTCGACACTGTGCTTTGGGGTTTGAGAAGCCCCACCACCGAGCAGCATTTGCACCGAAGATCAACCCCCCCAGCATCTCCACGATCTGCGTGGGGCCCTTTTGCATCTTGCCACTCGACGCGCCATCCCGGCCACTTGCCACGTGGCTAGCGGCCATCTTGGCGACGAAATCCAAAATCAACACTGCGGGTCTGGTTGCTCCAGACTTGCCCTTGCTCCTGTAAAAAGGAACACCCGCTCTGACCTTGCTGGTCCGAGTGAGAAGCTTTCATCGTTTCCTGCGTGGATTGCATTAGCCAAAGCCTGTTTGCTCTGATCAAAAAGCCGACACAGCCATCAGCTAGAGCCTTCGTGGGACAGCTCGTGACCAACGCCTGGACGTCCTTGACCTCTTCGTGTCCACGTGGCTGCAGAGACAATCTTCACCTCTTCGCCTGTTTGCACCCGACAACGCCTGGTTCCATCCTGGTTCCACGGTAGTCACTGGCTAGTGACTTTCAACATTGTCCCCTCTGCTTTCAGGTCTTCACCACTTCAGATCCACCCTTGGATCCACCGGAACTCTCCTCGACGACCCGCCTGCAGCATCTTCATCTCCAGGCACCATCGACCTGCGTGACGAAACCCGACGCTACTTTGCACCTGTGCACCCGCTTCCTGTGGGTGAGGTAACTCAGCAACGCCGGTGTTCCTACACTGGTACACACCTCTAGTGTCTAGGTCTAAAGTTTTGTCCTTCTAGGTCAGTCAGAAGGTTCCTTAAACAGTAACTTTGTAACTTTTACACACTATTGACATTGCATTGGTGTATGCGTGTGCTTTAAGCGCTGCACCCGAGTCCCGTGGGCCTTTCCCGACTTCTTCACTGTTAGTCCCGAACAGCTCCAGCGATTCCCAAGGCCCTAGGCCTACTTCCTTTCAGCTAGGTGGTTCTTATACCACTATTTTAGTATATGGTTTAGGTGGCCCCTGGGCTCATCCATATTGTGCAACTTTTGTATATTTAAACTGTGTTTTGTTTTAACGCATTTGCTTCTGTGCTCATAAAGAGTATAGGGGATATTTGTAGTAAATTAATATATATATATTTTCAATATATATCTGTGTGGTGTCCTTTCATTTGGTATTCCAGGGGATTGTGTATGGTAAAACAGCTTGCTTCACATGCCTTACAGAGTTTAGCCTAAGACTGCTTTGTCCACAATACCTCTAGGATAGCTGGTCTATAAGGTTGACTTACAACCAATCATCATAAGGGTTGCTTGGCATGGTACAAGGTGATCACTAGAACTAGAGAGCATCATATACCAGGCCAACTTCTCACACCGGGCAGTCCTCTTCCCCATATTGACGGTCGCGATTGTTTTTGCCCAGGAAGTGTGTCGCACGAACTGCTTCCGCTACATATTCAGATAACTTGACACGGATAGTGGCTAAGTGTACTGGGAGACCAGTATGGTAATAGAGTAGCTAGCTCTTCTTGACGTATCTCTGCTTCCAATTTCTCCAAGGTGGACCTGTTATATTTTAAGACCCCGGATTGCTTATCTATACAGGTACCCCTTATGACAACCTTAAAGGCTTCCCACAGTGTGGAGGCGGAGTCCACTGACTTTTTGCTGGTGGCAAAATGCTGCAGGAGTTCTTTGAGCACCTCCTCTCTAAAAACCGCATCTGTTATTGCATGTGGCGGTAGGTGCCAGCTAAAAGTGCGTGGCAGCGACAGTGGTATAGTCCAGGTGAACACCACTGGTGCGTGGTCAGACAGGGTGTGTGGCAAATGTCTGATTTCAGTGGTCCAAGAAGCTACGTTCTTAGACAGCAACCAGTAGGCTAGTCTAGACCATGCGTTGTGAAAGGTGGAGATACAGGTACCTTCCCAGGTGCCTGGGTGCCAGGAGCGCTATATATCGAGTAATCGGGTACTTCCTACCCTATAGAACAGTCCTGCATAACAATATTCAAATCTCCCTCCATATGATCGACTCCTCTGCCAGTAGCATAATATTAGACCAGATAGTTTCAAAAAGGGCTGAGTAATCAGTGTTGGGACCGTATACAGCAGCTAGGGTCACAGGTGTGGTGTCTAAGGTACCTTTCAGTAGAACGTAACGTTTGTCAGGGTCAATAATCGAGCTAGTTGTAGTCCAGCCGATGTTGCGCCTTAGCAGGATTGCAGTCACCATTGCGTAGTTGGAATGTACAGCCGGGTGCACCTCCTCCCAGTGTCTGTTATGAAGTTTAGAATCAGTGGCGCACTGGAGATGAGTTTCCTGCAGCAAACATATGTCGATCTAATGCCTAATCAAATAGACATGGACCAGCCTGGCCTTCCTATGGTCATTGAGGCCTCGAGTGTTCCACATGATACAAGTGACTGCCATCATTGAGTGTGATCAATAGTGAGGCAGGCATGCCCCAAGCAACCCAATTGACACTTATCTGCTGGCAAATGTGGATTGCCTGTGCGTAAGATAGGATGTCTTGTGATAACAAATGTTTTGTCATTCCATGCTCATGACGAAGCAAATCGAGCCGATGCCTCAGTAGTGAGTTTCGATGTTGTGGTGTAAAACCCTGTATCCATCCCCCCTCCCACACAACCCCCGAAACAGGTTGTGAATGGCCTTCCTATTCCTAGCCCCTCCCCAACAAGCCAGCAGAAGAAACAAACAGTTGTAGCCATGGGGGTTCTCGCTGTGGGGGCATGAGTCGCCGGCGAACTGTCCTGCTCTCCTGTCAGGGTGGCCAGTCTGTCCAATCCGCCCAGGGAGCATATGCAGGATAAGTATGCGAGCCATAGGTACAGGCATGTTGAGGAACAGCTCCTAGGTCAGGTACAGGTAGATAGCAACTGGAGCAACGCAGGTGAGGTGACGTGTCCCATTGCAGCACAGTGGCAGCTCGCCATCAGTCATTGTCGCTGAGTCCTGCTACTTTTTCAGCATCTTCTGAGGGTTGGGCAACCGTTGTCCAGAGCAAATATATTTGGCATACTTGAGAGTGGATTTGGCATCAGTGAAGAAGTGGGCCTGGCTGTCGTATGTGATCTTGAGCTTGGCCGGATAGAGCATTACATATGGATTTTCAGCTCACTGCAGGAGGCGCTTTGTGGGAAGAAATTCCTTACATGCAGCCTGGACCAAAGGGGTAAAATCAGGGAAGATGGAAATATTGTTGCCCTGGTGGTTGATGAGACCGTTGTCTCTAGCTGCTTTTAAGACAGAGTCTCTATCATAGTCGTTTAAAAGTCACGCTATTATGGGCCTAGGCGTGCCACCGACTGGTGGTCTTGGGTCCAAGGTTCTGTGCGCACGTTCTACCATGAACATTGCTGATAATGCTGTTGGGAGCACTTCACATAGTAAAGATTCAACAAACGGCTACATTTTGGGTATGGCAGTAGTTTCCGGTATCCCAGCGATGCAAAGGTTGTTGCACCTAGATCGCGCTTCCAAGTTGTTATTCTTTGCTTGGATTACTAACAAGACCTTTTCCATGTTCAGAAAATGGTCTTTGAATTCCACTTGGAATTCATGGGCTTCTGTCTGGTTTCGTGTGAATCTACTTAACGTTTCACTAAGTCCAACCTGGAGGTGAGCATGTCTAGCATAGTGTTGATAGATTTTGGGTTTGTGCACACTTCCGGCATACTTGTTCGCAGGTCGTCTTATTGTGGGTCTCCTCCATGCTGAGATTCAGGTTCAGGCTCAGAGATAGGATCCATAGTGCAGGTGTGACGTTTGTTTTCAAACGTGAGCTTGGGCTGCTTCGGATCATTTTTCCCCATGTTATAGGCCAATATAGTCTCACATAGTAAAGGGTCAGGCTTCTCTTTGCACTGTGGAGTGCTGCGGTCAAATAACAACGAAGAGATAGAATTGCCTGGTTGTAGTCTGGCTTCGTGACCAGTATTCACAGACAGCAGATGAGGTTCTTTAATTTCGACTCCATCTTACATTCGCCGCCATTTTGTTTTGCCTTTACACAGGCTGCTCGAAGAACGAAGTATCTCTGCCCTTTTGGACTGCAACGTGTCGAAAACCCCCTCCGTCCTTGTTTTGAAACCAATCTTAGACACTAGCCGGCCCAACTAATCCTTGTCTGGACTACCTAATCCCTGTATCAACTATCTGTTAGCCTTTAGTATTCTTCTCTTGCCTATCTTATCTTTTTGGCCTTCGCCATTCTCTTGTGTTTTCCCATTTCACAACCTTTCTTTTAAAGCATACAGATATGTCCTGCCATTGCAACACTGAAGTATGGGTACCAGTATTGTTTAACTCTGGGGGCTGGATAACACACAACATGTAAGCAGAGAGCATTCTGGTTACGCAACACCTTGTTTTCGAACTCTTCTGATTGGCTAAAACTTTGTGCATTGGTTGTATGTTTGTACAGATGTATTTTTGCTATAAAAGATTGTGAGCCACGGAGCAAAGTGGCAGTCTCCTGAGAACCTACTTGGTGTACTTCTGGGACAACTGTGCTTAGCTGCAGCTAATAAAACTTGGTTTTCTACGCCCAACAGAGTATTCCGTGTCTCTGTGAAACAAGGCAGGTGAACTCGGAGATTTCAGGCGTGCCCTGCGCCGCCAGGCCCTAAGGCCCGGTTCTTCACAGGGGCTCAATGGGATCAGTTACCAGCGCCGGTGTCTAGGCAGTGGGAGATTTTGCAGTACCCAGGACCTAGCCTCAGCATGGAAGGCGAGTGCTCAGGGTCCTGTCTCTCCTCTCTGCCCCTGCCCAGAACCAGCACCCGGCTCTGTCACTACCTATGGCCTACAGCGCCCTTGGGCCCACCGGGCATGTGGCCCAGCACACAGTTTGTGGCGCCCTCAGCCACCAGGGAAGGCCTCAGCCCAGAGCCCCGATGTCACAAAAAGGCTCGCCCGCATATGCAAAAGTTCACACAGCCCCAATGATCTCAATGGGTACTCACAATTGGCAGGGGAGGTCACTGGGCAAACTGATGGGTTGGCTTCATTGAACTGCACGTTCATTCTGTGGTCCGTATCTCAGCTTTGAAGGGCTGCAGGTGAGGCCCTGCACCTGACCCCTGGTCTGCAGCAGCTCTCCTCCTCTGTGCCCTCGGTTCCATTGAGGTCGCGTTGTAAAGGGGATGCGCCGCCTATATCGCACCCGCCGCTGATTGTTGCCGTCAGGTTCTAGCAGGGTCTCGCCTGATTAGGCTGCAGCAGGTCCTCCCAGCTGGTCGCAGGCCGCTCCGGCTCACGTTGTCAGCACGGTGCCCTCTGTCCTCATCCTCTGTGCAGCGTCTCCGGCCACACCCGCTTCTCTTCTGGTTAGCCGGGGTACAGGCCTGCCCAGGGGTATCGGTGATGTCAGCAGTTGCCCAATGCGACTGATGAAGCAAGCTCCAGGCCTCGGACTGCCTGGACGGGAGTCAAGTCCATGACACGGCCATGCTCGCACCCAGCCCAGAGCGTCTTAGGTCGCAGCTGCCTCTCCCTGCAGCGCCGCGCTTTAGGAAAGGGTTTGTTCTGACCCCTGAAGTGCACGAAGTGCAGCTCTTATTATTGAAGGGCTCAATCGCCCTGCTGGTGAAAGGATAATGCAAGATTTATAGCCTGGCCGGCAAAGACTGCTTATCAAGCGGCCATCTTGCTGCTCGGCCAAGCCATGCCCCCCGTTGGTAGTAGGTTTGAAGCACCTAGTGAGGGCTACCTTTTTTCTGGTTCTGATGTGGCGGTGGTATTTGCTGAGGGTGTTTTTGTAGGAACTGCAGTCAATGTGGTTTTTGCTGGTTCTCCATCTTCTTTCTAATCATTTGCATTCCTGTTTGGCCATGCACAGTTGAGGCGTGCACCAGGTGGCTTGTTTGACCGGTCTGTGGATCTTGGGACTCCTGGTAGGGTGGCTTGGATGGCTACGTTGATGATCCAGCTGTTTAAATTTTGTACTGCTTGGTCCAGGTTAGGACAGGTGATGGGTTTGATGGGTTTTGTGGAGATGGAGATGTTCATCCAACGTTGGTGGATAACACAGGTCCAGTTAGGCTAAGGTGCATTGCTTTAACTGGGAGGGGGCGTAGAGGATCGATGGAGGAACTTACTGTTAGAAGTGATTATTAACCAGGATATGTATAATTGGGACAAATTTATTAGATGGCTTTAGATGCAGAGAGGGTTGTCTATGCGTGATGTATATACTGCAGAAAGAATCTTACAATAAATGTATTATATATCATTTAATTAACCCCAATTTATAAACAGTCTGTTCTGGTGGATAGTACATTAGGCAGTTCTATAGGCATGTCCGTAATTAGTGGTTTGTAAGAATCTGTTTACTGAAACATTTCATAAATACCCCCAAATGACTGTTTCTGCAAATTGGTAACTTAAACTACTATTTATTTAATGTAAATGTTTACCTAAATGTTACATGGTCCTAAAGGCAATGTGGCTTTGTACAATATAAGATACAGGCAATTTAATCTAACAGTAAATACTATTAAGGCGCAAAAAGTCACAGTTGCAAAAATAGAAATTAAAATACCTGAATGTGATACACTAGTTTTAAAAGAGAAAATTTAGTCAAGTAAATCCAGGAAATTAAGTGGGTTCAGGCTGTATGGAAAAATATTAGAGCATCTCCAATCTCAAAAATGTTAACAGAGTATTCCACACTATTGTGGTAATATCGTTGAAGTTCTTATTAGTTCCAATGAAGATAATTCTAGCCTTGAATTTCCACAGCTTCTTGAGATTAAAGCCCCTATCGAAATTTTAAGTTTTCCTGGATCCAGCGAGATCTGCTTTAAATAACAGGCAAACTATCTTAAACTACAGCCTGGCCTCTAATATCCCAATGAGATGCCTGCAACATGTTGAATTCACCAGTGATCATCCTTGTGGTGATATGTAACACTGTCTTGAGAGGAAGGAAATTCTCAGGCCGGCCTGACAGATTGGTGTTACCAGAGTCCACTTGAGAAAGAACAATGGCCTGAAAAACTGTCCCAAAATCTTCTGACGAAAGAAAGTGCAGATCTTCCTCAGGGGTAAAGGCTAACAATCAGCTTATTGTACCAGAACTTTTTCATGCTCATTTATTTGATCCTTAGAATGTAGCCCAATGATTTCACCTTGGTGACAAGAATAGATCTTCAAGTTTTACAACTCATCTTATCTATCCATAATTGAACCTGGAACTTATAAACTTTGCCTTGGATAAAAAGAAGCTGAGTTTATTTTAATCCAATTTCAAGAACTGTTGTGCCATTCAATTCTCAAAGTGGCAAGCATTGCTTCAAGTACTTGATCGCACAGATAGACAACCTTTGCTGGTATAATTGTGTATTTTCTGTTTAATGCAGAACTGAGATACACAGTCCATCTAAAAGTACTCCAAGCTACTCTATATATAAACTTAAGGTTATTGAGGTCAGGATGACACTCCGAAGGGAAATAGCCTGATTCAGATATCCCTCATCTTCACGCTTTGGGTGCAATTTGACAAAAAATGAGAAAGAGTTAAGGACCCTGCACGGAAACCCATTTAATCCCTCAAGATTTTCTTGAGGGATGTGTTAAAGGAAGGCTAACAGTCATCTGCATCTTCCAGTAGCAGCTTAACCTCAGGTACTCTTGAGCAGTGTCCTTCCACCTGTGAGGAGCTACATCCTCCTAATGCTTGCACTGAAAGATGGCAACCTGCAAGCCACTGACACTGTATATGAAAACGCAATGATGATGATAAGAACAGATTTGTTTTCAAGTACATTGCCAATAAACACAGCAGCCCAAGGCACAACCGCTCATGACAGAGGCGGTGGCAATAGGTGGGGCTGAAGCAATATTCATCTCCAGATTGCCATGTATTTTGAGGGCAGTCTTGAGATGAATGAATGGATTGTGCATTTGTAAGGGCATAAGTAAGCTACAATCCTTCACACAGGCACAATCTACTGAATTTATCAGATATACTGAGCATGCCTTAGGAAGTGCAATTGAATTGTAAAACTGAGGACAGTCATGCAGCAAATCAATGCATTCTGGTGTTGAATTGAAAGCCAGACATACCAGTAGGGAGCCCTGTGCAAACCTTCGGTTCCCTGAAGCAAGGAGAGAACTTGAGGCTGACCCCCCTTGCCTTAATTTCACCTCTGCTGTTCTATCTGACTTTTATCTAAATGCCTATTTCTATCTGCAGAATTGGATTCCTGGCTTTCCGTCCACCAATGAGAAGGAATGAAGGCCCCTCTATCCTAAAGCAGTAGCCAAAGCAATGTAAGTGAAACAATTTTTTCTAGTGCTGGAAGGTGTGTGCGTTTTTTGTGTCCTCCATGTCAGGCCCAAACAGGAAGCACACATGCTCCTCTAAGCCAATCCCAACGCTGCAATACAGCATTGTGATTGGTCTGAGTGCCGTGGTTCGGCGATTAGATGGGGACTGGCCTGGCTGCGAATTCCAGGGCAGTATTTCAGGAGCTGGCTTAATCTTGTATCCAGCGTCCACGATCCACACATGATACTGGAAGCTTCCAAGATTAAGCAAGCTCCTGAAATACTGCCCTAGAATTCGCAGCCAGCACTGGACCCTTCACTTATGGATGAGGCGGCACCCTGCCCTAATTAGATGGGAGGATTCCCCAACATTTATCTAGCGGGTGTGTGACACAGAAAGCACATCTGTACTCAGGTTGCCCCATACTAGTCCTGAGGAAGACCCGCAGACCGAGGCCCCCAAGTACCCCTTGTGCCCCAAGACGGGTCAAAACATCGACGGCCATATAGATCCAACCTGGTCCACGAGCCACCACTGTAATGTGCCACACAAGTATTGATGGAAGAAATGGATTTGAAATTATAAGAATGTGGCCAGGTGAAAAAGACTGAGAAACTCTTAATCAGTCTGACCAGTGAATAATTGCAATCAATCTCTCTCATCACACTTTCTGATTTGCTTCTTCACCCTTCTTACACTAGAGCACTCTCTCTCTTCCCGCACGTTCCTTGGAGCAACCTCTTCCCCCTCGTTTGCAATGAGGAATCTACTATTGTGTGAACTATGATGGAATAAAAACCCTAATTTTGCATGAAAAAAAAATTGGTTGTTGCACTTTAATATATTAATTGTATTAATTACTGTGAGCCAACAGGATATAGGCTCAGGAATATATTGTGAATTATTGAATGAAGTTTGGGATTTGCATCATCGACAAAAAAAAAGGTCTAGGACCATTGTTTTTTGTACCCGGATTCTAGCTTCTACTGATGTGCATCCTGACCTCCAAGAGATGCCCTTAGGTTCTGGACCCCTGGCTGGTGTCAGAGTGTACTCTTCCAACCTAAAGACTGCAAGAAGTGAACGCTTCCTGCCAATGCGTAGGTCTGACTGGCGACAAGCTTGTGACAGCAACACCGATCTCCTCGCTGTCCCCCACTAAGGAGAACCTCAGACCGAGGCTCCTAACGTGGAACTGGACTGAGTTAGAAGGTAAAATTTCGACTGCGACAAACCTGGCCCCTATACTGAATGTGTGCTCTATCACGGTTTGGCTTGAACTTTTGACTTTGACTCACTGCAGCGCTACCATATAACTGAATGAGGCTTTCTGCTTCTTGGCTCTATTTGTACCTAAGATTTTACCAAATTCATGAATCCAATTCTGCTCATATGCGTTTTGCTCTTTTAGTGTCATTTTATTTAAAAAAACGTACTTTTTTTCTAAATTGGCTTGTATTTTTCTTGTGTTGTGTTTTATTAACTTTTTTACTGTTGGAGTGTTGCAAAATTACTTTACACGTTGCCTCTAGTTTAGGCCTGACTGCCTTTGTGCCATATTTCCAAGGAGCTAAAAACAATTTTATTTAGTGACTTTTGTGGTTCACCCTGACAGGGTTTTTGTGTATTTATTAGAGTCTGCTCCCACCCCTCTCAACTAATAACCCAAACTTTTGCACATGGTATAAGCAAGTGTGCCCACTTGCCACTTTTATGTTCAACAAATGTAAATGAATTTCCTATGTTTTCATGCTCCAGAGTTAACTCATCAGACAAGAGCATTGGAATTATTTAAATCATCTGATAATTATCACCTGTCGCTTTGTGTATGATGCATAATAAATAACACCTAAATGCAACAGCCAAAAAATAGAAACAGAACAGGCATCAGTTTTTTTAAGTCAAAACAAACAGCATTAAACATAGCATAGTGGCGCTCTGCAGGCAAGACAATTGAATAATGTAAACACTCTTACTGATATCTGCCATGATCTGCAGATATTGAGTTTGGAGCCCAGTGAGGCCAATTTAGCCTTCCAACTTTTTGAGAACTATAATTCATTATTGTGCTAAAGTAACACCTGTTTTGTTTTAGTGTTTACAGTCTCTGAAGTAATTGAAACTCTGTATGATGTTGTTGTACGGCTTTTCTTTCTCTTGCCGGTTGCTTCAGACCCGTTTGACCCCTGTAATGAGTGAAATGGTCTCCAGAACATGTCTAAGGAAGCATCCATCGGCATCAAGGCTGTATGGCTGTGCTGGGCAGAGAGCGGAAACGAAACCTAAAGAAACCTAAACAAGACTTAGAAACAGATGAGAGACATGAGTATGGCAGGGTGGCTATTCAATTTGAAGGTTACTGCTAAAGTCACAACAATGGAAACTTGGGACCCGGGAAGGCGGAGATAGAGCCAGTGGCATGGCCAGTGAGTATGGGCCCTAGGGCAAGGAAGGAAGTGAGACCCCCTGGCCAATGGTTTGAACTGTGAAATACAGTAATAATTATGGTTCAGAGGGTCCCAAGGAGGTCTGGTGCTCTAGACCTGCTGCACCAATGAAAACATTGCCCTTGGATAGAGCATACCTGTGTTTCGTATGGTAAGTTTAGTTTTCTTATCATACATTTAGGGCGTAGGTTGCCATAGAATGACAGGCATTCATCACCTCCTTCCAACGAAGCCAAAAGTGAAAGAGCTCTCTGTTAACTTCAATGTTATCTGGACAGCAGGACTTTTCTCGTCCAGGTAACAGTAATGAAGAGAATAAAGTCATGTATATTGGCATTACAGCTAAATTTAGGATTGCGCCAACATGCCTTTTCAGTAAAGAAATGCATGCAGGTATGTGCAGGAATACTCTCTAAGGAATGTAGAGCACTCCTGCACGAACAAGAAAGCATTTCTAATATCAAAGGCAATGCGGATGCATGTAAGATAGCTGGCAAACGTTCATGATCATCAGGGCAGATATTATTATTAAGAACCAACTAGCTAGCTACATTTCAGTACCAGAGTATCAGAGTACCAAAAACAAATAAAGATTGTGCCTACACTATTGTGACACAGGGGTTGGTCCTCCACAATGGTGGAGGAGCGTCGCCTCATTAGCTCAGAGACAGCAAGTGAAAAATAAAACAATATCTTAGTATCGTTTTATTTTTCATTTGCTGGCTCTGAGCCAGCTTGGGCACGGAGGGACGGGCCAGGGCACGGGAGGTGGGAGGAGGAGTGCATACAAGCACTTTTAGGTGCACTTTTCTGTTTGGCCGGCCGTCTCAGGCTTGCGAAACACACATGCCCACTTAGGTTTCTCCAACCCAGCTGCATTGAGAAGCCGGGCTGGAGAAACCCCACAGACTCCCTGAGCAGAGCATCTTCTCAGCCGCTCAGGACAATCCCAGCACAGCTCTCATATGAGAGCAGGAAAGGGATTGGATGGGAGTCTGATGCTTTCATAGGGACTCCAGGAACTGCAGCAGAGGAGTGTGAGGCAGAAGGCAGCACCGGGTAAGTGTTTCATTTTGTCATTAACCCCATTTTCTTCTGCTACACACTCACCTGTGTGCTTCCTGCTGGCCCCACTCCCCCGTTGTGCTTCCCACTGGCTCCATCTCCCTTGCCGCACCCCCTCCTCCCGCCCCCTCCAGTATTTTAATGTGTCGGCCACCACTGTTGTGTCAATATAGGTCTACGAAGGGTAACAAGTATGACTACATATCAGGGAACTGCAGTGCTTGGCACACAGTGCGCAAATGTACATTAATTGATACTGTGATTCACTTATTTCTTTTCTTTGCAATGTAGCCACTGACTCTATTATTGTAAAGGAAGCAGGTTCCACGTTCTAGACTTACTCTGGAACCCCTGGCCGATGTTGCTTTTTGTCTACATGAAAGTGTGGAGGGGAGGAAAAATTGTTAGCCAATTACGCATTACCGTTCCAATGAACCATGACTCAGAAGAATCACAGACTCCCGATCCAAAGTTTAGTAAGTTTATTACAGAGCCAACAACAGTTGGACATACAAACACCTCAAGACGAGGGTGTAAAAATACATTGTTACTAATACAAATCCAATTAGTTTACAAATAAAGCACCATGTGTCAGATGTAAAGCTTAATGTTCTGTTAATACAGAATGAGATACCTCTGAATTTCAGTTCATCCACATTGCCAATTTAAATAGCAAAAGTACTTTGATTTAGTTGCCCATTCTGTTTGTGAAAGCAAACACAATGATGCTGACCATAAGGTGCACAGTGAACTACATTGAACATAATAAGTAAGTGTCCTGAAGTGAATGGTCACACTCAGAAGAAGTTGTTGTATGTTACATGTATTATCTCACAAAGTGCCCATGACAAAACACAGTAAAGTACAACTTACTCATCTATGATCCTGGCAGCTACTGACATAGTGGTCACTGCCAGACCATAGTAACATTCCTATTCTACATTCCTATTCTAACATTCCTTTTCTACATTCCTGTTCTAACGCCGTCCTACTCAGTTTACAGCACCTTACCACACCTCCCCCATACAGCTGATGAAAACAAGATTTCCAATATTGAATAACAAAAAAACTAACTAAATAAATAATATTTTTAATACAACACGTAATACTTGAATTTGCTCGGTATCTTTTTCACACGTGAACGAGATGAAACTATGGGCCTGATTACGATGGGGGACGGACTTCTGTCTGTCCGCTATTATCCCGGGGAAGGGGACCGCCCGCCTATGAGGCAGCAGTCACACAAATGGAATAACTATGCGACTGCGACCATGGCGGTCGCATCTGCTGTATTTGGTGATGCAGTGCACGCAACAAAATTTGTTTTATTTATTTATATGTTTACTTACCTGTAAAACTCCGTAATCCATATATTACTACCCCCCACCCTGCCCCTCCCCCTCCCCACGTCACTGCTCTGCAGGTCATCCCACTACTGGCCGCGGCTGAGTGTAACCAATTACATATTCCTGTACTGTTAGAAGTGACTTGGTCAAAGTGAATTATTGAAAGCAGTGGAGGAGAGTTGAAGGCAACTACAATCAAAAGTGAATGAAAAAAGTGAAAGTAAAGTGATACAAACTAGATACTTGTGTTTGACAACAAATCTGTAAACAAAATGGCGCCAATCCAAGGAGCATAGGCTTGTGAGAGCCCCTTAACGAACCTGCTATGAGGACTGACTGTATTTGCTGCTAGTGCTCTAAACACCAATCACACTAGGTCAGTATGCACACAGCTGAGAGCATGCCAATAGCCATTTGAGCACCATTAATCCTGTGGCATTGAGTACCAAAATCTGAACCTCCACTTTTGGCATCAGAGCCCTGCTTGAACTAGCGATGCTCGTCATTGGTTACTTATGCCCTCTCCCTGCACGCTGATATTTGTACAATGCCGCTGCCAAATCTCAAAACAAAATTGCACCAATCTTTGCTGGAGCCCCTTAATGAAACTGCTAAAGAGGACTGTTTTGGCCGTTACACTCATAACAACCAGTAAGGGGTATATTTGCTGCTAGCACTGTTAGTACCAATAGTGCTGTCCAGTGAACACATTGACGAAAGCATTCTGCTGTAAGCACACTGCTAGGGCTGTGAGCACCAAATATCTGAGCCTTCCATTTTTCAGCTCACTGATAATCACTGGGGATGTATGACGTTACAACGCATACTTTTACCACGCATGCCTTTACAACACGGTATTTACAATGAAAACCTTTACAATGCATAGTGCTTTGGGGTGCTGGATAGTGAATAGTTTAATTTACTATTCCAACTCCAGTCCCCGTGGACACTAGGGAAGGTGTTGGATAGTAAATTAAACTTATTCCCTATCCTAGAGTACCCCCCAGCGCAATGCGTTGTAATGGTTTTCGTTGTAAATACCGCGTTGTAAAGGCACTGCGTTGTAAAAGTTGCGTAGTAAAGGATGTTTCCCCTCACTGGTCTCATCTCCATTACTGCATGATCAGCGACTGTGAAGCTTCTAACCTGCTGGAATGATGTGGGTTACAGACCAGGTACAATAGAAGGAAGTGAGTGCACAAAGTATATTGGCAACGTGTATTGGCTAGTATAACTGCCTCCCATCTTTATGTCTCAATCAACCTGTAAGACACAGTACAGGGTTAGAGCAAGAGCAGAGAACAGATATCATATAAACAAGCCTCTGTTGAAGCAACATCGAATTGAATCTTTTAATGTGACTTGAGGGCCTCCAAGTAAGGCAAATTCCTAAGGGACCATCTAAGCTCCTCCTTACAAACCAACAAAGGACAATTTAAGCAGGCCTTTCAGTGAGCCATTATCTGAATGAGCCTCTTTAAAGTGCCATCTAAGTGTCACTTAATGAGGCAGCAAAGCTCTATCAAGCAGACCTTCATTGAGCCATCAGGGAGCCTACTATGGAGCCTTTTTAGCAAACCTCTCAGTGAAATGGAGTAATGAAATGAAATAAACAAATTTAGACCATGCTAATACGCAAGGGTGTCTATGCGCTAGACTCAGTAAGAAGATAGCGGACTGAAGCTAAAGTAAGCAGTGGGAACAGAATTACTGTTTTAAAAGCCAAGTTTTAAGGGCTTTCCTGAAGGTGAGTAGATCAGTTTCTTCAATGCAAGTGCTAGGGAATTCCAGAACCTAGAAGGGGTGCCAACATAGCTTCTTTCTACCCATTGTACTTTTTGAATTTGGGGACAACCAGATTAAAGGCGGTTGCTAAACAAAGTGGTGTAGGGGGAATATTTCAGCGGAAACCTAGCCTAAAATATGCGGGCCCTTTTCCATGAAGGGCCCTGAATGCTTCTTTATGGGAATCCAATGAAGAAGGGTAAGGGAGGAAGAGACAGATTCACGTTTGAGGATGCCTAAGAATAGTCAGGCAGCTGAATGTTGAAGAATCTGCAATTTGTTAACGCATTTCTTTCTGATGTTAACAAATAAGGTGTTGCAGTAATCCATCCTAGAAAGCATGAGAGATGAAATCACAAGTCCCAAGGAATAAAGAGAACGATTTTCCTGAGGAGTTTCATTATAAAAAAGGAGGCTGAAGTGATGGAGTTTAAATGCCCCTCGAAGGTGAGTTGAAAATAACTCCAAGATTCTTTGTAACTGAGCTGGAGAGTGTGCTGAGTTCTGCTGGTCACCACCTGGGAGATCAGAAGTGGGTATCTCTTCTGAAGAACAGAACCTCCGGTTTTCCTGGATGTGGCTTCATTCAATTTTGAGGCATCCAGTTCCCTATCTCATGCATGTAGGTATGGAAGGTTGTATCTAAAGGATCATTGGACACAAAGACCACAATGTGGATGCCATCTGCATAGATCACAGCCATGAACCCAAATCACCTAATCAACTTGGCCACTGGAGCCATGTGAATATTGAAAAGGGTCGGACTCAACTAAGTGTCCTGAGGGATGCCACATGGAAGAGTTAAAGAGGATGAATTCCGAGTTTCCACGGCAACAAATTCTTTCCGGTTAGAGAGGACAGATTTCAGGAGTAAAAGTACTTTATCCTTAATGCCAATAAAGGAAAGTCAAGTCAGAAGAATACTGTGGTTGACGGTATTGAATGCTGCCGACAGGTCTATAAGAATCTGGGTAGCATTTCCACCTAGGTCCATAGTCTGTATAATTTGCTCTGATGCAATTATAAGATTCAGCTCTGTGCTCTGATGACTTCTGAAGCCAAACTGGCAGGGATCTAAGTGGCCCTGGTCCTCAATGAAGGAGGCCAGCTGAGAGTTGATGGCCTTCTCAATGATTTGTGCCCCCCAAAAAAAGACGGGAGACCAGACGATAGTTGTTGGGGTCTGAGGAATCTAAGTTAGGCTTCTTGAGGAGGGGAAGGATGGATGCTAACTTTCATTACATTGGGAAATACCCTGTGCTGAGCATCTGGTTAAAGATGTTAGGAAGATGTCCGTATAGGATTTCTGGTACAAGGTTTATTATTTTGGGAGGGCAGGGATAAAGAGGGGAGCCAGATTTAGTCTGGACAAGTAATATCTGGACTTATGCTAGAAAAAGTTCAGAGAAGTTTGATAAAGTTACCCGGTCAACGTGCCCCTTAGATTGAAGGCAAATAAGGCTCTATAAGGTGTATAGGATTAGTGAAGAACAGATTAAAGAATGCTTTTACCTTATCTTGAAAAATGTGGCCAGTGAGTTGCAGAAAGTTTGAATAATATTATTATTTACTTTTTCTGGGGCCTTAGTTTTTGGACAGGTGCAGAGAGTTATTTCGCAGAGTTGTAAGAGGATTCTATTTTATGAGTATAGTAACTGATTTTCTACTTAAAAATCATATGTTTGTACATAGCTAAGGAGCGCTTATATGTCTCTTTTTCTGTTATGGCATAGTGGAGTCTCCATTTCCTTTCTAGCTTGCGACATGCCTGTTTCTGTTGTCTCAGATTTTCTGTGAACCAAGGTTCTGAGGGTGAGGACCTAGAGTTATTGTGGGACATGAGCGGTGCTAGCTGATCAAGGGCTATGTTAATCTAATAATTATAAGAGGTGGCTGCTGAGTCCAAGCCTTCATGAACCAGAGGCGGAGTCGAAGCTAAGGTGGTTTTCATATTGAAGGTATCAATGGTATGCCACTGGCAGGAAAGCCTTGGGGCAGCGGCTGCTTGGTAGTTGCTGTGTTCGGGGCAAGCTTGATGTTAAATATGACAACCAGGTGGTCAGACCAGACCAAGTGGAGGGCTAGGAAAGTTTGAAGGTGTAGACTGCTAATGAAAATACCATCAAGCAGCTGACCTGCAGAATGGGTTGGTCTCTTAACTAGTTGCTCTAATCGTATGGTTTTCATCATGTATGTGAATTGGACTGAATCATGATTGGAAAGATTATCCAAGTGAAGTTTAAAATCACCTAAGATGGTAAAATCAGCAGAATCAACATTTATGTCTACTAGCTGAGAGAGATTATTTGTGAAGGCTGCACAAGAGCCAGGGGCGATATAGGAGTAGACCATTAAAGGAGTAACGCTTAGTAAACTGGATTTTAAAAGAAAGCACTTCAAGCTCCTTAAATCTGCTAAGCCTGATGAAGGAAGTTTTAAGATATATCCCTGCATTGCCACGACCTCTTTTACCTACAGTGAGCTTATTAATGAGCAAACATCTGAGTGTCTTACTCTAAGTATTCTATCTATGTGAGCATCCAAAGCAAGACAAATACTTACAGTCGACACTTGTTATTTAACCAATCTGAAGAGAAGAGATAAGGAATACGTATCCTTCTCGTCACTCTATATTTGAACCAGTTCCATATCTGACCTCTGTCGAGGAGTAGTGCAAACACACATCAGTGGATCCAACTTGCCCACCCCAGGGCAAAGCGAGGATACCTCACAATGAAGGAACCCACACATCTATCCAGAGGAAAAGTCATGTCCACCAGGGGGGTAGCAACGGGAATCCTCTATACAAACTTAATTTAAACCCACTCTACAGTATTCCTCATTCCAGTGCAAAGCCAAATGTTCTCAGTTGACAAACATACTGCGAGGGAACTATCAACATACCCTTTAAATGCTGAAATCCACACCCTCATAAACAGAAAAATTACACTACCTGTCATACCCATCTTTGGTAACTTAGACTTTCACCTGATTACACAATGGCCAATAAAAAGACTTCAGAGAAAAAGTTGAAAAAGACCACAAGGACAGCAAAGAACAAAAAGCATACTTTAAAAAGCCCAAACAAGATCCTCCCAAAATTGAATTTTTGATTAAGCCAAAACAAGTTCTAGATATCAATGAAAAATTGACCTCATCCTTCGCAATCTCTCCTCCTTGCACGGAACTGGCTCAAAGTACCAAGATAAACACTGATCTCGGCCATGCAGAATGATTTCAAAGCCCTCTCCACACGTACTGCCAAAACTGAAGCCAGAATAAATATGCTTAAGGATGAAGCTGGTATGGATAAAAAACTCAAACAGACAATCGCTGAGCAAATAAGCACACTCTCCAGAACGATAACTGACTTAGAAAACAGGAATAGCTAAACAAATAGGTGCTTTACACAGATTTAAAGCTATATGGTCAGCGTTTTTTTAGTTTTGTTCAGCAGGTTCTTTTTGTTGCACTCTCACTGAGAATGTCTCTATTCTTCTGTATGAATATGTGTTTTCTTTTTTTGGATGGGAACCCATTTTAGAACTATTATGAATTGTATTATCATTTGACTTAATATTGGAGAGGGTGATCTAAGTGTAAGATGCTGCTATTATTGTAATTATGATGGTTTTTCTGCTCTTCCAGATGAAATAATGTTGTATTTTTTGCTGAAATCTTAGAACTTTATTGCATGAGCACCATATTGTGTTTTTCCTTTACCATATACTTATGCTATGTATGGATTGTTATTAAGGGCAGTCTTGTCTGAAGAAAGGCTGGCTCTTTTGTATTGTTGCGTTTTTAATCAATTGTATGTTTTAATCTACTCAATATTTTTTTTTAAAAAAAATAGAAACTGAACCATTACTACTTGACCTACTCCTTACACTAGGTATCTCTGTGACTGGAAAGACTTCAGATCAATTGCTGCCCACACTTTGTGGGCCTGGTTGTACTTCCTCAGAAGTGAATACAATACTATCCTTAATCAAACTTCAACCATTATAAATCTAGATAACTTTGGTTATCTTGAGATACATGCACACAGACCTTCTCTTTTACAGATAAGAGCACCGCTCCACACAATCACAACTAATTAGGTCCTTTACCTGCACCAGATACTTAGGATATTCACACCTTCCAATGCTAAATTTCCATTTCTTTCTCTATTCTCTAATTGTCTCCTTCCTCTATTTTCGCTCCTCTTTCCACAAGAAGCTGACTCCCATCTGGCCATACTAGACAATGTGGCAGCTGTAATAGCTAATTGCCCGGTCCCATTCACTGAACAACAATGTCTTATCTGTGTACTGATGACGCACTTCATTATACTAATCTTGCAATTTTCTTATCTATCAGATTCAATGTTATCAGAGAAAATATCAATGTAATGCTTGTGCCTCCCAACTGCACTATCTTGTTTTTTTATTCACTGCCCTTTATTACTGTATTTTTCTTGTAATATGAAAATACCTTATAAAATGTGTTTTTTAAAACATTCTCCAAGAAAGTGATGACAGCATTAGTATTTGGGGACTCAGTAAATGCGACATGAATCCATTTTGAATAATAATCTATTAAGACAATTAGATAATCAAGAAAAACAGAACTTGAAAAATTCAAAACCACTTTATCCCATGCAGCAGCAGAAAATGCCACTGGTCGCACAGGAGTTTTCTCTGTTTTCCAATGTTTACCTGAAATTAAGCAACCAGGACATTTATCAATCATTAATTTTATATTAATATCTAAAGTGGGCCACCAATAAAATTATTACAGCCGTTTACATGTTTTAGAAATTCTTTGGAGTATTTAAAGAGCTAATTGAATCAATTAATGTCTCAAATGTTCAGGAGGTACAAATACTTCCCCACGAATAATCATACCACAAGTTACTGACAGCTCTTCTGAAATGTTAACAAATGTTTTAAGATCACTGGGTAAACATCTGATTTCGGGCCAGCCCTGCATAATATACTGCATTACTTTTCCTAAATTTGCATCGGACTAGCTTCTTTCCAACAATCGCTTCCCTGATATCTGGCTTCCACCCCCACTCATTATTGCATCCAAATTGCTGCCACACACTCAGTGTCCTCAAGTATCTCTTCATCATCATCATCATCTAAAGACATGTGTGATAAGCAATCAGCTAGTAAATTCTTACTTCCAGAGACATTTTTATTTCAAAATTATACTCCTGAGATTTAGACAATATTCCAATTAGTCTGGCAGAAGTATTATTAGATTCTTTACCTCTGAGTATATGCACAAGTGGCTTATGATCTGTAAACAAATCAAATTTACATCCCTAAATATACGCTTTAAATTATTGCACTGCCCATATAAAAGCCAGTGCCTCTCTTTCTGTGGTACTATAGTACTTTTCTGATCATTAAAGAGTCCTTGATGTCGAGCTGATTGTCTGCTCCTTACCATCGACCATTGGCTGAGAACTGCCCCGAGTCCAGTCAAACTGGCATCTATTGTGATCATGCATTTGCACCCAGCTTTGCAAGCTTTCAGTTCTTTTTCTTCAACAATACATTTCTTCACCTCACAAAACACCTCCTCCATCTCCTTAGTCCATACAAATTTCACTCCTTTTGTTATGAAAACTCAAATGGTTTTACAATACGAGAATAGTCTTGCACAAACCTTGCATAATACTTAGCAAGACCAATGACTTATCTAAGGCTATCCCTGTCTTTAGGTGCCTTGGCTTCCTTATTGGCTTTTATCAGAGAAAACTTGGGTGTTATTCCTGATGATATGTTATCACCTAAATACTCTAACCTCCGAGCGCCAATTTGACACTTATTATGTCTGATTTTCATACCGGTTTCAGACAATTCCTTTAATACCTTGTCTAACATGCAATTATAAGCCTGTCTATCTTTAGCAAATATCAGGATAACATCCTGATAGGCCTGCACACCCTGCATATTACCACAAAACAACTCCATTAGCTTTTGAAAAATGCTTGCCACTGGAGCCAATCCAGTTGGAAGTCTACAATATTCAAATGCTCTAAATGGTGTAACTAACATTGTAGATTTCTGTGAAGTTGGTGACAGATCAATTTGGTGATATGCACAACATATATCTGTTAAAGAAAAAATGTCAGCCTCATCTAAATTTGCTAATAAATCTTGAATTTTAGGTATACAGTGGAAATCAAGCATTATACTTGTGTTTAATGTGAGCAAATCTACACATAATCTGAACTCCCCTGATTTCTTCTTAGCTACAACTTTGGGAGTAATGCACTGAGAGGAGTAAGTTGACCTAATGATGCCTTGTGTTTCTTTAAATTCTCCCTTAAACTAAGGGGCATGTTGCGTACTTTACGGGCCACAAAACGAGCATCTAGTTATGAGCTTAATGTGGTGCTCAAAACTTTTGACAATACTGACCATCTCCTGAAAAATATCTCCAAACGTTTGAAAAATATTTTCAATATCTAGAGACTCCACTTTAATACTAACTACTTTTAACTGTCCATTAGTCATCTCATCAAAATAATCCCTGGGCAATTCACCTACCCTCACATGATCTTCAGAGCTGGGAACCAAATATAAACACATCCTGGCTAAATCCATCAACCCAAAGATGTTCTTCCCTTTAACAGCAACATAAACCTTGGTGAATGTAGCTCTAGTTAAGCATTGTACTTTTGTCTTAAAATAGCCAATAATTTCAATATCGTTCTCTCCGTAAGGCTTCAGGATTCACATCTGTTGGAGTAAAACTAACTTCATTACTCCACATATCATAAAAAAAAGAGTCACTCAAGATTGCTATGGGAGACCGAGTCTGCCACAACTTGCGGAAAAGTCTCACCAATCTTGGCTTCCACAAAAGGTCCTTTTAGTGCTTCTGAATCCGTAAGAGAATTGCAATCACTTGTTAAAATTACATTGTTTGATCGCTTATACCCTGTGTGTACCTCCAGACAGAGTATGCCATGGACCAGGGGGAGATATTCCGGTACTTACAGTTGAGGCACACACTAATGTGGCCCCTACCTGACGGGGAAATACTACCTGACTATTCACCCATGAAGAACGGTTGCTGCTAGATCCAATGTCAACTAAAGCAGTCTCCTGGTGTACAGGAATATAATGAATAATTCACTGGATCTCCTTCGGTCACTGTGAGAAGCCTGGTAGGGTGATGTAGGTCTCATAGAGGACAATGATTGGGTGGAAGCCCTCCAGAGCATTAGAAAAATAGCTATAAGGGCACAATTTTGCCTGATACACCTACGTATACTCCATAGATCTTACTACTCTCGATCAAGGCTACACCACACAAGCTGTTGCAACTCTGCTTTGTGCATTAAAGTCTGTGGCACAATATGCACTTTTTTCCACCCCATTTGGAAATTCCCAAAGAACTAACATTACTGGAGGGAGGTCACAGAGGTGATGGCCACTCATACTGGTTTAGAGGTCCCAATCAGATGGGAAGCGAAATGGCCCAAATACTCCGTTCTGCAGCTGACATTAGCAGCGGGGTGGCTAAACAAAATATTGCCAGACCATGGGGTGCAAATAGACCCCCGAATGTCCAGTACTGGGAAAATGAGCTTGACTGGTGCCAGTTGGCAGACCATGAAGTATATAATTTCCTGGTTATTTTGAGAAAATATGGGGCAACTGGATACAATACAGGGAGTCCTGATCAGAGCTTAGAGTGATGCTGGAGGGAAGATCCAGGGATATCCCTTGCCAAACGATGTCCAGAAAAAAATACTGTATCCAGTTACTGTTCATGTAATGTATTCAATAAAACAAACTGTTAGGAAAGGAAGTGATCTGTACCTCTCACGACTGGCTTACTGTATGAATTCTTCATTAGGAATGTATTGGTGTGAATTGAACAGCTGCTTGATAAAAAGATTGTTTTTTAAACAAATGAAATTGTCTGATTTTTTTTAAGCTGCATCTTTAAGAAATTCTGTACTGTTCACCTTGAGTGGTGTCTTGTTACTTTTACATGCCGCTTGGAAGTGACCCACCTTTCTACAGGACATACAATGCTTTCCAAGTGCAGGACAACTTGGATTGTTACCAATATGACTTTTCAACCCCACCTGTAACAATGAACATTTAGTTTTCTTACAATTTTTTCTCCCCTTTCCCACGTACATTGTCTGCGCACAAGGCTTCCCTACTTTCTTTAATGTTATCATCATTAGTTTTTAACAGGTTCACAGGGACATCAGCATTTAAAACTTTTGAGGGAATTATAGAATGCTCTATTGGCTATGCTAAATCGATACCAAAGCGGATTATGGGCGGTGTGTTGAACATTGCAAGCACTCACCCCCAGTCAACTGATCTGGGTTTAATCCATCATCATTCTTTAGCTCGCTCCGCCACCCCAGACATGACCATATGCAAATCAATCTCAGCCTGTGCCTCATGGGAACAGTCCAGCCCGAACTGCCAAGCCATGTCTTCCCTGGACCGAAAACAAGCATCCTGGGACTGGTTTCTGGCTAATCAGCCATCATCAGCCAGGCTAGTTTAAATCCAGTGTGCAAAGTGAGTAAGGGACCCACGTCTGGGCATCCCCTGCCAACTTAGGGCGAACAAAGCAAAACCAAAGGGGATGATGAACAGAGTGTTGAACTTTGCAAGCACTCACCCCCAGTCAACTGATCTGGGTTTACTCCATCATCATTGTTTAGCTCACTCCACCACCCCAGTTCAGACAGGGTCATATGCAAATCAGTCTGACCCTGTGCCTCATGGGAACAGTCCAGCCGAACTGCTAAGCTATGTCTTCCCTGGACCGGAAACATGCATCATGGGACCAGTTTCTGGCTAATCAGCCGTCATCAGCCAAGCTAGCTTGAATCCAGTGACAAAGTGAGCAAGGGACCCACGTCTGGGCATTCCCTGCCGACTTAGGGCGAACAAAGCAAAACCAAAGGGGATGAAGGATGGAGTGTTGAACATTGCAAGTACTCACCCCCAGGCAGGCTAATGAAGAAGACATCTTACTTACTGTAGGAGTTTAGCCTCTCTGATGTGCCTGTCATCATGATTAATATCACTGTTAAAAAAATTAGAAAATTTGGAAAAAGTTAGGTGTGCCTTTCACCGCGTTTGCAGGCCAAGCCAAGAAACTGAATAGAATGATTGAAACTGCAGGGATGTCTGCAGGGGCCTTCTCGTAACAAATTTGGACCTACTAATCTGCCCAACTAAAGATGGCCTCTGGACATCAGGAATGGGATGACATGGCATGCCGGCAAATGCTTTAACGAAGTGACGTAATGGAGCTGCCTCAAGGTGCAGGCATACGGGCATGAGAGTGAACACTGCTCAGCTGTGACAAGCTGTCTAACCGCGTTGCTCCAATATGCACTGAGCTTGAGCAGGTCAACACCTGCATCACTGAATTTACACACACCTTAAGTTCCCAAAAGCGTCAAAAACCTAGCTGAGAACCGTATGCAGCAAAGATGTACTCACAGAAGTCTTTAAAGTTCTGTGGAAATGTTGCACACTCAACTGCGGGCCTTTATACGACTGCTGACTGCCGATGGATATTCTCCAGTTCTGTGGGTGCCATCGTAACAACTCTTGCTCGTTGCCAATATGAACGAGTGGTCACTCTTGGAAGAAGTTGTTTATGTAAGATTTATTATGGCACAAAGCACCCATGACATACCACAGCAAAGTACATCTTACTCCTCTAAGATCCTGGCAGCGTCTGACACACTGGTCACTGCCAGAACCTTCGGAGCATTCCTATTTTTCATTCCCACTCTACCATTCCTATTCTAACGCTGTCCTACTCAGCTTACAACATCTTACCACATGTCCACATCACTTCCTTTGGATGTAAAACATTGTTTTGTTTGCTAAACTCTAACAGTCACTTCAGCTTTGCAGGTTACAGACTCTGTTAAACTTAAACTTTATGGGCCCTATTTATGAGAAACTAACGTAGTACGGTGCCACAAGTCATTTTCCTGCACCACGCTGCATTAGTTTCGAAGAACAGGTATGCGACATATTTACAACAATATGTAGCATCTCTGTGCTTTTCCCTGCGCTGATGCACAAACTGCTGCCATGCGCTGGTGTAGGCACCCTTGCATCATGGTGCAAGGATGCCTGTGTCGTGGGAAGTTGTTTTTGTGCAGGAAGGGGTACCTTCCTACACAAAAACAGTCAATTGAGGTGATTTCCTCTTCCAATGTGTGCTGTAGAATGCAGCACGCATTGGAGGAGGAAAAAAACGAGGAGAAATGAAAAAAAAATCCTTGTTGAACCTCGCTACGCTACCTCTGGGGGTTGCGTAACATGCTGACGCATTTCCAGGTTTAAGATTGCTTGTAAATCTGGAAATGCATCAGTGGACACCAATAGCAACACCCATGACATGCTTCGAACATGCAAAGAGATGCATGAAAAGGGGCGATATTTACAAGAATATGGTACATTGCAACGCGATGTATTACATCGTGTGCTTTTACAACATGGTTGTTACAGCGACCACGTTATTAGTGCGCGATGCATTTACAGCGAAAGTCATTACAACAACTTGCGCTAGGGGGTGCGCTGGATTCAAGAATAGTCCAATCCAATTCAATTTATTTATTATGTTTTGGCTCTCAAAGAGGGCCACATAAAGTATACAATACAAAATTACGTGCAAAAGAAAAATTCAATACAACAAACACAAAGCAAATTGCATCCATTGACAGTGGACAAGAAAAATCAACCTCAGACACCTCCATAACTCATTAATAAATAGCTAAAAAACCCTTAAAGAAATTAAAAATATAGAAACAAAACATTTCATTTGGCGGACAGTGTAGAAATTGTAGGAAGATATTTACATTGGAAATGCCCAATTGGAAACATATTGGTTTTAACCATTTAAACCGCAATAGGCGGAGTGCAGGGCAAATCAACAAGACATGCATTTAATCTTGAACATTCGTATTACAAAGATTACACATAGGAGAGGATCCATACCATTTAGATAAGAGTAGATTTAGGGGCAATAGATCATATCTTAAGAGAAACCACAATCTACGGACACCATGTGGAATATTCCATGAGGCATAGGGTTGGGCCAACTTCATAGCATAAGAATTAAGGAGAAGATCACAACCCCCTTTTTCTTGTATTACATTCTTATCTATTTGAAAACATAGTTCCCACGATGCCTGTTTCAGCAGGGTTTTTAGCTGAGTCGGTGAGTGGAGGAATAAAGCACTTTCGTCTAGCTTTAGAAGTGACACAGCTCTTCTAAAGTTCCTTACTAATCGAGAGAACTCTTTGAAGTTGCCCAAAAATTCTCCTTTAAGAAGAGCTCTCATCGATCCCGGTTCGGCTCTGGCCAAGCAAGCCACCCATCTTACCAGAGCACATATTCCCTGAACCCAACTGCTCCTAAGGCCAAAATCGAGCCTACATGCGGCCAAGGAGCACGCAGTGTTGAGGGTAGATAAGGATCTTAGGAGTTTCCCTTCAATTTTGTGGCAGAAACCCCAGTGCTTCAGCTCTACAAGTTCTATGCCATATAATATCGTAGCAGGGATCTTTGCCCTATACACCTCAAGTAAATAGGCGAAGTGTCTTTTACCAGTGGCAAGATAGAGGGAATTCAAGCCTTTGCCATGAGCGAGGGCTTTACGTGAACTATGCTCGATATGGGGCTTCTCACTCAAATTGGCAGCAATTATTTTACCCAAGAAGGTATAGGATTTGACAACCTCTAATTTCTGGCCACCTATAAACCATCCAAAGTTTTCAGAACGACACTTCTTTTTCCCTGAAATGCACATAATTTTACTTTTAGATATATTAATCTTCATAAAATGAGAGTCAGCAAATGCATGTAAAGCCTGCAGCCGATTAGCCAGACCCTTAGGTGTTAAGTCTAGGACAAGAATATCATCGGCATACATCAGACAAGAAATAGGGGAGCCCCCCACCACCGGAGCTATACCCACACAAGCAGTCAGGGAAGCAGGAAGATCTACAGTGTACAAGGAAAACAATATTGGAGCCAGAAGGCAACCTTGTTTAAGGCCGTTCAAAGATGGAATTAATTGCGAGAGTCCCCTTTCTCCACCTTGAAGCACACGACACCACGTATCTGTATGGAGAGCACGTACAAGATCCAATAAATAGGATGGTAAGCCAAGGGCTGCTAATTTTCTCCACAGCGTACGACGATCTACTTTGTCGAACGCTGTGGAGAAATCAATGAATGCAGCAAACACCACCCCCCCTCGTACATGTGTGTATTTGTCAGAGATCACCTGTAGGGCGGTGAGATTATCTAGTGTACCGTGCCCCCTACGGAAACCAGTTTGTTCTAATGGTAAGATATTATTCTCCTCGATCCATTCGTTAAGTAATATTAGAATACATTTAGCAAAAACCTTTCCGATAGAATCGAGGAGGGCTATCAAACGGTAGTTCATGGGATTGTCCCTAGCTCCCTTCTTAAAAATAGGGATCAATAAACTTCCCCTCCAAGAAACAGGGACCGTTTTAGTGATAAAGCAGGATCTAAACAGTGGATAGAGAATCTTACTCCATAGAGAGGGCTCCTGCTTCAAAACCGTCATAGGTAGTTCGTCAGGTCCCATTGCTCCAGAGGAGCGCATGTTCTTTATGGCCATTTCTATGGTTTTCTCTGTTGGGAAATTAATAGGACCCTCAGATGTTAGTACAGGCTCACTATCTTCAACCAATGTATCATTCCCAGCATACAGCTTCCGAATGTGAGGGGACCATACCTCTTCAGATATAGGGATCGGGAGAGGGCTAGTTCTAGCACCACATCCCTTACCAACTATGGACCAAAATTCTCTAGCCTTACCATGCACAACGGCTTCCCTTAAATGTATCCATACCGAATCTTCCTTCTCTCTTTTTAGTTTCAATTTCAATCTAGTTCTCCTTCTTTTTAACCTCGATATTTCGTTTGCTAGTTCACCAGATCTACCTAAGAATTGCTCCCGCACTAGTTTATTTATTTCTTTACTCAGGGTGCGCAAGACACTAGGATAAACAACCTTTTTCCTTAAACAACTAGCTTTTTTCACATCCAAAATGATCTTCCTCATAAATTTTTCAAAGTTAACAATTTCGGAACCCTGCCAATCATTTAGTTCCAATATGGTTTTACATAGAATATCCTGTACACCTATAATGGCAGTTGGATTCCAGAAACATCTGCCCGAAGATCCATGGAAATTAACATCGTTATTGTTAAGGGACCAAGACTCAGTGGGGGGAGGTTTTAAAGAAATAGTTATGGTGATTATACTATGGTCACTAAAGGGTGTTGGGGATACCATAAGATCCTGAACGCATGGGAAAATGTCATAATCGGAGAGCACATAATCAAGTATTGAGGCACTAAAAGGGGACCTATGGGTGAATTTCGCAGGCACATCAGAGGGGAATCTCCCATTTAGAATAAGCCCCTCGACTGCCGATAATTCTTCCAAAAGAATCTTCCCTCTTTTGTTAGTTATTATTTTATCTGGAAAGAGAGATTGTGGAACAGAATAGGCCTCTTCTTTAGGTTTATTTCTAAATAAGTTTAAACTAGCATTAGAAATTTTGCAATTCAAATCTCCTACAAGGATAACTTCAGGTGGAGGATGAACCCTTTTAATCTGTCTGATATACTGAAACGCTTGCTTCAATAAAATATTAAAACACTCTTCGGGAGGAATGTAAACATTAATGATTACGACAGCAGACTTATTTAGAGAGCTAGGGAGATTTGCTATTGTTATAGCTTGGAAGAGATTACTTGGGTCAATGTAATGTGAGAATCTCCACTGTATTTTGTTAGACAATAAGCAAGCAATACCCCCTTTAGCATGACCTTTCTTGGATGGAGCAGCCGGCGCTTCCAACACATAGTAATCCTTCCCTGCATAAATATTATTGGTACACCATGATTCTTGGATGCAGATCACATTTGCTTCCAGCGAGAATAGAAACTCTAGTTTCTCTGGACTATTATATATCCCGGCTGCATTCCAGGAAATAATTTTCAAATTATTGTTAAAGATGATGAAATAATTTGGGATTATCTGTGCTCTTATTTGATAGGGCACTAGGCAGCCAGTTCCACCGTTGATTATCCTCAGATGGAAGAGAGGTCTGAATTAGTGGAGGGGGCAAAACGTGTGAGACCGAACGTTTCCCCTTAGAGACCCAAATCTTTAAATCTTTAAAGGGAGAAAGGGCCCCATCTTGTTTATCACCCTTTTCGGACATCCTATGGGAGTGTATGGCATTTCCTAGAGTAAAAATAGGCAAAACATCTATTCCTCTACATTGGAAATTCTCCGCTTGTTGCAATATAAGATTTACAATAATTTTAGAGTGGAATTTGACCCTTATGCGTGACACACTATCTCCACCTAACAGAGTAACTAACTCAATGTCACTTGATTGAATAAGGTGAAGACTTTCCAAATCTCTGAAACATTTAAGCAACTATGCTCTGTTTAGGGGCAAATCAGCATCAAATAAAGGCAAGAAGTCCAGAACCAAAGTGTCCACATAAGACATTGATATTTTTGCCTGGGAGAAAGAATGTGGACGTACGTCAACCCCACCTATAGAAGAAAAAGAAGGGGCCAAAGGGTTGAGAGCCCCAAGTTCGGCCGGGATAGATCTCCTCACCTCCACCATTGGGGGGGCAATCGACCCACGACCCCCATTCTGGGGTAGGTCCTCCACAGTCATAGGAAGAATATTACATATGACCTCTGGACCACAATCTGAACGGCAGGTTTCAATAGCCGAATTCGTGGCCACCAGGTTAGCGTCGGTGTCATTATCTTCATTATCAGTTAAAACAATTGGATCTTGGAAGATTATCCGCCTCTGTCTTTTCTTCCTGTATTTTCGCACAGGTTTCCTTTTTTTTCCTTTATTATTTCTATGTTTGCCGATTTTTTCCTGTATCACTTTCTCATCATCGTACTGCCCTTTTTTTTCAGGAATGAATATTGGAAATAATTCTTGAGTCACTTTTAAAACTGAGGCAGACAGATTTTCTTCCTCTATTTCAAGATCCGAATTCTTTATACAGTTGGCCGCCGCAGTGACTGGCAGGAGCGTGGCATCGTTTTCGTGAACTACTACTGTAGACTTTTTACCAGAATTCTCTGCAGGAGCTGTTACATACCCCGTTGCCAAGCTAATACCGGCCTCGGGGGGGGGGGTCACTTCTCTTTTCAGGAACTTTTAGCAGCAACGTATTCAATATTTGAGTGACAGAATCCAAAATACAGTCAGAGCTGCCAACAAATTTGCCCAAAAGCAGTAATATAGAGGCCAACAAATGTTCCAGGGCAATCAGAGATTCCGATATAGGTTTTTCGCCTGCAGCAGCGGAAGGACAAATTTAGATAGATTGAGCTCAAAGTTCTTGGAAACATTTAGCAACGCGGACATGTCTTGCACACTTATTGAGGGAGTACTGCTATACAACAATAACCCAGAAGGTGTAGCACCCACTGAAGGCTTAATGGCTTCTGGAGATTTCAAACTACCAGCGTCCAAGTAACGGCCACAGAGTTCTAGGTCAATGGATGACAATGAGGAATCTCCTCCTGACCGAACATAAGGCGTAGAGGCTAGTGGAGCTGGTAAATTGTTAGCTTGATTTCCCTCCACAGTTTGAACACGGAGCTTGATGTCACTATCAACTTCAGAATGTACAAGGCAGGTCCTCGCAGCAGTTTCTATTTGGGATGGATCTCTCACCGAAAAATGAGGGACCGAATTGTCAACCATTTGTGTCGAACCCGCATGTGCAACTGAAACTGAGTCTTCTGTTTCATCAACTGGTAAATTCTTATCCACTGGTTTTTCCCACAATTTAAAGAGCTGACATTGACCCTTTAATAGAGGGTTGTTAACTGATTTATTTCTTAGGGGGTTGGATTTTGTTTTAGCACAGGTCCTTCCCCCCAATATTCTCCCAGAGCGAAGTTTCTTTGTCATCCTCTCCATCAATTTAGCAAAGTCTGTCAATTAAAGGAATAAACTTCCACAAAGAGTGTAATTAAAAACGAAAATAGTCCGTAAAATAAATGTAATTATGGAGGAAAGTCTGGTGTTGCCTTCCAGTCAGTGTCAAAGGAGCAGGAAACCAATGTAAGACCACACAAAGCGGCACTTCGCCTTGGAACGCAACACGTGTATTTAAAAGCAAAAATAAATACCCTGGCCCAGCCCAGCCTACCTCAGTCACCGAGGGCCACAGAGGGCCCGCCCTTTGCCCGGGCTTTGCTCCGCGCTTTGCCCCGCGCGCGTCCCGCTAGCGCGTCAGTGGCTGTCTCTAAATAGCGGGAGGGGGCGGGAAGAGGACCAGCTGCGGCGAGTAAGGAACGCAGTGCCCGCTGGTCCTCGCAGTCCCTGGTGCGATGGTAGTCCCTCGGCGGTCGCCTCTTGGCTCAGGCAGTCCACAAGTGAAAACACCTCGAGCGGCTCCCGCGAAGCGGGGGCCGCGAGGCGTGATGCGGGAGGGAGCAAAAGCAGATCAAAGCACCCGGCAGCAGTAGGAAAAGTCACTATGTGCAGGCACTTAAGAATAGTATTAATTACTATTCCTACTCCAGTTTGTGCGACAGAAGGGAAAGGGTTGGAATTCATTTCCAATACCTCAGCGCTCCCGAGTGCAAGCCATTGTAATGACTTGCGATGTAAATGCATTGTGTATACAACGCAGTTGTTGTATTAGACTGTGTTGTAATGGTACAGCGATGTAAGGACAGCGTTGTAACCGCTGTTTCCCTATTTACAAGCACACATACAGCTAATCAAGGTGGTGTTATGTGTGCTTGTAAATATCACGCAGCAGGTTGCGCCACCAACATCATGCAACGTGACACACTGGCGGCGCAAGGGGCTTGTAAATAAGTCCCTATGTACATTTATCCTTTACTTCACCTATGTGCTACACTGATATAGCAACAAAAAACTATGGTAGGGGGGACCTCGGGGAAGTTTAAAGACCATGCTCTGGATACTATCCCCACTGAAACATGTAAACAACAAAGGTACCAGAGGGTCTCAAGTAGTGTGCCCAGAGGAAAAGAAAAGCCAAACCATCCCTGACCTCTACAGAGATGCGTCACAGAGGGCTCTCATCAGGATGAGGAAAATACCCATCAGTCACCAAACGGATCCGCCCTTCATCATTTGGGATTTTGTCCGTACCACCCGTCTGAGAAGATCGGTGCCACATTCAGAGGTCAACCCGGTGGTAAGGGGGTTCCTCAACAAATACCGGCAATATCATTGTGGTATGCCTATCGATGTTGTGAGTGGCCAACGATGTGACTGGGGTGTGCAGTGTAAGGAAGAGTGTGGAAGTGAAGAAACCAAGAAAGGGGTGTATTAAAATTGGTTCAGAAAGAGCACGAAACCAACCTTTATTCTCTGTGTGCCTAACTTACCAATATTAAAAAAGGTTACCTAGGGCTGTCTGATAATGTAGACTGCCTAGGGTGGGCGTGGTCGACTAGTTTCTGCAAATAAGGGACTACTGCGTCCTTGCATTCATCAGGACCAAGAAAACGAATAAAACTACTGCGCCATGTGAAATGAGTGAATGAAGGCTAACACCTAGAAAACAAATAGCAAGTGCATATGGTCACCTGATTGCTCTGGGTGCCTCTTACAATCTGTGATGATCACTAAGAGAAGAGAAGAAAGTTAGGAATAGCGATCACTCTCCTGTGGGCTATGCACAATGTCCATTCAGTTTAATTTAAGTTAGACAAAACATCACACTCAGGGTATTGATGTACAGACACTGACAATGAGTGTGGTCCGTTATTACTGCATTTTGGAAAGTGAATTCATGAGCCAAAATGGTATTTTGTGCTTACCTAGATCTGTAAGGTAGGCTGGCCTCACCCCACCTGGCAGCGGCTCAGGGGAAGATGAAGCACCGCTCTAGAAAACATGTCAATCACATGTTGCACACACACAGTGAGCACAAGCAGAACTACACACACCTCCTAAAACATAGCGCAAGACAATGGTCTCAGTTAGTTAAGCTCAATCTTATATGCAATAGCGGAGCGGTGACCGATCCGTCTCAACTAAGGTACTGCCAATATAAGGAAGCCCCGCGTAAGTATGAAGTCCACAAAAGCATGTTCCAAAAGGGACATTGCAGAACCTAATGCCGATAATCCATAGTGTCGGTATGTTCAAATGAACACACCCTCTGTCAGCGCTATCCAAATCTCCGTGTTGAACAGAGTATCTTAATGTTAAAAATAGCGCAACGCCAAGGTCAAGATCCTTCCTACCTCTCCGTCGGTACTCCTCGGCCGGCATCCTGGCCGTCTGGGGAGGTACCGGGAGGTGGAAGTGAGGCTGGTTATAAGCCTCGCTATCATTGGCCGCGCTACCACGTGGGACGAGTCAGCGCTGAATACCATTGGTTCTGGGCGGAGCACGCCCACGTTCCGATTGGTCGAGCTACCGACTGCCGACAATGCTCATTGGTCGACCGGCCAATGCGTCGTCAAGGAGACGACTATCATAACACAAGAGGGGCTTTACGTGTGCGAGGAATCATGCAGGCAAACCACTATGCGGGAGGCTGGGCAATCTATAAGAAAAGGTTTATATAACGAAAAACGTTATAGAAAGAGTTTTATTTCAAGAATCATCTTGTAGGCAAAAGGCCTGTCGATATTATACTCATTACCTATTCATTGTACCTTATAATATGTATTGAATGTAGGGGAGCCATTTGAGTCATGTGGGACAACACAGCCATATGTGGTCAGATGGACTTGACGTGGGGGCCACAGAGTTGAGTACTATTCCAATATTTGCATATAGACACAGACAACCAATGTGGGCAACTAGCCCTCCTACCGTTATGATGAGTGTAGTAGCTCCTATGGGCATATAAAGTGTTAGTGTAGAGACTGTGGAATCTCCCTCCTGTCCAGGGACATCATCCCTGTGGTAATTGCCAGGTCTGTGCACAAACAACTAAATCTATGGAGATCGACATTGGTACTGATAGACCATGGAAGCAATTAAAATTTACCAACTGCAATAGTGACCATGTAATCTACCTCATCACTTGCCCCTGCAGCCTCAAATATGTGGGCATGACCACACGTAAGGTCCGCATACGGATATCTGAGCACAAGAGTACCATCAGGTGTGCCAGACAAGCCACCAGATTAACTGCCCACTTTTTAGAGGCAAAACATCTAGCCTCTGATTTCCGATGGACTGTTCTAGAACAACCTTTCATCCCAAAACATACGGCAGATGTGACCAAATATCTGCTGCTGAAAGAGCAAAGATGGGTACTCAAATTGAATACTCACAGGGATGGGTTGAATGATGAGATCCCATGGTCTATTTTTTTAACCGACTTAGAGAACAGCAGGGTCTTTTATCTGATTGTTCAACCAGCCTTGGGGTGTACACTCACCCCTGTCTTGATATTGCTAGGTTGATATTGCTAGGTTGGTCAAGAGGGCTTGCTAGGAATTAGCTACGCTCCGTTTTCACACACTGGACTCATAGGACCACCATGGTAACATCATCTGCTCATGCTTGTTCGTGAACAGACTTCCGTCTCTACATTAACACTTTATATGCCCATAGGAGCTACTACACTCATCATAACGGTAGGAGGGCTTGTTGCCCACATTGGTTGTCTGTGTCTATATGCAAATATTGAAATAGTACTCAACTCTGTGGCCCCCACGTCAAGTCCATCTGACCACATATGGCTGTGTTGTCCCACATGACTCAAATGGCTCCCCTACATTCAATACATATTATAAGGTACAATGAATAGGTAATGAGTATAATATCGACAGGCCTTTTGCCTACAAGATGATTCTTGAAATAAAACTCTTTCTATAACGTTTTTCGTTATATAAACCTTTTCTTATAGATTGCCCAGCCTCCCGCATAGTGGTTTGCCTGCATGATTCCTCGCACACGTAAAGCCCCTCTTGTGTTATGATAGTCGTCTCCTTGACGATGCATTGGCCGGTCGACCAATGAGCATTGTCGGCAGTCGGTAGCTCGACCAATCGGAACGTGGGCGTGCTCCGCCCAGAACCAATGGTATTCAGCGCTGACTCGTCCCACGTGGTAGCGCGGCCAATGATAGCGAGGCTTATAACCAGCCTCACTTCCACCTCCCGGTACCTCCCCAGACGGCCAGGACGCCGGCCGAGGAGTACCGACGGAGAGGTAGGAAGGATCTTGACCTTGGCGTTGCGCTATTTTTAACATTAAGATACTCTGTTCAACACGGAGATTTGGATAGCGCTGACAGAGGGTGTGTTCATTTGAACATACCGACACTATGGATTATCGGCATTAGGTTCTGCAATGTCCCTTTTGTAACATGCTTTTGTGGACTTCATACTTACGCGGGGCTTCCTTATATTGGCAGTACCTTAGTTGAGACGGATCGGTCACCGCTCCGCTATTGCATATAAGATTGAGCTTAACTAACTGAGACCATTGTCTTGCGCTATGTTTTAGGAGGTGTGTGTAGTTCTGCTTGTGCTCACTGTGTGCAACATGTGATTGACATGTTTTCTAGAGCGGTGCTTCATCTTCCCCTGAGCCGCTGCCAGGTGGGGTGAGGCCAGCCTACCTTACAGATCTAGGTAAGCACAAAATACCATTTTGGCTCATGAATTCACTTTCCAAAATGCAGTAATAACGGACCACACTCATTGTCAGTGTCTGTACATCAATACCCTGAGTGTGATGTTTTGTCTAATTTAAATTAAACTGAATGGACATTGTGCATAGCCCACAGGAGAGTGATCGCTATTCCTAACTTTCTTCTCTTCTCTTAGTGATCATCACAGATTGTAAGAGGCACCCGGAGCAATCAGGTGACCATATGCACTTGCTATTTGTTTTCTAGGTGTTAGCCTTCATTCACTCATTTCACATGGTGCAGTAGTTTTATTCGTATTCTTGGTCCTGATGAATGCAAGGACGCAGTAGTCCCTTATTTGCAGAAACTAGTCGACCACGCCCACCCTAGGCAGTCTACATTATCAGACAGCCCTAGGTAACCTTTTTTAATATTGGTAAGTTAGGCACACAGAGAATAAAGGTTGGTTTCGTGCTCTTTCTGAACCAATTTTAATACACCCCTTTCTTGGTTTCTTCACTTCCACACTCTTCCTTACACTGCACACCCCAGTCACATCGTTGGCCACTCACAACATCGATAGGCATACCACAATGATATTGCCGGTATTTGTTGAGGAACCCCCTTACCACCGGGTTGACCTCTGAATGTGGCACCGATCTTCTCAGACGGGTGGTACGGACAAAATCCCAAATGATGAAGGGCGGATCCGTTTGGTGACTGATGGGTATTTTCCTCATCCTGATGAGAGCCCTCTGTGACGCATCTCTGTAGAGGTCAGGGATGGTTTGGCTTTTCTTTTCCTCTGGGCACACTTCTTGAGACCCTCTGCTACACTGATATAGGCCACACTTATCAATAATCTGTGTACCAATTGTATCAGCGACCTTCATTAGACTGTATTCCAAACAAACTGCTCTTCCAAAACAAAAATCACACACCTGGATTTGGGGAGACTCGCTACTCGGCTTAAATCCCGTCCTTCCTCCCTGAGAGTGTTTTGACTTTTTGCAGGAAATGCGCTAACAGACTGTGTCAGCATCACACACAGCCCTGTTCTCTTCGCTCTCATCCATCACCATCTTTCATAACCTGATTGTCCTCTAAATGTCTAAGGCACACCCTGGAATGTCTTACCTCACTGCTGCACGATCTGTGGAATCCTGGTAGTTCAAATGAAGCACTATTTTCCTTGGGGCTATTTCTATCTAGCAACAGCTCTACTGAGAGAGAGGGGATGGTCACTGACATCAATTTGCACTCTTAGGGACCTGGGATCTCTCTCATGATAAGCCTGGGAGAGGACTAGGTAAACATCAAACTATGAGTTACAGCAGCAGAAACTGTGCAAAGCTTCTATCTGGACCACCTGCAGAACATAAGGGTTGCGGCATCTCCCCCTTCTCCGTGCCACTTGTGATCCGTGTCTCTTCAGCTTCCTTCTCCCAACTCCTGATTCAACTGGCTTAACCCCTTCCATGCTGATGACGGCCCCCAGCCGTCATGCACTACGGTGCTCGTGTGCTGATGACGGCTGGAGGCTGTCATGAACACGCCCACTCGCGATTCTGCCGCACAGGCGCAGAATCGCGGCCGCATGGAAGGGGTTAATAATTCTCTTTACCATGGCAACAGCTCCAACATTCCAGTGATGACATCACATGCGCTTCAGCCCCGGATGGCACTGCATTGCTCTGCTCAACAGCACTCCCACATGCACCTACTTCATTGACAAATAAACAGTAAAATAACACTGAGAGCTACGGCTCTGCCTGGTAAACAAACTAATGCTGCATAAAAGGTTACACAGACTAAATAACACTGTGCACTGGTTAACCCCTTCGCTGCGGCGGCAATTCTGCTGCAGCGCTAGGCGGGGGGGGGGCTGAGCGGCGCTCACATGCTCGTGACGGAACCGCTCCGTCACGAGCCTCGGTTGAGCTGTGCTCATGACGGAGCGGTTCCGTCATGGCCCGGCCCGCTCAATGGAACGTCCAGCGCAGGCGCAGAATTCGCACCGTGCAGGCGCGCCGAGCGGGCCATGACGGAACCGCTCCGTCATGAGCACAGCTCAACCGATGCTCGTGACGGAGCGGTTCCGTCACGAGCATGGAAGGAGTTAATGTTCAAGCATTACTCCTGCTATGACAGTTATGCCTATGCAAGCAGTAGAATTGTCGTCCACATACTAGGCACTAGGGGGCATATTTATAAGGCCCTATCGCCACCACAACGTCACTTATGTTGTGATGGCGATAGGGGCCTCGCCTAACTCACAAGGCAGTGTTAAGCCAAGTTAAGTGGCTTAACGCTGCCTTGGAAATAAGGCACCCTTTCCCGCTGTATTTAGCGTGAAAGGGGAGGGTAACGAGTGTTTTGGTGGGCGTTCCACCACAACACCCATTGATTTTGATGCTGCCCCATATTTACAAGAGCATCGTAAAGAGGAGGCAACACCAATATTAAGACCAGGGAAAACCTGGTATTAAACAGGCGAAACAAGGAGAAATGCTTTATTTCTCCTCGATTTTGCTGTTTCTATGTGTGCTGCCTTAAACAGCACACATAGAAATAGCAAATTGGCTATGATTGTTTATGTGCACAAAAGTCCCCCTTCCTGCACATAAACAATATTTTTTTAAATGCTGTTTTGCAATTTCTATGTGTGCTGCATTGAGCAGCACACATAGAAATCACAAAACGGCATTTAAAGGTTGTTTATGTGCAGGAAGAGGGACCTTCCTGCACATGAACAATCTTCCCCTCAACACAGACACCCTTGCTCTATGGTGCAAGGGTGCCTACATTGGCGCTACGCAGCTAAAGTTAGCGCCAGTGCAGGGGTAATGCAGGCCTGCACCGTATTCTAGTAAATGTGGTGCAGCCCCGCATTTCTAAAGCGACAAAGTGTCTGTAGCCTTCTTTGCTTAACGACACGCTTCGCCACTTTATTGTAAATATGCCCCTAAGTATGTAGCCCAATATATTCACATATTGATTTATTAGTGGTTATGACGATCTGTGCGTCATGGGCCTGGATTTTCGATCAGCTACAAGAAGTGCGTTTAGTACACATTTTAAATGCATATAGTGAGATCCATGTGGGATGCCACCCTCAATAGAGTTCCATGCTGGACCTGAGGGCATCTAATTACCCTATCAATAACCCCATCCCTCTTCTGCGCACCTCCCACCTTCTGTACTCCCTCTCTGACATGCCACCATGCTTGCCCTAAAAGCACAGGCCTGTCTGTCTCTCTTGACTCCATAATGTGCCAGGGATTTCTAGGCAGAGGAAGCGAAGCAGCGTGTGTGGGTTGGCTCCCCGCCCTTGGCATGAGCTGGCATGTTCCCGCCAGACCTTTCTAGTGGGCATCTCCAGCCATCTGTCGGCGGGGGACCTCAAAGGAAAGCATTCTGGCTGTGGAGTGCGGTACAGGAATGGTACACCCAGCCTTCACAACAATGCCTCTTCCTCCCTTGTCCCACGCCGTCTCTGGGGTTTCCCACAACTAAATCAACGTACGAAAATGGGGATCTGGCCCGGGCCCATAAATCATCTAGTTAAACTGTTTTCAGAAGAAGGTATTGTGTGATGTGACTGTGCCACATTCCAGGACTCGCTGTGCTGTATACATCGGGGACAATGGTCTCGTGGAACATTGCTGAAACAATGTTAGGCTTATGTTTGCCGAGGCATTTAGGCCGGTTGCATGATGTCACCGCTATACGTCCTCCTGCCTCTGTTGATTTTAGGCCAAGATTCCACTCCATGCGCCTTCCCTTAAATCTCTGCTGCAAACCGAATACAAACCCACACTATAGAATCGGCACCGTGGGATACTCCAAAGGGCTTCGTGACATTGTTCATACGTGATTATATGTTTACGTGCGCTGTTTACATCTGTTGAATTTGTACAGTGCTTAAACATACACACACTTAAAGGAGCAGTACAAAGATACCGTTTTTTAAAGAAAAAGTATTCATGTCATTTCGTAGGCGTGTCGCAAGCGTGGTGACACGTGAGCGCGCTTGCACAATGAAGCATGCGTGTGCATACATCATCAGGCATGTGCGTGCATACTAAATGAAGTGGTCACTGGTCTAGGCATCATCACGCCTGATTTTTTTTAATTTTTTTAATGTTGGCCATATTACAGCATCGTCAAGAAGTGCTTTCTTGACTATAAGCATTGACAATTCCAAAAGGCCCCGTAGGCAAGGCCTATTGGCTCTGTCTATGCATGCTTTTTAAAGGGGCCTAACTTCACACAATTAATAAACTCCTTCCTATGAAAACTTTGAAAACTTCGTTGTCATTTTGCAGGTACGCAATTTCGAGCATTTGTCTTTTCTACTGGAGACGATTAGTTTGAGTGGGTAATGTATTGTGGGTACACTAATACTATGGCCCAGAGACACCTTGTCCTCGAACAAGCTTCCTGACAGCATCTGGCATTAATTTTGGTATGCTGTGCTTTCACATTCAATTTTCATGCCAACTATATTTCACCCATGTGTGCAATTTTTCGTAAATGCTGTGACATTTTTTAAGTTTCTCAACAAATTTTGTGAATTGTCCAACTCTAGGACTGAGTTAAGTAGAAGTGAGATGTCGAGGAGAGGCCTGAGACAAAAGAGGTTTCATTAGCTACAATGAGAGGGGGTTAAGGTAGGGGTAGTGCGGCCAGTAGCAGGCAGGAAGCTCCAAACATCAGTCGCCATCATAGAGAATGACCTCGCCATAGGATGGAGACTGAGTGTCCCTACATAGAGGGCAACTACATTAAAAATAACACTACATAGAACACACTACATCATAATTACCGCTACTGAGAATACCAGCATAGTAAACAATCCAAGCTCAAGAGGAAGTGCTCCAACCTCAAAGCTAGTCATAAACCCCTATACTTGCCTCACTGTAACCCTAATCTAAACCGAGCTCTGACGGCTAACCCTTTCCGTATGCCCAGCCCTAATTCAGTCAGTAAAGCTAATACATAACTTTACCATAACCATAACATCAAGCATAACCCTTAACCTTCCCCTAACAACACTATGGCTAAAATTACCACATGCCATGAACCCAATCCAGGCTCAATCATCCTTTAACACAATGACATGCCCTACCCTAAGCCCACGGCTAAACCTACCGTCTATGCTAAACCCAAACCTAACCAAACCCCAGCACTACACTTGACCATACATCGACCGCTACCCCTTATCCGAATCCCAACAGCACCCCTTACTTTCAGGTGACTCATACACTTACCCCAGCACTTGCCTCAGTCGATGTGTTGTCTTCTCACGGGGGTCTCAGTAGTGGGGGTGCACCGAGACGGAGAGGTGAGTACTCACACGGACATGGCCTAGTGAAGACATGCCACGTGAGGCATCTCCCTTGTGCTACTTTTCACTGTGAGAGGAACGGGTCTGAGCAGGACGCCCAGAGCGGAAGAGGCTTCTTCGAAACGGAAGTGGCTTCAAAGCCAGGAAGCAATAAGCCGAGGGGGTGAAGACCTTTCTACTGTTGATTTTTCCTGCTTTTTTGTTATATGGGGAAATGAAATAGGCGTTTAAAGTTTCATTGTGGCCACGGCGTCACTGTGCTACTTCGTTTTTCCCGGTAATGTAGACCCCCAGGGATAGCACTGGACAATCCTTCCCCGCACAATTTTCTGTAGTTACACATTATTGTCTGTGCCATTCTATTAATAAAAGGAAAATGTTCCTCAACTCTGCTGCCGGTCAGTTTGGCTCAGTGTATGGTGAGCGAACGAACACACCTTGGACGGCCTGTTCCAAAGTCATGGAGTCAAGTGCAGTTTCCTGCTTGCGTCATTTCCTCCCTTAAAGGATGGAAATCTCGTTCAATAGACACGATGAATCCCCGCGGATGTGCCAGGCCCGTAGCATGATGGTATCGGAGCTGGTGACTGTTCACTGGCAGCATCTGTTGGGCTCCTCCTAAACACTTGGCTAAGTGCTGTAGCTACTTGTACAGCACAAAAGTGATTTATTCATACATCCGCTTGAATCAATCTGAAATACAGACAATTTTGATCGGTGCATTCTATTCCATTGTTTTTTAAATGCCATTGCATATAGGGACCAATCAAATGCAGAACAGCCTTGTCCAAGCTGTATTAAGGGACAGTCTGTTGTGTCAATACCCGGATCAGATTTTAAGTTGCAATAAGTGCCAATGGTGAACATAGAAGTTAGCCTCAAGTTCACTGAGACTAGAACACTGAGGAGAATCATGAAGCTGAAATGCACTCGGGTTTGCTTGTGCGCCAGTTCACAGGGGGTATGGCCCAGGATTTTGGGCTGGACTGTCGCTTTTTGAGATATGACTGAGATTGATTTGCACATGATACATTCATTTCTGTAAGGGCACAGACAAGCTGAAAAACAATGGAATGAATGAGCCCAGTGGAAAGATCAGTAATTCATACTGATTCAAGCATTTTATCAATCCTCATGCTATCTAAATGAGTCACTCTAGGCCCAGATATGTCAGCCATGGTTGTTGCGCTGTAGGGACTCCAACCATAGTTAATTGATTAAGCCCAAAAGTTGAGAAAGGCTTTGAGCTAGTTTATGTTCCCGCTCAGAGGAGACATGGCCTAAAAGTTTCAGGTGCACTGTCCTTTTTGGGTGGGACAAGTACCACTTAATGTGGTTGGTGTGTGTCTGTAATGGCACAGTTAAATTCGAAAAGCAGTGAAAAGAAGCGCGTCCTCAACATTTTCCACTTGTTCAGACAGCATTTCCTCCAATCGCTTTTTTCTGCCTCTGTAAGTCTGAGGTCGTGTGACCCGAGCCAGCCTGTTGCCAGTGGATGTATGACGTTACAACGCATTCATTTACAACGCACAATGGCATGCGTTGTAATAGCAGCGACGTTGTAAGGGCAGGCATTTTAATGTCATGCGTTGTAATGGATCCTGCGTTGTAAAAGTTTCGTTGTAATGGTAGTGCGTTGTTTTAGTTGCGTTGTAATGGCTGTTTCCCGTTGCCAGCAGCGACCAACACAGAATGTTTCGGAGGCAGCCATGATTTTCCGTCTACTTGGAGGCAGTGCCTGGGGACCTCAACCCTTTATGAGGCGACAGCCCTTCAGGTTTCACACTGAGCCCAAAATCAATGAATATCTCTGATGTTTTGGAGACTCGGGGGACCCTCGTCACATTCTGCAGAGGGCGCCATCATTTTTGCGTTACACCACTACATCTACGATTTTCTAATGCAAATATATCTGTAGGAATATGCTATTTATGTTTATGATGTGAATAAATATTTTGCTGTAGATATTGCGAAGGCTTGAGGAAAAGATTAAAAATGTGACAATAGTCCAAGAGCTCGCCAGTGAACGAACAAATACAAATTGCAGTCGCATTTTACAAGGAAAGGCCAGAGTTCAACTTCTCTAAGAAGAAACACAAAATTCTTGGAAGACGACAGGAGGCAACTCTGCAATGAGAGCTAATAATACTTTTAGAATCAAAGTCTGGGGAAAAACATACTGTGAATAATTACTTTTGTTGAATCCACCTTATTCTTCTGTCATCCACAGCCCGAATCTTCTTCTCTTTATCGCACTCTTGCTGATTCTTTTTTCACCACATTCCCTTTGTCACTGTTTTTATGTCTTCCTCTTTCCTCATCTTTCTCCCTTTTCTGCCTTGCTCTTTTTTTTTTCCTCAGGCCAAAAATACATCCTTCCACCGAAAAGGAGTGTCTGTGCCCACCTCTTGCTCCACTGGTACAAATAAATCAATCTTGGTAGGTGGATCAGGGGCGGCTCTAGGCTCATGATGGCCCTGGGCAGGGAGCGTAGGTAGGGGGCTCCGGAAGAGGGGGTCGAGCGGAGCATGGAGGCCAGTGAAGGGGGGGGGGAGTGGGTGTTTGGAAGTGGAACAGTGCCGGAAGCAGCCAAATCAATGCCAGGGTCCACCACACAAATATGTATCCATCCTCAGAGGAATATTATATTAAGGGTATATATTGGCGTGGTGGCCCCTGGGGTTTGGTGGCCTTGTGCTGGTGCACAGCTTGCACATGCCTAAGGCCGCCCCTGGGTGGATTCTCTCAGTAAGCACCCTTATCTCATATCTGCTGAGTATGTTGAAAATCGACTACTTGCAAAAGTTTTCATATGTATCGCAATTGTAATTGCATTTAATTTGATGAAGTATTGAAGTGCTTTGCGCCAAGCGCACTGCTCCGGAACTTAGGGTTATTGGTTAATCCAGTGTCATTGGTCATTGCTGGTTATCAGGATTAGTCTTTTGTGTTCAAACAAAGCATTCCACGCATTATCTCCAGTTTCTATGCAGCAGAAAAAATTAATAGGAGTTTAGGTGATGTCATCAGTGGAGCTCGGGGGTGCTATGTAAGTAAATGATGATGGTTAATGGGGTTAATAGAGGTGCTAGGAGAGATTTGGTATTGCAAGGGTAGGACATACAAGGAATCCAAGGTTGTGATGTTTGAAAACAGTTGTGAGAAGTTTGCAAAAATACATTAATAAAGATTAAACCAAACATGCATAAATGTATGTGACACAGAGGAGGTCATGCTCAGACAGCAGAGGCATGGAGTGAATGACCGACTTGTAAAGAGCGAACAAATGTCCGAGGGCGTCAAGGCGCTGAGAGAAGAGTGCAGAGGCATGGAAAGGATGGAAGGGAAGGTAGGATCTTTTTGAAAGAAAAAGAAAAGATGACAATCAAGTTTTGAGTAAAAATTATCTTTGGTGGTGGATTTTAGAAATACAAAGGATGCTTTATAGGTTTCACCAACAGTGTGCATGCACTGTCAGCAAAAGCTATTGTTACAAAAAAAAAAGATTAAAAACGGGCTTAGAGCCCACCCACTTACCAAGTACAATGGACAATGATTTGTCATATATTACATTCTTTATCTCCTAGAAACATTATACACAGAAAGCAATCCTTTTGTTTATTTATTTATTTCCAGTAATTTTTAAAATATTTGTATCCAGTCTGTAAAAGCAAGCAAAGCCAATTAGTTGTATTACTTATTTATCCATTCTTTCCTTCTTTGTCAGTGTTTCTCTATTGCTCTCTTTTGCCTTCTCCCTCTCATTTCTGCCTTTGTTTCTCTTACTGTGTCTCAATTTCCGATGATGAAAGTAAGACTTGGTCCTCAAAAATGGGTACTGTGCCATCTGCATACAAGGCCACAAAACAAGGGGCAAAGTGCATAGAAGAGTAAAGTCGGAGATGAAAAATAAAGAATAGGGGGAATTTTTTCCCCCTCTGACTTATATGAAAGCAGAGGCTAATTCAGGTGGGAGGCAGCGAAAATAAAACATTTCTGTGCTGGAAAAAACTTGAGTCTCTCCCTCTGCCTGAATCGGGTCTCTTACTCTCTTCGCATGTGTGGAAGTGGCAAAGGATTTGGGGGCATGTTATCAAGGTCAGTATCGCCGCTTTAGCGGCACATTTTGCCGCTAAAGCAACGATATTCTCATCGCCCTATTAACAAGGTGGCGCTAACATGCATCAGCGCATGTTAGCAGCTGATTTTCTAGCACAAGATATCTTAGAGATATACATCGCTAATGAGATGCAAAGTAGGCGTTCCTTACAGTAACTTCATTAAAAAACATCGCAAACACAACTTCACTGTATAATCAACGCTGCCCCAGACCCGCGTAGCGATGAGAAAAGCGCGATAAGCCCCCATTAACGCATGATCCTAACGCCTGAATAAAACAATTCTGTAATTCAGCGATAGAGGGCGATAATGTAAAACACGCTATGCATGTTTTGCAATATTTAGCGCAGTTTGTAGATAATATGCCCCTTGGTCTTTGTGGAATCTGAGCTAATTTCCCTTCCTTAGTTCAAACCTGGATGGATGGTAGAAAATAAACGACCCTTTTGCACAGTCCAAACTTTACCCCAAGTAAGTACTTTTTAATGCGTCACATTCCTCTGACTGGGCCTTCCTGCTCTTTGGGGCCGAATCCCCTCTGACACATTAACTAGCCTGCGGTGGCTAACTAGCTTCTGCTTGATCGAAAGCCCTTTGTGCCTTAACAGAACTTGGTCATTGGGAAGGAAATATGACACGTGTGGGAATGTTAGAATACACAAGCTGACCAGCACTGGGAAGTAACAAAAATGTAACAAAAATGCCCAATGTGCCTTGGCTGCCTTTGTACGGTTTCTTTAATCCATTCCCGTCACGCCCTTTAGACTGATTTTTCAATCCCTTGACATTGGGAACCAAGCAATAATTTATGACTAGGAAGCAGTTATTGCATCTGTTTTGTTTCCTACTTTTTCATTGAGAGTTTTTTCTGTTTGAATTCTTGCTAACCTACTGTAATGAACCGGTTATAGGGTGACAGGAAACATATCCCACTCTGTGAATGTATTTTAATGTCAATAACTCATATTAAACCTAAAAAAAACATTTTTCCATTGGTTGAATTAAATAACATAATAAGCTGTAACCGGTCAGTGAAATGCCAAATACTAAACATCTGGAGGTTTTGCTCTTTCTCTGCCTCCGCCCACTGATTGAATCCTCAGATTGTCAGATTTAGGACTAAGAGATCCCTCGACCCCCCAGTCCATGGGGCACATTAATACTTCTTTAGAAGTATCTAATTCCGACCGCAAAAACGGCAAATTTCTTTTTATATGTGTGTCTTTTGAAAGTCACGAGGTGTGTGTTTCTTATGTCTTTTATACTTTTGGTTATTCACTAGCGGCACAGTCTTTCTAGCATTCCTTTTGTCCTACACAGGCTAAAAACCACACGCAGTACTGGAATAGAGCACTCACCATAGAGGAACATTATTGAGTGTGGAAGCGCATTGAATACTGTTGTATATCCACCTACTCGGAGAGAGGGGGCCTTTGTTTCCCTAACTTTGTTTGTTATTTCTATCACACAGATACTACGGGAAAAAGTCTTGATTGTATGTATGATTTAACGCATGCTTAATGGTTGCAGCATTTATTTCCTTATTTGTCTAGATTGCCTAACTTTGGCAGATTAGGAGTGGCAAACACAGGGCTGGTCCCTGTGTGGTCCTGACGAAGAGCTTTGGGGAAGCTCGGAACATGTTGATGCATACTATGGATTCCTAACCCATTATAGTTAGGTCTACTTGTATCTCACCCGGTTTTTAGACATACCAAACTAGGAGCAACAATAAAATATTTGGCCCACTAGCAAGGTATTTTTAACTCACTTAAGCCCACTACACTTTTGCACTACACATAGTCTTCCACAAAAGTGCTCCTACGTAAATATCCCAAGCCGCAGCACACCTCAGTTCATAAAGAGCTGAGATGGTCCCTATGATGAAGCATGTCACCGTGGGGAAACCCTGGTGAGTGAGGGGACTCATGAAAGACATTTTTCTTTCCTGTTTGATGTATCCAGATCTCACTGATTAGAAACCCTAACCTTGTCCTTCGGCTAGGTCCTGTACTAGACACCTCGGGTTTCAGGTTCAGTATTGAGATAGGAGGCGGACCTCTACCTCCTATCTCATTTTCTGTTCTGTCATATTTGCCACATATTACATCACCTGCTGCATAATCTGACAATGTTATTCAAAAAATTGTTTGTACCTCAAGCGGATCAAAAGTTACAAAAAATGTGACTTGTGTTGCTGCCAGGTGGAGGGTCCGTTGCAAAGGTTGATTGGTCACCTTTCTCACAGCTGCATTTGTTTTTACACTGATACTAATAAGGCAAAATATTTGCAGAGCCTGCTAGTATCTGTAAAAATGGCACAATAATAAAGTATCAGAAAATGTATGATACAGCCTTTTTTTGCTCACTAATTTAGTCAACACTTCAACATAATATTGTCCTCCATTGCTGCATAATCCAGTGACCGTAAGAAGGCAGCACATGTTAAAAGTGGGTATGCATGAAGCAGAGAGACCATGAAGTTTGCAAACTTAGGTGTGCGTGCAAAACCTGCATTGTGGATCCCTGGTGAGTTGCACCACTAATGCAGGAACAAGGCCAATGGAAGTACCAATGGGTGGGGTGCACTGGCCTCAAGGGTCCTGTGACCTCATTCACAGAGTCACTGTCGCTCTAGGGTGTGCTGCTTTGTAGGCCTGCCCGCAAGACTGGAGGTGAATGTCAGTATGGGTTGTGTTGGACAGCCCTTCAAGGTTTACCCACACTTGCTACCTCTAGACTCCATCTCCTGATGCTAAGACACCAGGGCTTCTAAGGTCTAGCGAGGCCTCTAAGGTCTAGCATGGGAATATGCTCCCTCAGCAGAGTGGTCTGGTGAACTGGTCATGAAGGCTGAACCTGGTTCCCTAGTTCCAAATTCAGCAGCTGTGGCGATAGTGCCACACCGTCTCTCCCACTGAACACCATACTGCCCACTGAGAGAAACTGACACTGCCTTCAGCTACAAACCTATTGTACCCCAATGTCACATCTGGATGCGATTGAATTCAAATTATGCACTAGACAATAGTAATAACTTGCCTGAAAAAAGTGACAACCTCCCAGAAAAAGCAAACACTCATAGGGAATGCAGGATTAAGTAAAGCATGTGAAATGTAAACAGGAATAACATGGTTACCTTAATGCTTATACACTCATTATTCAGAAATCAATGAAAAGTTAAGGGCATGACTGCAGGGCCCGAAAAGGACCCATTTCAATGCCCATTGCTTATATCCTTACAAAACGTAAGCAGTATGGTTTAAAAAGACCTCATCCCTGAAAATAGAGCTGTGGTAAATATATTATGAACTAAAATATGGAAAACAGCTGATAAGGATCACATTAAACAGCGTCCATTCCACACATCAACCAGGTATTGGAGTACCTCCAGAAATAGTGCACTTCCCCACCCAGGCAAACAATGTTGTTCAAAGAAAGACGGAAAAACCAAAAATAGCTCTTCACTTGTAAACTCTGTAAAGTGGCGCTAATGTGTTTGGGTGTGAATTAAACCAATCTGGTAATTTTGCGGCCACTCTGTCTTGCTTTATTTTTTTTTATTTTTTTTCGTTTTTGAGCCTTTTTTTCCTCTTCGACAGAGGCTGCACTTTGGAATAGGAAAATGTCAGAAAAAGACAAAATTTTCCGCAAAAGTGCCTTTCTTTTTTGGATCAATTTCACAGGGGAACAAATGAAGGAAAGGAGAGGAAAGATGGGGTAAGAGGGGTAAGAGCTGTTTCTTGAAGTCACAGTTTTCAGCAAGTGAGGAGGAGCAAGACAGAAAGAGAGGGAATAAAAGGAAGACAAAGAAAGAGAGGGGGCAGCTGCCAGGGGCAGAGCAGGAGAATTGGACACTATCCTTGTGTTCTCTGGGAAGGAAGGAAGAGACAGAGGAGCATAAGTACAAGAAGTTAACGCCTCCGAAGTGTCCATTTTTTTGACGTTGCAGTGGCTTGTTTTAATTGCCGTAGTTAGCAGCAGTTTTCACGCGTAAACGCAAATATTTAGGATCGCCACTTCTGTTAGCGGGACTTACGAAAATGAGATGCAAGGTAGGCGTTCCCGTTCAAAAACTGACGCTAACCCCACTTTGCAATATTTACAAGGAAGTCCTTGTATGGTGCAAAACCAAAAAAACTGCCTCTAATACCAGTCAGAGGCAGTTTTTTAAGACCAGAAAATAGCTGGTCTTATAAATGGTGCAAACACTTGGGGCCTCATTTAAGAAGATTTTGGTGCTTGACAGCGCTGCAAGGAATATGGCTGCGCTGCCCTGCGACATAATTACAGGGCAGGAATGCGTACCATCAATAAGTGCGGAGTCCTGAGTCTCATTCATGAAAAGTGTTGTGTTGCTACGGCAAAACTGCGTTGCATCACTTTTCACCACACCCTTCTTGAGACACCATGGATGCGCTGTATTCACTGTACAGCGCTCCATGACGCCATTAATGACAGATATGTCTGGAATCCTGAAGTATCTGTCAGTGCTAAAGTTATGCACTGCTGCAGTTGTGCCGCAAGCATGAAGCAACTCCAGCAATGCATGGGTCTAGCCTATCCCTGTGGCACTGCGCCACCCTTATGCCTGTCATTAGGCAGGCATGAGGTACTACCCAGTGGCATCCGACAATTGTTGCAGTGAAATCAGATGGAGTTCACTGCACCACTCCTATGTAGCTTTGTTGCGTGGGAATGCCCACCGTGCATACTTCATACCTGATGCAGGTATAATGTGGCACAGGGCTTCACAAGGTAACGCATATGCCTTAATGCATCACTTTGTAAATATTGAGCAACGTGGTACAAGAATCAAGCTGCAATCACGTCAAGAAAATGACGCATTGGTGGGGTGAAACCGTCAGAAGGGGATCATGAATAAGTCCCCTGTCTTTTTTCCCTATGTTGGTGCACAAATGCTGCTGTGCGCCAACGCAGGCACCTGTGCGCCATGGTGCAAGGGTGACTGTGTTGTGGAGTTGATTGATGTTGTGACTACATGTCTTCTCGAGACATCTGCAGGTGGGGCTGTACTAGTGGATGGTGGGATTGAGCCAGTTGGGCTTTTTGGAGTGTTCTTTGCCTGGTCTTTTCTTGAGGGGTGCCAGGGTGTCAGTTCAGTTATAGATCCATTGGTGGAGGTTGCGCACTGCAGTGTTAGCGTCTGTAAGCGTTGACGGAGTGATGGTGCTGAGGGATTTGACGGGAAGTTCTTTGGTGGCCTTGATCCAACTGCGATGGGGGCAATGATGGAGATAGTGTGTAGTGGGCATGGTGAAGGTGTGATGTAAACAATGATGGTCAGTGTAGTAGAGTACTGTGGTGTGGCTGTTGTTGAAGTTTCCACTGGTGGAGAAGAAGGGCTTGAGTGTGTGTCAGGCTATGTGAGTTTATGCGGTGACTAGCTGCTTGAGTCTGATGTTGGCGAGGTTCCCCAGGAGAGGGATGGTGTTCTGGTCACTGGGGTTGTCCAGGTGGAACTTGAGGTTCCAGAGTAGGATGTAGTCAGTTGATGGGAGAGCCTAGGGTGCGATGAGGTCTACAATGGCATGGGTGAATGAGGCTTCATAGCCCTGAGGCCTGTAGATGAGGGTGCCACGGAGGGTGGTGTTGGGGTTGGTCCGGATCTGGAAGTGGAGGTGTTCCACGGTCACCGTTGGGTCATTAGAGTGCGTGATCAGTCGGGGTGTTCCTTTTTTAGACAATGGCAATGCCTCCTTCTGGGCGCTCTGGGTGTTCCGTGTGGGTGAATTTGTAGCCGTTGTGGATGCTGATGGTGATGTCTGGTCCAGAGCAGAGGTTGGTCCAGGTTTCAGTGAAGGAGGCGATGTCTGTGGAGGTGATGTTGAGGAGGTCCCAGATTCTGGTTGCGTGTTTGTGGAGGGTTTGCACATTGAGGAGGATGCAGTTGAGCTGGTAGGCTGTACTACTGGTCGGCTGGGTGGCAGGAGGCACTGCTGTGCTGATCTGGCAAAAGGTATGTTTGCAGTTTCAACAGGCACAGGGTGCAAGAGGATTCAACAGTGTTGCTAGATGGCAGGTGGGGTGGCATCCAGGGTTGATGGTGAGGAGGGTGCTGGCATCGTAGAGGTGGAGTATCAAAGAGGAAGGGTCCTTGGTGCTGGGTGCGGTCCAGCGGCCACCATTAAGTAGTGCTGCAGGGGGACTGGACAGCTGGGATGCACAAAACGCGGGAAAGGACACTGTAGGGTGCGGGCACAGGAGGGGGATTAAGGATTGTAAATATATATTTTTTAAATTCTTACCTGGAGGCCGGGTCCCACATCTTCTGTGCTTCTGCGCTCCTGAGTCTGATTCCAGCAACAGGAAGCTAGCTGCCAGGCTCCCTCCCCTAAGCCAATTACAACGCTGTAATGCTGCATTGTGATTGTTCTTGAGCACCGTGACAATGCTTTCAGCCAGAGGCTGGAGAGGTGGGCATGTACTCCATGCAGGCTGTGTACAGCAGTCGCCAAGTCTGCTGGGGAACCTCCTGATGCAGGTCATGCAACAGGGCCCCCTTAGGCGTGAAGTTTCAATGCTCCCACCAGACAAGTTCGGTGCAGCTCAGGGGCCTCATTCTCCTCAGCTTCCAGCCAGCGCAAGATCCTCCGGCCTGTGATATAGAAAGGTACAGCCCACCATTGGTAATTTCCTCCATGCACCCCAGTGTAGTGGTGGTGCATTGTATGCGATGCAGACCTCCTCCCTACGTTGGTTCGCTGGAGTGCCTCTACTTTTCCCAGCTCTAAGGGGCACCAGGCACTCTTCTCACACAGGTCAGCAACGTGTCTCCATGTGACCTGGCAGACGTCACCACCAGGTAAGGGCGATCTCTGAGGCCTCAATGTCTATTGCCACGGCCTATCAACTCCACTGCATCTGGGCATCCCACTCCGGGTCCCAGACGCAGGCCCAGCGAGGCATCCGGGCCCCGGGGACTGTCCGCGCTTTCAAGGTTTTTGATGCCATGGTGCAGCAAGGAGGGCCGCAATGATAAGTGATGCATCATTAGTTTTACCCAGCGATGTGCCTCTTTTCATGATTGTAGCCCTGAATTTCCTCTTCCTCAGGGACTCTGGCTGGTCATCCTAGCTGTTGGGGGGTTGGGGGGGTTGTTGATCTGTGCTGCGTTTGGCACTGGCTGCTCCATTCTGCATTCCATTGGTTTTGTTTCCTATTTTTCCTTGAAGGTGGACTTATAGGCTATTTTTGCCTCTAGAAGCAAAAAAAGTCACATTGGGCTTACTAACATGAGTTTTTTGCCGTTAATGGGCCTTTCATCAGTTTTGGCCCACCTACGTCAGTATTTGTATCGCCTTCAGGCTACTGTTAGCAGCCGTTTTCAATGTGGCTACCTGAAACTATTGCCATGTAGCCACGTATTGGAAATACATTGCTAATGGGGTGATTGTTTTTGGTGATAGGTCGCGTTAAGAAAACTGCTGCTAACTAGCGTTAGCAATAGGTAGAGGCAGTTCTTGTACGTATGCCCTAGAGTCCTTTTCCCTCTCTGCCCAACCCACCCATCACCGAAAGCCATGAAAGAAGAGTCTTATCTATAGGCTTTGGCTACTCCCGTCATCTTGGGATGCATTTTTAAAATAAAAAGTAGGGGAACAGGTTCTATTGAAATAAAAAATGTAGGGGTGCACCATGCCCTGCGCATCCTGCCCACCTCAACCACTGTTTATAGGCAGCTCTGAAAAATGGTTTATGGCTGCACGTGCATTTCTTTGTTATAATTACTACCCTCGCTCCTCTCGCCTTCCTTCTATTGCTGTTCACATATTCAAACTAGATTGACAAAGATTCAGTGACAGGGTTGCATCACTTTTTTGTTGCAGATCGGATTCACAAATATATGTATGTATGTATAGGCATTTATATAGCGCACTACTTACCCGGAGGGTCCCAAGGCGCTTCGACCGCTGCGAAACCCTTCCTGGCTTCCCTGAGAGATGGTCCCTTAATGGGTATCTCCAGGGTGAGACCAGGCATCCCCGGTGGTCTGGTGGGGCCGTTAGTGAAGATTAGGCAAGCTAATGCCCGGAGTTGCCGAGTGTGATCGCTGATCAGAGTGGGCACCGAGGCGAGAGGGCACCGAGGAGAGAGAATTATCGAGTCCGCTGACCCTGGTCCAGAAACCTGCCGCGCCGGGAATCGAACCCTGGTCCCAGGCCGTCCTCTGCTCTCGGGTCTGCTGCCTCTAACCAGTGAGCCACACTACCTCAACTTAGAAGTCAATATGCATGGTAAAAAATAAAGAAATGTGTAACACATCTCAGAGCCCTACTTTGCATCAGGGAGGCGGTTCATGGGGGATGCATAGGCGTACCTATGCATCCGCCTATTTATTTGAATAAGTCTCCCGGCTTTCAGTTTTTATGGATGTTTACAGATAAATACAGACAGAAAATAATGTGTTTTCTGTCCGTATTTATTTTTTAACGTGGGGAAATACAGAAAATGGTGCTTCTTTAAGAGAACCTACGTGTTATTTATTATTAATTATAGCCCAACAGCTGGACAGCATGGGGAATTAAAAATAACTGGATGAAATTTCTTTAAAAAGCGGCATATGTGAACATACATTTGTGGTATAATGCTAATATTTACCAGTGGATGTATTTGTATGTAATATTGGGGAGCTTAAATAGCTAAAACTTGACAGACATCAACGAATGAGTGTGTGTCGCACAGTTCAATAAATATTAAAATGTACAATTCTTTTTTTTGTTAAAGAGCTAAAATGTACAATTTTAGAAATACATTTTTAAGTAAAACACAAAATAAATATGGATAAATACAGATAAAATGACCCAAAAATAAATATGGATCAATACAGATAAAATGACCCAAAAATAAATATGGATAAATACAGATGGAAATAAATATCATACAACCGGGAGCCCTAAGTGTAATGCAAACCCCTATTTACAAAGAGATCTAGACCTGCGTTTGCACCAAAATGGTGCACCTGCCTGAGGATGGTATAACTAGGAGCAATATATTTCCTGTTGAAAAATCATCCTAACCTTAACACCTTCGACGCTATTGACGGAACCGTTCCGTCACGCCCCTCGGGTGGGCTTGGCTCATGACCGACCAGTTCCGTCACGGCCCGCTCGCTGAGCCTGCGCGGCGCATTTCATTAAGCGGGCGGGCCTTGACGGAACCGTTCCGTCACAAGCACAGCTCACCCGCGAGCCATGACGGAACGGTTCTGTCACCCGTGCAGGTGAGCCGCGCACCCCCCGCGACCGTTAGTGCTGCGGCGGAATAGCCGCCGCAGCGAAGGTGTTAATGCAGCAACCCCTGCACCATGGCGCAAGGGTGCACTGCTTTGGCGCTAGGCAACCCAAGGTGTGCTAGCATAGGAAGAGAGCAGAGCTGCACTATTTCTTTGAAAACATGGCACAGTTGTGCTCTCTCCTTTTCATGCAATGCAGCTCAGCAACATCACTTGCTGGCCTGTGTTCATGATTTATTTGTAAATCTGGGCCTTAATGTTTGGGCGGTGAATCGACAACAAATTCAAAAATACCTGACAGGGAAAAATGAGGAAAAAGTAGTTCCAATGGAAAGACAGGACTGAAGTCTGGGTGGTAACAGGAGACATCACGCACATGTTCATTATCCTGATGACATCACAGTAATGACTCCTTCCCCTATCCATAGCCACTCAACAGCTTTCTCTTTGTTTCTGAGGGGCTCGGAGATGTGCAATCAGTGACAACTACTGAAAGTATAGACTTTGCTTAGAGCCCTCTTTCTTTTCTTTCCACTGCCCTTATGACCCCTTAACCAATGGTTGCAAAGGAAAAGCCAAAGTGTCCAAGGGAAAACAAGGGTAACAGCTGCTACTCCTAGCTCCCCCAATGTATACCTTTACTCAGATCTGCACGCATTCCATACTTCATGGTGTATCCATAAATGCATACATTCACTTGTTGCTAACTTTCTTGCAGAAAGTTGTACATTTATATCAGGGGTCGTATGAGTCTTTTCAATGACCCTTACATTACACACGTCATGGGCATTCTTTAGATCTTTAGATGCGTAATGATGGTGAATTCCTTTAGAAACCCTTAACAATGACACTCACGCATTCTTTTTTCAAGCAAGACAGAAAGTGAGAATATACCGAAGTCCCTAAAATGCTTAACTGCTTGGGGTATTTTAAGGTAAGGCCAGAGCCGAAGCCCCCCCCCCCAATATTTTCCAGTCATTTAAAAAGCCTCCTAATTCCTTGTGAATTTCCATTAAGTCGTGGAAGACTGAGCCAGCAGCCTCTTGCGTGATGCCAGGCTTGCGTGCCAAGGTGGTCTGCCTTCTGGTCGGGTGAAGGGAGGGGCCTCTCTGTTGTTCTTCACTTGAGAATAGCTTTCCCCTCAAGCGGATAGGATCTAGCAGCAATACAAGGTTCCTGCCTTCTCATCTTCCATCAGCAGCACTTCCGCAAATGCTAATGAGGCTGCTAATTAAAGGAGAAACTGGAGAAAACAAAGATGTTATTAGGATTAAACTTCCTGTCTTGGTTCCAAAGCTGGCATAAAAATGGCATGTTACAAAACTGAAAACAGAAATGTCATTCTGCTATTTTAGATACTGCCCAAACCCCCCACGAGACCAAGCTCAGCTTCAATGCGCTGTGGGCCCAGTCAGAATGGACACCAATCAATTTGCTTGAGGAGAAATTTGTGAGAGAGCAACTTGCATCCAATTTCAAGTTTCACACCATTGAACTGGGAATAAGGCACCTATATTGCAGGTTATTCACCAGTCCCAGGTGAGCAATCAGCAAGAGTGAAATTGACTCCCACAATTCCCGTCTGGTTTCCCCTGCCACAAATACCAGGAGCAAACACACATGATTTTGACCACACAAAAGAATCAACTTTTGGACGCAACCTCCAGGGGCACAGTAAAATGGATGTAGACATGGGTCGTGAACTGTAAACTCCGTGACGGGTTTCTATTTGTCTCTATTTAATCTATCCAATCAGGATGGAGTAAAACAAGACCTGCCCTAAATTAGCAGTAAGAGAAAGATGCCTGTACGTCTCTGTGATAACTTGAGTTAGTTTAATCCTTTCTCATCCATGTACACCTCCCTTTTCTTCAGCACTTGCTCAGATGTCATCTCTCTTTCGATTTAGCACAAAACGTAACATTTTGCAAAAGTTTTTAATTTTAGGCAGTGCCAAAGAATACGGACACACCACAGTCAAAAACGTTGTTTGGAATCTTTTGCATTATTGACGCCTGCACACTAATATTTGAGCTTTCAGAGATTGTTTGGGGTCCTGCCACCAGTTATATGGGTTTCTGGCCACTAGAGTCGTTAATCTGAGTGGTCCTGGGATTTAAAAATGTGAATTTATAAAAATGGTAAACTAATTTTGAGACTGGCAAACTAGGTAACCTCTGTATGAGAGTGTGCAAACCGAAACACACCTTTACATACGTTTTAGACACACCCACTTAATGAGGTACCAGATAAATAGTTTCTCTTAATATATTCTTTGGTTATAATATAATCACCACTTTCCAAAGTTTTTTATTAAGCAAAAGATTGGGGGCCAAACTTATCAGAGTTGTATCACTAGTGTGCCTCGCAATGGGGTGCAAGAGAAACGCAACTCTTAAATTAGATTTAGCAAGCCATGCAAGGCCATCTTGAGTGGCCCTGAGTGGCTTGATTATTCTGAACTAATGCAACGGAGCGCAAATTGCTGTATAGTGTTACTCTGCCCAGGGCCGGACTGGGAACTTAAAACAGTCCTGGCATGAATTCTAACTTCAGGCCCCATGTGCAGACATGCTAATGTGTGCTAGAACCAGAGCAACTTTTTAAAGTTGCTGCTGGAATCGTGTAATGTGCACCACCTCTCCTGGAGGCCGAAACCGGCCTCCATGTGTCAAAACCGGCCTCCGGGGCTCCAGCCTCCCGGGGGAATTGCCCGCTTACCCGGCTGGCCAGTCCAGCCATGACTCTGCCTCACGGAGGCGTCCCATAGGTGGAGCGAGGGTGTTCCCATGCACCCACCTAGCGGTTTTTGCATTTTCCAAGATTTACCATTACTGGTAGACCTGAAATGCGTCAAAATGCTACTACACCTTCCAAGAGGAGGTGTAACAAGGAGAAATATAATTTCTCCTAATTATTCCCTCTTTCTATGTTTGCTTCAGAATACAGCACTCATGAAAAAGGAAATACCTCAGGAGATTGTTTCGTGTAGAAAGGTGTCCCCTCTCACCAAAAACAATCCAGTTTACAACACGCGCACCCTTGCACCATGGCGCTAGGCAGCATATTGTGGGCCTGCGCAGCAAAAGGACAGGAATGAGATATATAATGTTAAACACAGCACATTCCTGCCCTCTCCCTATGTCACAGTGCACTGCAGGAGGGTATCCCTGCTATTTGTTGCACTTTACAATGCATCACAATGCTTCATCACACTTGGGGGCAGATTTATCAGTTATTTCCATGACATTTTGCGCAACGTAAAAAGGTGCAAACACACATCTGCATTGATAATCTTGCGCTAAACCAGTTTAGCACCACATTCACATACCTATGTGACGCAAAACAACTCTGTTGTTGTTTCACGTGCCAGACATGCAAATGTATGCAAAGTGGGTGTGGTAGAGTGTTACAACCACAGTTGATGGACAGAATGCAGAACAATGACATACATTCACCCCACTACAGAGATCTGGGCCTAAATCCATCATTTTTTTGCACTCCACACCACCCCAGTTCAGACATGGCCATATGCAAATCAGTCTGACCCTGTGCCTCATGGGAACAGTCCAGCCCGAACTGCCAAGCCATGCCCTTGGCGTCCCTGGACTGGAAACAAGCTTCTGAGGACTGGTTTCTGGCATTCCAGCCTTCTTCAGCCCGGCTTGCTCAATCCAGTGGTGTGGAGAGCATGGGACTCACGTCTGAGCATACCCATCCCACTCGGGGTGACAAAGGCAAAAACCACAGTTGATAGACAGAATGCAGAACAATGTCATACATTCACCCCAGTACAGAGATCTGGGCCTAAATCCATCGTTTTTTTGCACTCCACACCACCCCAGTTCAGACATGGCCATATGCAAATCAGTCTGACCCTGTGCCTCATGAGAACAGTCCAGCCCGAACTGCCAAGCCATGCCTTCCCTGGACCGGAAACAAGCTTCTGAGGACCGGTTTCTGGCATTCCAGCCGTCTTCAGCCCGGCTTGCTTGAATCCAATGGTGCGGAGAGCATGGGGCTCACGTCTGAGCATACCCATCCCATTCTGGGTGACAAATGCAAAAACCACAGTTGATGGACAGAATGCAGAACAGTGTCATACATTCACCCTAGTACAGAGATCTGGGCCTAAATCCATCGTTTCTTTGCACTCCACACGACCCCAGTTCAGACATGGCCATATGCAAATCAGTCTGACCCTGTGCCTCATGGGAACAGTCCAGCCCGAACTGCCAAGCCATGCCTTCCCTGGACCGGAAACAAGCTTCCGAGGACCGGTTACTGGCATTCCAGCCGTCTTCAGCCCGGCTTGCTTGAATCCAGTGGCAAAGTGAGCAAGGGACTCACGTCTGAGCATACCCTGCCACACTTATGGCGGCCAAAAGCGGTACAAAAGGGGGTGGTGATGGACTGAGCATCTGAATCAATCAAACACTCACACCCAGTCAAAAGATCTGGGTTTAATCCATCACCGTTCTTGAGCCCACTCTGCCACCCCAGTTCAGACATGGCTACATGAAAATCAGTCTAACCCTGTGCCTCATGGGAACAATCCAGCCCGGACTGCCAAGCCATGTCTTCCCTCGACCGGAAACAAGCTTCCGAGGACCGGTTTCTAGCATTCCAGCCGTCTTCAGCCCGGCTTGCTTGAATCCAGTGGCAAAGTGCGCAAGGGACTCACGGCTGAACATACCCTGCCACACTTATGGCGGCCAAAAGCGGTACAAAAGGGGGGGTGATGGACGGAGCATCTGAATCAATCAAACATTCACACCCAGTCAAAAGATCTGGGTTTAATCCATCACCGTTCTTTAGCCCACTCTGCCACCCCAGTTCAGACATGGCTATATGCAAATCAGTCTGACCCTGTGCCTCATGGGAACAGTCCAGCCCGAACTGCCAAGCCATGTCTTCCCTGGACCGGAAACAAGCTTCCGAGGACCGGTTTCTGGCATTCCAGCCGTCTGATTGATTCAGATGCTCCGTCCATCACCAGCAGAGAGGCCTGGAACAAGATGACATAAGACATAACACACAGGTCATTACAGGCAGGTGTTTCACAGGGTGCCTTTTCTGCCATTCTGCCATTCTCTCAGTTAACATGTCATATTAACAGTAATGTAAATCAATGGTATTTGTTCCGGGTTATCAGAGATATGCTCCAAGGACATGATCCCCTCCCTTCCCTGACAAACCCCCAGATGACGGCGTTATAAAGACGGTGCATCTCTGTGTCTGCGCAGCGATGCACAGCTCCTGGAGGTAGCTCTTTCCTCCAATTATTTTCCTTGTAGAATGAGCATGCATTATGGAAGGTGTCTGGCTCCCTTGCTCAGTTTCCATCTTAGGTGGATCTCAGTTTTAAAATCTTTAATTTTATGGTTTGTAGTTCTCATCTTTATGTTAACTTTGCTTTAATTTACCAGTAGTTGTACTTACATTGGAGAACCAGTGTCTGAGAACAGGGGTTGCTGTACCCGGGTTAAGATTTGCTTTGCCCTCACGTTTGAATTTTAATTACTGCTTCCTGTGCAACACACAGAGATCTCCCCTCACTCCCCTGACATCTCTCTTGATGACAAACTGCATCTGTCATCTGGGGCACATGATAGGGACATGACAGGTGCACCCGCACTGCAGGCGAGCTACTGGAGCACCTGAAGCCCACCAAAGGCAAGCCCATAAGGGGGCATGGCCACGGAGGCGACCAAGATGGCTGCCTTAGCCTGAAGCTCCCCCGGCTGGGGTCAACAAACTTTAATTTCCCCGATGTAGCTGCATTCCATCTGTAGCAGGCACCCTCCATCTGCTCCCGGGGATCGGGAAGGCGGCGACGGATGAGCCTGGCGTGGGACAGGCTGGCGCTAGGGGTGGGCGCAGCCCGGTGGCCTTACCCGACGACGATCCGGCTGTCTGCTGTGTTGGTGAGTGCGGCCCTGGTGGGTGCTCGGCGCTGACCTGCTCTCCTTCCCCGCTCCTCCTGAGTGCTCTTCTCCCCCCGTCCCTCCCGCTGCATCTTCCTGCTTGGTCCTGCAATGTGCAGGGTGCTTTTGGGTCCTTCCTGGTCTGGTGGGCGTTTCCGCGCCAGGGCCTTGCTTGTGGGTTGCGGCGGGAGGCGAGGCGGGCTAGTGTGGAGGTCCCAACGCTCCAACCTGAGGCAGTGGCGGCGATGGGCCTTATCAGGCTTGCTGGCTTCCCCCATCCCCCCACTGGCCGACTGGCCGCCGTGGAATGAACTACAGCCTGCTTTGAGACAACGGCATGGCTTTTCTGCCCCAATGCAGTTCAACTGAGACCGCCGATTGACCCTGGGTGCTTGGATCACCCCCGCTGGCTGACACTCGCTGAAGGGCCTACCTGCCTCAGCGGGTGGGCACCGCTGACTCCTCTACTAGTTTTGGAGGTTCACTGGAGCCTTCGGTCCAGTTCTTGCCCTCACTCACCGGCCCTCTCTGCTCGATGTGGGTCATGGATGCATTGCTGCATTGACAAATAGCATACTCCTCTGTGTTCTGCCTAGGTCCTGCCACTGGGCCGGTATCTCCACACCAGTGTTTTCTTTTGGGTACCCACCCACCATCCATCATCTGACTGGCGTTGCCGCGACGGCCACGTGGCCCTGTCCACCGCGTGCTGATACCGCTGCTTAGCACATTGGCATAGACACCCTCCCACGTGCATCCTGCGCCTCTCTGCCCTCTGGTTGCCCTGTGGCTGCGGCCTTGCCAGTCCAGCTGCAAGCCTCCTTCCTCTACCTGTGGAATGGGGAAGAAGGACCTCAACCAACGCATGTTACAATTTGACATGGCTTCCGGCCCCACCTCGGATATCCCCCTCGCCCAGCTGACGGGGCCATGGGCTCAAACGACTCGGAGAACCCTGCCTTGCTTGTGACGGCCATGCTAAACAAAATGAGGGCTGGTTTCAAGTCACTTGATAGCCGTTTTGATGACCTTGACAAGATATTGTCTGATATGGGAACTAAGCTTCAGGCACATGATCGAATGCTGGATGTGGTGGGGGCAAGGGTTGCGGACATCAAAGATGGTGCATCGTCCTCGCTGAAGCTGTTTGACAGGATGGAGGAGATCCTCAAGGACGTAGCCATCAAGAATGAGGATTTAGAGGCACGCAGCCACCAAAATAATATACGAATTATCGGAGTTTCGGAGAGTACCTCCACTGGGCGTTTGGATGTCTTTGTAGAACAACTGCTCATAGAGCTGTTTGGTAGAGACAAGTTCACACAGGGCTTCGTGGTGCAGCGCGCCTACAGATTGTTGGGCCCCCGTATTCCGCCCAGCCTCCCTCCACGTCCCATCATTGCTAGACTCATGAACTTTAAAGACAGAGATGCTGCTCTCCGTTCAGCTCACGTCATGGAAGACGTCCAATGGCAAGGGACCAAGTTGGCTTTTTTCCCAGACTTCACCATCATCGTTCAGGAGGCAAGATGCAAATTCAATGGTGTCAAGGCAACCCTGAAGAATCTTGGCATCAAATACGGCATGCTATACCTGGCAAGATTGAGGGTCGATGTGGATGGCAGATTTTGCATCTTTGATACTCCCACTGGGGTGCAGGAATGTTGCCAGGAATACAGGAAGAAACGCTCGGGCGGCTGTCGTGTCGCAATCGGACTCCCCATCGCAAGGGGGTTCGCAGGACAGCGTTGAACTCTCCTCCAACTGGTTGAATGAATATTGCATTTATCACTGTGTTCTGCTGTGTTTAATACGTTCATGTATTTCTGGTCTACATGCTGACTTCCTATTGCTTAATGCCCGACCAGCGTGGCGTTGCCACGCGATATGGTGTATACCAAAGTTTCTTTGTTTTGTATGATATTTTTGCGATGTGCTTATTTGTTTCCTACAGTAATGGGGCTGTTTGCAATGCACTCGTGTTCTATTAAGGAAGTTGGGGTTTGCCTCTTTGGGGTCAGAAAGAGGCTGGGTGGCGGGTGGAGGGTGAGTTATTTGCTCAAATTTATTGTTCCTTTTAGAATCATTGCTCAAGTTGTTACTTTGTGGCAGAAGATTTGCATGCATTACGGTTCGATTGTGATTAGGATTTTCCAACGGTTAAGCTAGGGCATCAGCCCGGTCCTTCCGGGCTCTCTCTGATGTCATGGAATGTTGGGGGTCTAAACAACACTGAAAAGGGTAGACAAGTCCTCAACTATATTGTCAGATATAACATCGATATTGTATTCATTCTGGAGACCCATCTGTCCAATTCCGACCATTCTCCCGTCGCTAAGAGTTGGGGTTCCCACAGATTTTTTTCTAATTAGAGTCGGTATGCTAGGGGGGATGCCATAGTCATACACAATCGTGTCCCCTTTGCACTACACAAGACCTTGACTGATGTTGAGGGTCGAACTTTGATTGTTACAGGTTCCCTGATGGGACACAAGATTTCATTTATTCGGGTTTATTGTCCGAATGTAGACTCCCCAACTTTTTTCCACGAGCTGCAGGTGCAGCTCCTCACACTTGATCCTGGACTATTGAGAATAGGGGGTGATTTTAATTTATTGATGGACCAGTCCAGGGATAGCACTTCCACTTCCCCTGACATTAAACCCCGCTCCCGGCACGTCCTTCACGACATATGCCCTAACTTTTCTTTGATAGATATCGAAAACAAAATGCATCCACATCTCCCGGAATTCACCCACTATTCAGGGTTTCATAATACGGGGACCAGGACAGATTACTGGTTAGTCTCCCTGGGAATTGCAGGCTGGGTGGGTGGGCTGCTTACTTTACCCCGTACACTTTTGGACCACTCTCCCGTTTTTCTCAAACTAAATATTCCCTGGCCAGGTGACTACGAACGGCAATGGCGCTTTCCTGAAAATGCGTTACTAGATCCTGTTTTTAACGAGGAAGTTCGACAATCCATTGAGGACTATTTCGAAATTAACACTGTATCGGTAGACACCTGGGCAGGTCTCTGGTAGGGGTTCAAGACCTATATCAGAGGCGTATGTATTGCTAAACATGCAGGAGTCCTACGGGATTTACGCTCCACTTTGAATCCCACTGAAACAGACATCGCCACCTTGGATCGAGAATTAATGGTCTCGGCCTCCAGTACAGGAGAGGCTAGCCGCATGGCACTGCTGCTTGACTTTAGGGAAACAGCAGAACGTGAGTTATTGTTCCTGAATAAACAACATGCCGCGCGGCAGTATGGGGAGGGCAAAACACCTGGTAGATTATTGGCTCATACTCTCCGCCCCCCACGGGACTCAGCCTACATCACGGAAATAATTGGCCCTTATGACTCTCTACTACACCCTACCCCAGATATATGCGATTCCTTTCTTTCATATTACAAAGCATTATATATGTCCAGAATCGCTGGGGATCTGTGGGATCAGGGGAACTACCTGGCAGAGATTGCAGAGGTCTATTTAGAACGGTACTAGCAGGACTTTTTGGCGGTTCCCATTACCCAGGACAGCATACTGGAAGCCATTGATGCATTACTAGGCTCCTCAGCTCCTGACCTTGATGGCTTTTCCGCTGATTTTTATGAAGCATACAAAGATATCTTGGTTCCACGGTTGTTGGAGGTGTATGCTGAGGCGCTGGAAGTGGGCATCTGTCCCCCAAACATTCAGAGAAGCGGTCATTATTCTCCTTCTTAAGCTAGGCAGAGTCCCTAAACTATGTAGCTCCTATAGGCCGTTGTCTTTATTGAACCTTGATTATAAAATACTAGCCAAGGTAATTGCAATACGACTGTCCTTATTAAAGGAATCCACCATTTCGCCGGCACAGTCGGGTTTTGTGCCACATAGGTCCACATCCCTCAATCTGAGGACCTTGTTCACTGTGTTGCATAGGATCGACCCCACCACGCCTGCTGCCGACGTCCTCCTTGATGCGGAGAAGGCATTTGATTCCCTTGAGTGGCCTTTTTCCTGTCCATCATGAGACGTATGGGCATGCCCGAGTGCTTTGTCTCCACAGTGGCTTTGCTGTACACCGAGCCAACTGCTAGATTGCGTCTGAATGGTACTATTTCTGGCCCTTTCACTTTGTCCCGGGGCACGTGACAGGGCTGCCCCCTATCCCCACTGCTATTTATTTTGGCAATGGATCCCCTGGTTCGCCATTTTCAAGAAAAACACCTACATCGTGGCCTGCAGTTCCGCACTGGCCCCCTTTTAATCTCGCTCTATGCGAATGATACTATCCTATATGTTAGGATGCCCCAGCTCAATCTCAAACCCCTAATTTTAGAAATAATTCACTTCAGTAAATGTTCCAGGCTCAACATCAACTGGCACAAGTCGGTTATTTTCCCACTAACAGCCGGCACGACTACCTGGGCTTGTGCATTCCGCCGTGAATGGTGCTAAGACGCGGTCAAATATCTTGCTGTCCATGTCCATATAGATACATCTACCATGAATAGGCTAAACTACGGTAAGGCGATCAGCTCTCTTGAATCTCAGATCGTGAAATGGATGCGACTGCCATTATCAATGGCTGGGAGAGTCCCTATATTTAAAATGGTATTCCTCCCGCGGTTCTTATATCTTTTTAATAATATTCCCATCCCGCTTACCAAAACCTTCTTTTCACATTTACGTACATTATTATTGCGCCTCGTCTGGGGGGATAAGATACCTCTGGTCAGCTGGCGGATTTTGACCCTACCATATGAGAGGGGGGCTTTGGGGTCCCAGACTTTTATCTATATTATCTGATAGCACAATGCTGTAACACACATTTCTGGTTCCATCCAGACGCTCGATACCCATATTTGAACTCAGAGGCAGACCTGGTGCTCCCTCGTCACCTTTCCACTATCTTACCTACTGGATTCCCTTGGGACCCCCACGACATTCAAACAGTATCGACCACATGCTGGGCATGGGGCAGGCTGTGCAGACTACTGGGCCTTGAACTGCTGTACTCACCGGCACTACCCCACCTAACCCCTCTCTGTTTCCAATAATGCGTGAGATATTGACTCAACGCACACTGGAAAAATTTCACATTCACACGATTGGCGACCTATTCCCTGAAGACCACGCATTTTTGATGCTAGAGGATGCCTGATTTACTGAACTCTCCTTTATGGACACCTTTGTTTTGACACGTGTACACTCCATGCTTCGGGCCAAATTCCCTTCATTCCCAACGGCCCCTGACCCGACCCCACCGTTGACACTGCTTATCCAGAATCCTACCGGTGCACATTTGGTCTCTAAATTATACAAGCAATGCAGTGCATCCATGCCTATCTCTGGCCCTACGGTGCGTGCTGCGTGGGAGATGGATTTGTGTAGGCCCATTAGTGACGACCAATGGGAACAGTGCTGTAGGGCAACCAAGGAGATCTCTTTAAACAGCAGGCATAAACTACTTCATTTTAAGTTTTTTCGCAGAATGTATCATACACTGGCATGTTCACATTGAATTGGCCACAATAGGCCCCACCACTGTCAGAAATGTGGGGCTCATTTTGCGGAATTTGCTCACCTTTCTTGGACATGTCCCAAAATACACCAATACTGGTCCTTGATACACATCACACTAGGTGACATACTTTCCATGCAGCTAGTACCCAGCCCTGAGATCGCATTGCTGGGTTACGTGGCCAATTTTTTCCCTCGGACAGTCAGGAAACTGGCAGCACTGGGCTTACTGTTAGCCAAACGGGAGATTGCTCTTTTATGGGGCAGCAAGTGATCCCCAACATTGCAGGCATGGCTTAGAAGTTTGACATTTTATAACATAAATTGCAAAGAATACTCCACTCTGATTCCTAGCTCGTCATGACCAGTGGGCATTTGGGGCCTGTATAGGGATTACATTGCCAAGAAACAGTCCGATCAACACTCACAGACAGCAAACAGTATTGTTCCTGAGGGGGTCAGCTAGACACGAGTTTTGGTACATATGTCTGTATTAACGATCAACCTTTGAGAGCTGCCACTGTCGTTGTTGTGTTACCTGTGATATCTCATTTTATATGGGAGATGTAGCCTTCTAGTACTGAAAATCTCTGTATTGATCACATTTGATTTGTCATTGATATATGCCCGCAATGCATAGTCCATTTACATCAATAGCTACCATTATTTACGCTTGATTTGATATGCATGTTCTTCTTACTGCTGCTGATATTATACTCTGCAATGTAATGATCATTTTATTCCTGTATGCAAAGCTGGGAAAAATAAAGCTTTAAAAAAAAAAAAAGGCAAGCCCGTCTGCGCAAGTCTGAGCTCGGCCCACGCTCATCTCCAGCCGACTTGACGGTTCTGTGCCCCACATTAGCATGCCCATTCACTACTCGCAAGAAAATCAGCTCAATTAGAACTGTTCAGGATCCATTCTTGTCCCCTCTCAGGATGGGACAAAAAAGAAATGCCCTAACGAAGGATAAAAGCCATGCACTGAACAACTCTAACCATGTGCGCACTCAGTTACCCAATGCTCTAGTTCATTATCGTTGTGCTCTGAATAATGCAAGATCCCTAGTAAAATTGCCATTGAGTCGGCTGATTCTTAGATGCTCATAAAATTGACATTGCCTTTATCACAGAGAAGTGGGCTGACGGGTCCTCAAGCCATGATCTTATTACGTCAACACCAAAAGGTTTTTGTATATATAGGATGGACCATACTAAAAAAAGGGGTGGCGGCCTTGCGGTCATTTACCAAAACCATTTCAAAACAGTATTAGTACCAATCATGACTAATTCAGAAGTTGAAGCACTCTCTTATAAAATAGAAATCACTGATCATTATTCCTTTAACTGGGTTTTTAGCTATCGTCCCCCGGGTTTTGGCACAACTGCTGGAAATGAATACCAACACTCCTGATTGTACTTTATCGGGGGATTTTAACTTTCATCTTGAATACCTCTCTGATGGGGATTCAGTGAACCTTTGTGACTCACTGGTGAGCCTAGGTCTTACACAATTAGTTAAGTGCCCCACCCATTCATCAGGTCATCTGTTGGATGGAATGAGAATTTGCCTAGCCTTAGTGCTGGTAAGTTCCAATTCTATTAAGGACTCGGAGGTGAGGATTATTCCTTACTTCCTTCGCTTTATTGCACAAACAGCAGCAAGAAAAATACAAAATATTACATTTCCCATGAACAGTTGGGAAAACAAAAGAGGCTCAATGATAGTCCTTTGTCACTCTTCGCACTCCAGCAGCTCCCATCATGCTCTGCAGCTGCTTCCTCTTTCTTCGCGCGAAGCCCATGCTCCAGTAATTTTACACATCCTGTTTGGTACCGTCGTTCCCGGCAAAATACGCAGTGTCAGATACCAACTGTCTACGCAACTCAGTGCAAGGCACATGGCAAGAACAGTACAATCAATAGCTTACACAGCCAGTAGGAAACTTTATAAATGAGTTACTTACATTCCTTACGGGGAGGGTCCACTTCTTCAAAGTCATTGGGGGGGATAATCCTCGCCTCCGAGTCCTTAATAGAATTGGAACTTACCAGCACTAAGGCTAGGCAAATTCTCATTCTATGGCAGGACCAGAGGCTTCGGATCATGCCAGTTCAAAGCTTGTCGACAACTAGCCGAACTACTTCCAACATTGGCTTGAAATAGAACCTCTTGAAAGTGGGGTCTGAGGACCAATCGGCCGCTCTCATCAAATCCTCAAACCTAGCCCCAAGTGCAAAAGCTTTAGAGGCCATCGCTCCTCTTGCTGAATGAGCGCCAAACTGCTTGGTATCAATCCCCTCTTCCTGCATCACTGAACGCACCCATCTGGCTATAGTTGGGGAAGAAACAGCCTTTTACGGTTTACGTAGGGCAATAAGAAGTTGTCTTTTACCCAGAGGGCGAGTGTCTTCCATCAAATCTTCATAGGCGCGGAGGCACTGCACTACACACAGTTTGGGGGAATCCGGAAATGCCGGGTAAGAGATCAATCTCGAAAGGGACTTAGTCCGCCTACTCACCGTGAATGACACCCCGTCCGGGGAAAAAACTCTAGCAGTGACGTCAAGTGCTCGAACGTCTGAAACCCGCCTGCAAGATACCAGGCACAACAGCATTGCCAACTTAGCTGTGAGCTCTTTACGAGACAGAAACCTATTCGGCTGCCAAGACAAAAACAAATTCAGAACCCTGTTTCCGTCCCAAAGGACGGAAAAATGCAGCTCCGGAGGCAGCAAGAGGCGAATCCCTCTCAGGAGCCTGCACACCAAAGGGTGCTCCCCCAATTGGGAACCTTGCACAAGATCGTGCCCCGGCCGAGATAGCGGAACGGAAAGTGTTGATCGACCGGTAGGCAAGGCCATCTTCCGCCAACCCGGCCAAGAAGTTAAGAATGTGAACTACATCCACCCCCACCGGATCAAAACTCCGTCGCACACACCAGCGACGCAATCTATGCCAGGCTGATCGGTATCTCCTGGTCGTGCTATCAGCCCATGCCTTGGAGAGCAGGTCCTCTGACTTTCCCGAAAGGCCTGGGAGCGTCCAGCGACGCCGGAGATCCACCAAGCCATCAGAATCAGGGATCCCTCCTGGACTAACCGGTGGGGAGTCCCATCCGGACTGAGCAGAATGCGAGGACAGTGGGGAGTAGGATTGGAGAATCCCAAGAAAGTTCCAGTAGAACTGGAAACCAAACTTGAGACCTCCACCATGGGGTGATCAAGACCACTTCCGCCAACTGACGGCGAAGCAACGTCGACACTTGCGTTATCATTGAAAATGGGGGAAACGCATACCCCTGCTAGCCCGACCAATCCTGGAGGAACGCGTCCGTCGCCTCCGCCAACAGATCCACGTCCCAACTGAAGAATCTTGGAAGTTGATGATCCAGGCCCGACGCAAACAGGTCAACCGAAAAGGGACCCCACTTGTCCGACAGCCAGGAGAACATCTGAGGATCCAACTTCCATACCCTGGCGTCCAGCAGGTGCCGGGAGTGCCAATCGGCCACTTCGTACTGACGCCCCGGTAGGTACTCCGCCGTGACCGACACCTGCCGATCTAGGCAAAAATGCCAAAAATCCCTGGCAAGGCCCGCTAGCATCTTGGATCTGGTCCCCCCAGATGGTTGATATAGCGGACCGCCGACACGTTGTCCATCCGGAGGAAGACACATGACTGGACTCTGTCCTTCGTCCAACACTGGACCGCAAAGGAGCCCGCCAGAAACTCCAACCAGTTGATATGTAATGACTGCTCGTGGGCCGACCAGGCACCCCCTGTTGAAAACTCTCCGCGCCTGGCCCCCCAGCCAGAACGAATGGCGTCCGACTCAATAACTATATCCGGGGCAGAGCCGAAAATCGCACGGCCATTCCAGGCCTCCATGTGCATCAGCCACCACCGCATCTCATCTCTCACTTCCTCCGACAATGGGATCATCTGAGAATATGTCAGGCCCTTCCTGAGATGATACGCCTTCCGGCGCTGCATGGCCCGGTAGTGAAGAGGGCCCGGGAAAATGACCTGAATCGAAGAGGACAGAAGACCCACCAAACGTGCCAAGTGGCACAACGATGTGAGCGGTTTCGCCAGAGTCTGATGTAACTCGTGCCGGATCTTCGCCATCTTCCTGGCGGGAAGACTCAACGTGGACAACACCGAGCCTATTGTGAAGCCCAAAAAGGTTGCACACTGTGTGGGGACTAGAAGGGACTTCTTCTCATTGATAACGAAGCCCAGACCCTGAAGCAGGTTGACCGCCACCTGGAGCTGGGCCTAGCGCCGCTTCGGACACTGGTCCATGAAGAGCATGTCGTCCAGGTAAACGATCATTCTGATACCGCGAGGCCGCAAAGCCCCCACCGCCAGGCGTTGCACCTTTGTGAAAAACCACGGCACCGAGGAGAGCCCGAAGGGTAGCGTGGTGAACTTGTAAACCTGACCGTCCCATTTGAACTGGATGAAACAATGGTGGGGAGGGAAAATTGGCACCGCCAAGTAGACGTCTTTTAAGTCGAGCCTGACCATCCAAACGGACAGGCGCAAAACATCCCTTAGGAGGTGGATCCCCTCCATCTTGAAATGGCGGTACACCAGCCATTCGTTGAATTCCATCAAGTTGATGACCGGATGCCAACTCCTGTCGACCTTGCCGACCAGAAATAGATTGCTGAGGAAACCCCCGGGGTGCTCCTGCGTGCAACAAATCACCCCTTTGTGGAGGAGGGCGGACACCTCTTCGCGCACCAAGTCTGCATCGCGCTGAGAAAATGTAATGGGACGGGGGCGTTGAAGCTCACACGGACAGCCATGAAACTCCAGCTGGAAGCCCTGGACCGTCTGCAGCACCCAAGCGTCGCTCGTTAGGGAAACCCACGCTGGGAAAAACTGCGCCAATCACCCCCCTACCCGCAAACTTGCTGAGGGCAGCACACTCACCTCTTCCACCTTGTTGCTATCCTCTGTGGCCGCCGCTGCCCCGGTATCGTTGTCCCCGGGTAGGGTAGAAGTTGTTGAAGCGGGTACTGTCCTGTGTTTGCCCGCGGCCGGAACCTTGCCACCGATAGGAGCTGTTGCCTCATCTGAACGTGCGGCCCCTGCCACGTCCGGCCCTCTCAAACACCAGAGGGGGAATAACTTTCTTAATATTGGACTGTGCTCTGTCCAGGGATGTAAATGTGGCGACAAACTTTCCAAGCTCTTTGATGAAGGGGTTCCCGAACAGGCCCCCCTGCGCCATTGCGCCGGCTTCCGAAGAAGCGATGTCACCCAACTTAGGGTCAATTTTAATCAACAGCGACCTCCTCCTCTCAATAGAGAGGGCACAAGTCACGTTACCGAGAAAGACAATGGTCCGCTGCACACAATTGGACAGGACCTCCGGGGATGTGAGATCCCCCGAGACCTTGGCCTCCTCGGCCATGTCCAGAATTTTGGTCATTGGTCCTACCGCGTCTAACAGCTTGTCCTGGCATGTCCGCCAGGACCTGTCAATACCCTTCCTAGGGTCCTTCATGAACTTTACCAAGAACGTCGCCATCTTAGGGTCGATGTCAGGCGTTAGCACCACCTTACCCTCTAAGGTATGGCGAGGGCACTCCGCCCTGAGGCGGTTGCGAGCGTCCTTGTCAACCGATTTGTGACGTTCTGGGCCACCTTATCTCCGGGAACCCAGTCTGAAGACCAGGGGTGGACGATCTCGTCCGGGTCCAACATTTCCGAAGGACCATCGGAGGAGGTGCCCTGGGACGGGAGCCACGATCTCGAGGAGCAAGCTTCCTCGTCTGTGCCGAGGGAATCACCATCATCCTGGGGCTCCGGGGACATTGTGCGTGGGGTCGGGGGGGCCTCCGCAGGGGCAGGAATGGGCTGGGACCCCTCATGTGCCATAAAGGCACTCTTGATCCGGGCGAAAGCTTCCGAATCAACCCCCTCTGCACAAGGCTTCCTAGGTGGAGGGGGAGAGGGTGACGGCACAGGGGCCGGGGCCGGGGCCAGTGCAGGAATCAGGGCCACCAGCTTGGTGTACACTTCGTCCAACTGTGCCGTGAGGCGCTATTAAAGGGGTACCATGGCTTGATCGACTGCCATATAAATTGAATCATCTACTGCTTGGTAAAAGTCCTCATCCCAAGAGGCATAGCTGAGAGGGTCCACCTCTGCGTACTGGCCATGTTCCCCCTGCATCTTGAGTTAAGTTAGGCTCTGCTAGGAAGAGAACTGTGGCACAGTTAATGAATAAGGGCCCTAACAGGCACCAAATACGAGCTGGGAGGAGCCCAGACTAAATGGGGGGTTACGAGGCACCCAATTCAGGGGAACTAGCCCTGGGAACGCTGCAGCCCTAACTGTCACAGGGCGCCAACCCGACAAAGCGTCCCATGCACCCAAACTGGCGCTAATTATGACCCCTCAGGGTGTCACAAAAGCAAAATACAACCCACATCGGGCGTTCAAAATATGGGGGAAACCCCTACTGATTGCAACCCCGCAGGGTGTCAGGCCGGGAGGCAAGGGGCACCGCAAACAGCCTGTGGCAAAACGCACTAAAAAAAGCTTCAAAAAGTGTCTCTCAGGCACGGTGGCTAAAGAGAGGAAGCTCGCCCTCTAGCGGCGGAAGACGCACACTGCACCTTTACTGGGACCAGGATCGTGTGAGGAGCGCTGAAAAGCGTCCTGCGATCACCAGGAGACTCTGTAGGGATAAAAGGATCAGCGCTTGTCACCAAACTCAAAACGCTACCCACACAGTCCCAAAATTCGATAGATAAAGCCAAAAAACCCACTTAACTTGCTGCTGAGCTGCGAATAAAGAGGAAGAGGAAGCAGCTGCAGAGTATGATGGGAGCTCCTGGAGTGCGTAGAGTGACAAAGGACTATCATTGAGACTCTTTTGTTTTCCCAACTGTTCATGGGAAATGTAGTAGTTTGCATTTTTTCTTTCTGCTGTTTGTGCAATAAAGCGAAGGAAGTAAGGCATAATCCAAAGCCTCCGGTTCTGCCATAGAATTTTCTCTGACAACCCATATCTGTCATTCTCTACAGATATTCCCATACCATGGCCTGACTATTATGCAGTCTTGTTTGACTTAAAGCCACCCACAAAAACACCTCACCATGACCCACCAGTGACCAATATCTACTTCCGCCCATGGCACAACATTAATCCAGATACCCTCAGGTCTTCCTTAGCTCATTCAGCACCAGAAAAGAGCTCAAATTTGGAGTCCACTCTTGCAACCTATAATACCCACTCAGAAGAAATAAAAACCATAGACCCTCCCCATCTGCATTGCGGTTCAATGATGACCTAAAAGTACAAAAGGAAACACGTTGCAGACTTGAAAGAAATGGCGGACCAAGTTTGATATACTAGAGAAAGAACTCTATAAACAGTCTATCCTAGAGTACAAGAGGATGGTCAGGGAAGCTAATATTATTTCACAGCCAAGATCCAGGTTTCTGCAAATTCTTGTAAGGAATCTTTTGCCACCATTAAACATTTAACCAAGACTGTCAAGCCTAAACGTAATTTCTCAGATCTTGAATTCTGCGAAGCTTTTGCCTTGTTTTTCAAGGCCAAGGTGGCGACCATTTACAACACTCTTTCAGCCGACTCCCATCGGTGATATATAGGATATCTCTTCCATTGAGCCAACTAATCAAGGCCTTAACATAGGTTTTCTTATCAACACCCGTAGAACTGCCTTCTACTGGCAATGCAAGGCTTTCCTTATTCTCAATGCTATCAGAAGCAGAAGTCCATGCACTAATCTGCCAGGTCAAATCCGGATCCCCGTTGGATTCTTGCCCTCCAAGAATCTTACATCCGGTCTCAGAAGCAATAACCAGTTATCTCACTGACATCATCAATCAGATGTTTGAAACAGGATATTTTCCTAAAGAATGGAAACAAGCATCCATTCTCTCCATTTTAAAAAAAAACAACTGTGGAGGTCAAAGACCCCCAAATAAATTATCCTGTTTCGCATCTCCCCTTTCAGCCAAAGGTCGTAAAAAAGGCCATTCATTTAGAGCTCTCTGCATTTATTAAAACCAACAATCTTCTTGAAGACACCCAATTAGGCTTCAGAAGCCAGCATAGTACTGAACCAGCCCTCATTACAGCTTCCGAAGAAATCATACAAACCTTAGATGATGGTGGAAATGCTGCCTTGATACTATTACATCTCTCGGCAGCATTCAATACTGTTAATCACAACATCCTCCTAAACCATCTGTTCGCCTTGGGTATCAGAGGCAAGGCTCTTCAGCTCATGCAATCTTTTCTCTCAGGCAGAGATGAGTTTAACTCTTCTCCCTTCATCCTACCATGTGGGGTCCCATAGGGCTCATCACTGAGCCCTAAACTTTTTAACCTGTATGTGACGCCCCCCCCCCCGCCGGCAGACCTCATAAAGTCATTTGGGTTTGCAGTTGTATCCTACGCCGATGATACACAAATAGTGGTGTCGGCGGCCAGTAACCCAAAAGACACTGCCTCCAGAATATATGACGGCTTACTGCAGACTTAAAACTGGATGCCGCAGAATTTCCTTAAACTCAGCACAGTAAAAACTGAGGTACTACTATTTGTCACAAACACAGATTTTTGGTCTCCCTCCTGGTAGCCGCAGGGATTTGGAACTCTTCACATACCCGTCTCCAAGGCCAAGAACCTAGGAGTGGTATTTGACAGTGGATGGTCCTTTGAGGGCCACATCAAGACCTTTACATCAACCTGCATTTATATGCTTAAAACTCGAAGGAGAGTTCTTCCATTTATTCAGCAACAACTGTGAAAAACAGTAATCACTACCATCATCGTCTCAAGAATAGATTACTGTAATGCATTATTTGTTAACATTAAGAAAATAAATGTACAAAATTCTACATTCTTCAAAACGCTGCTGTGCAACTCCTTCTGGGAATCACCAAATTTCAATTAATCTCTCGGTGCCTGGCACAGCTGCACAGGCTGCCCATACATAAACACATTGACTCTAAAGCCCTCTGCACTCCATTTAAGGTAGTACATAATGTAGGACCTCAGTATCAAAAACATTGATTTAGATGGTCTGTTCCCAGCGGGTTACTCAGATCATCATCAGCTCGCAACCTCAGGGTTCCCAAATTCAAAAGATCTAACTTGGGGGGCAGGAACTTCATAGCCTGCATTGCGAGGCTTTGGATATTCAATGCCTCCCTATCTTAAAGAAAACAAAACGCCCTGCATGCCTTACAGAAGGCCCTTAAACATGAATTTTTAACAACTAACTCAGGTTAACAGCACCATTTATCATCCACTAGATTGCATCTCATCTCCAGAGTGACAGCACCCAGACATCGCAGGGTAGTGTTGCGCTTAATTAATGTAATTTTCATTCATTCCTTATTGAGGTCCTTTGGGCATCCAAACAATCATGCTAAAGAAGCATATAACATGGCCCAGAGCAGGGAGCGAGGAATCATTGAACATTGTTTTGGGATATTAAAATCTAGATTTCGATGCCTTGACCTGTCTGGTGAGCATTTACTATACAGGCCAACCACAGTCTGCAATAGAATTCTAGTTTGTTGCATACTACACAACATAGCCATCGGGGAAATTGGACATTTTGGATGAAACTGATCCAGCAAATAATTATCTCACCATTCCAAATATGGATGAAGTACCAACTGCAGAATTGGATCCACATGAAGGACATATAAGAAGGAATAGAATCGTAGCTAATTTCTTTCATAAATGATCGGCAAATTACCTGATCTAATTAGAACTAATGACACCAATACACTACCAAATTTCATTTCTTCTTTTCCACAAGTAGGCTGTACCTAATTTGACAGACAATCCCAGAAATATATAAATCATGTAGTGGTGGTGTGTAAACAAACTCTATAATCATATCACCTCAACTCCCAAGTGTCTTACATATGTGTCTGTGAAATAAATAATTCATTAAGAAATATGATCTGTGTCCGTGCCATAATTGTAACAGCTACGGATATCAAGTAAACTGATCCCCAAAAGTCTCTGTAGAGTAGAATGATACTATAAATGGCAAATATCATCAAATTAAGTTGTATAATGAACGGACATATGGAACCCATATCAGAATATCAGATATGTTAAATCAACTTACTGATAGTATAGACTATTGTAACATATGCCATTGATTCCACCATGTCTCGTGGAACATATGAATGCAACGTTACAAGGTTTATCAGTCACAATGTATACAGCAAGCATCCACAAATTCCTGGCCCACATACATACAAAAATAATGTCACTACAACAAAATCACGTACACAAAGCACAAAGTCCCAGACTCAAATGTAAGTTTCTGCACATAAAAATCCAATTGCAATCCCTGAACTACATAGTCAAATGTTTCCATTGTCATGTGACATGAATTGAAGGGCAGTAGACTCAATGGACCATAAGTGTAACTGTAGGAAGCTGCCTCTGTATGTGATATTGCCACCAGGTGGTAATACCGTGCACAGAGTCCAGGGGTTCCCCAAAAGTGAACCGGGCTCAATGTTAAACCAAAAGTGTGCTATTTGTGGTAGTATGTTTGAGCACCTCAGGCCTAACACAGAGGTGTGTGAGACATTTATTGCAATACAGTGATCAATGATGGACACACGACTCAAGAAGGAAATCCAGATCACTTAAAGAAAATTATACTTTGTTTATATTGTAAGACCAGGGTCTTCGCATTACGGTAAGTGTGATTTCCATTGATAATCCTTTTTGTAGTTTTGAAGTTTGCCAGTGCAAATTTTAGAGCAGTTCAATAGTAACCTGTGGAGGAAAACAATTGTGCGGTGTAACAGGTAAATATATCCCTTCCAGTTACAGTTTTTGGGTGTCTCAGGCCAACACTGCTGGCACTGTCAATCGTGGGGACCGGGGGCACCCAGAGGTGCAAGACTCAGTATCTACGCCGCAGCGGTCGATACCGGCAATTATTTTACCCTCTCAGTCCGCAAAGACTAATGTAGTGGGGTGGTTTTCAGCAGACCACGAACACGGTTATCGTCAATGGCAGCTGGCTGCTTTCCATCGGATGAAGAAGTTCCACCGTCGTCAGACTGTCACAGTGAGGTCGCACTTGGGCAGGCGGTGCAAGAGGGGCAGGAGGATGCTGGCAGGGCCACTTGCAGGAGGGTACATGCTCTTGGGCTCCAGACTGGGCCACAGCTCAGGTTGTGGGGCCTAGAGGAAACCTCCAGGTCGCAGAGCCATCCTGCTGCGAGGTATTCTTCTGACTGGGTTGCGTTGACACAAGTGCTGGTCCTCTACCACTGTAGTCGGGGAGGTCTTTGGTAGCAGTGAGTCACCTCAACCCAATGGCTAGTCCTCACGACTGCGGTTCTGGAGTTCTCTGGTAGCAGTGAGTCGTGTTGACCCAAGGGTTGGCACTCACCACTGCAGTTCTTGTACCGGCGGATGCCTGGGACTAAGGCCTCTAGGCGGAAGGGAGGTTCTTGGCACTTTGGTAAAGGTTGAAAGGCTTCTGGGGTTTCTTGGAGGCCTTCAGAGTTTCTGCGTGAAGGGCAGGCCCAATCGTTGAACCAGTTGCAGGTGGAGGGGTTATTGTAGAGTTCTGTCTGTGGCAGTACAGTTCCCGGTCCAACAGCGGTCATCTTCCGTCTTCTTCTTTGGTCCATCTAATATGGGGGTCTGGTCTGGGAGAGCTACCGAAATACTACATTTAGGAGACATTTTAGGAAAGTAGCAGGTAGGGTCAATGAGCAACTTACCTGAGGTGACTACACTCTCTATTAGAGTACCCTCATGTGGAAGGAGGTATAGACATAGCCCTGATTGAAACCCTCATCTTTAAGATGGTGGGACCTGAAAGTTGTGCTTCACCTTACTTCAGGTGGGCACATCTACTATCTTTTTAACTTTCCCAGCCAAAGTGGGGGGGGTAAACAAGGGGCTGCCATATGCTGCTAGCAGCAGAGTTTTATGGTAGCATTACAAAGGCGGCGGGCCTTTGAAGCTTTCCTTCTTCGAGCACTGTCCATCCTGAGGGAGGAGGCATGATACCTCTGCCCAGGATGTGCATTGTTTCTGGTTCCGAAGAGCAGGGGTTTTCTACCGAGGGGTCCAGAAACATGTCTGCTGGTGGTTGTCTGCCTAGAGCCAGCCAGAGACCACACCAGGGTTGGCAGGGATTAAGGGGCACATCTGAGGTGCCCTCTGGGTTCATGGTACAATAAATCCCACCCTGGCATCAGTGTGGGTTTATTGAATGAAGTAGGTTGTTACCAAACACTCCTGTATCCAGTAGAGCCACCATGATGCTGTGGAACTCCAATTGTCGAGTTCCCAGCCCATGTACCCTCTATGGCTTCACTGGCACTAACAAAATGAGGAAATGGTGCCCAATAGTGTAGGGGCATATCTGCATATATGCCCTTACCTGGTGCCTCATTTATGAGGCTGTGCGTCACTTTTACGCCGCCGGTGCGTCACTTTTTGTGACGTACCAGTGGCGTAAAAAATGCACCTTGTTGCACCATATTTACAAAGTGACGCATCTAGGTAGATGCGTCACTTTGTAAACCACTGCGCCACATTATACCTGCGCCAGGTATAATGTATGCAAGGGGGGCGTATTGACGCAAGGAAGGGTCGTATCTATGAGATTTCACTGCGTCACTTTTAGGACGCCGTTGCGTCAAAATCTTGCGCCTGCCTCACATCAGGCGTAAGACTGACGCAGGCCCTTTCACATGGGGCTTGCTCCATGTGAAAGGACGCATTGCTGGAGTTGCGTCACTTTTGTGACACACTCCAGCAATGCGTCACTTTTGCACTTACAGATACGTCAGAAATACTAACGTATCTATAACTCCTTGCGACGTGATGCGTCATACATTAAATATGATGCATCAGGAATGTCGCAAGAAGTGCGCAATGAGAAGTGACGCATCGCTGCTATCACGCAGCGATGCGTCATTTCTCATAAATGAGGCCCCTGTAGTGTAGTGCACCCTGCCTTAGAGCTGTGAGGCATGCTACAGGGGTGACTTACCTATGCTGCCAGGGGGTGCTAGATGGCATGGCACCCAAGTGGGGTGTCATATCAACTTTGTCATTTTCTCCTTCGCAGGGGTATGTAGGCTGCAAGGGCAGTGGCATGGACCCAGTGAGGGGGGGGTCCCAAGGGACTCTCTTCAGCTCTCAGGACCTAGGTACCCAGGGTACTGTTTACTAGAAACTTACACATGTCAGAAGTAGCAATTGGGAGTTTATTTTAGGGGAGGAGCACCTGCACAGGAGATCTAGTTGGCAGGGACCATGTGAACTACATTTGAAATCACATCAAAACCAGGCAAATAGTGGGGGATTACCATGCAAAAGAGGCACTTTCTCACAGTAACCAAAGAAGTATGTCTCACACCAGTGGAGTGGGTCACATCCATTGTAATGTCTCCCAAAAGGAAAAACATGGGAGTGTAATAGCAGAAATACCATGCACTGCCAAAGAGAAAATGCAATGCTACACTGTCTGAGTGGGATAGATTATGAGAGGGACACATTAAAAGAAACATGGCACCTCCCAACACTTTACCCTATTGCCAGTGTTAAATCAGGTGGGTGTGTTCCTCCCACACACCTTTACACTATAGTGCAAGGGTGTCTGCATGAGGCTGCATGCAAAGGGTGTGACCTCAGTGAGTTTGGGTGCAGGGTAAAATATATGGCAAGAAATAGCAGATCGACTTTAATGTTTGTGTGGCCTGTCAGCATCAGATATCTGCCTAGAAATAATTCACTCAAGAAAGACCAATATAGTAAAATGTAAGATTCTCTATTGGAAATGCACTGTAGGGGCCTGATTCACAAAGGTAAACTTAGACCAGAAGTCTAAGTTTAGACCTGAAGTCTAAGTTTAGACCTAAAGTCCAACTTTACTACTACTAAACTTACGGTTTTGGTCTAAGTTAGACTTTTGGTCTAAACTTAGAACAAAAGTCTAAATTTAGTAGTAGTAAAGTTAGACTTTTGGTCTAAACTTAGACAAAAAGTCTAACTTTTCTAGTAGAAAAGTTAGACTTTAGGTATAAACTTAAACTTCAGGTCTAAACTTATACTTTTGGTTTTCACTTACCTTTGTGAGTCAGGTCTAACGTCTTTTTGCAACATCCAATAAGGTAATGCACTGCAGAGGTCTGTGTGTACCCAGAGAGCCACAGATGGTAAACTCCTGTGGAGCAAACTTACTTGTGTATTTTTAGTGCAGCACGTTCACAGCCAGTGTCAGAAAGCACTGTGATTATGTAAGTCATTCAATTCAAATGGAGTTACACACAGTAGAGGTTAGACTGCTAACAAATGTGCACAAACGATCAAGATCAGATGGTGCTTCTGAAACATAGATACCATAGTCATACCAGGGCTGTATGTAATGCAACTTAATGAACATAACTATCTTGTCAAAAAATCAGTGGAAGAAAGCGAAGGTTAGAAAAACCAACAACAATTTGTGGCATGCTTCATCACAGTTACCACCATCCACTGGTTGATAGAAACCATTTTAAACCTAACCAGGGAGCCCATTAAAAAAAGGGCACTTGGAGATCCCTGAGTTAGTTTTAACAGTGTTTTTTTGCACTTTGTTCTGGATCCAGTTATTCTTTATGTTTGTATTGTCTCCCCTACCCTATTGTTCCACCTCTGTCGTTGGCTTGCTCGTAGGTGTGTTGAGCAGCCCTATGATTAAGCATGCCACAAATGTTTGTGGGTGACAGCAGATTTTCTAACCTGTGTGTGTTGTCTCTTAACCTCTTCTAAAAGACGACATTTTATTACTCCTACTTCTTTGTGGTTAAATTAATGATTATTGCAGCACACATATTTTATACTAGAATGATGCTGGTTCAATAAATGCTTATTAAAAACATCCCCAATGTTTATTGTGTATATCTCTCTGAGAACGAGCAAACACGAGTGACTGAGCGAAAAGTACTGTACTGTTTCCATTATCCCTGAGGGATCATGTTCGATGGTTGAATCAACAAAGCAAAATAAAGTCTCCCTCTGACCTACAGTTATTTTACATTGGTATTATATCCCTTTTCATATGTGAGCTATCCAAAAACTATTCAAAACACAAACCAATTCACAAAAATATCTTTTTAATTTCTTTTATCAAAAATATTTTTATCTTATTCTCTTTTTTTATATAAACATATATAAATTATTTTTCTTTTTTTACAGAAAACAATACTTAGATTATTCAAAATCAAAATATATATAAACGAACAATCAAAGGACATAATATACAAAACACATTTTGACCCCCCGAGAGGAGACACTCATCAAACTCACGCACACACTTTCATACCATGGAACCACTTTCCCCAAACACACATTCAATCAATCTGGGAGGATCTGCTACAGAGTGACATAGTAGTTTCCATAGACTATATCCAACAACTGCACAAGGCAGGATCTTGATTAAGCTCTAGTCGACGCGTTTCGGTGGCTTAACAAGAATGACATGCCAGCTTCTTCAGGACCAGCCAGAAAACAAAGAGGATTGTCTACTCAGCCCGGGGAAAATAACCACCAAAAATTAATGAATGGAATCAAAGAAGCATCACGCTTAACAAGTTAGAAGGAGGTGTACCTTTCCTTTCGATCAGGGGTGTGGGATAAAGGTTCAAGCGTTCTTTATCCTGTTATATAGCTCTTTATACCACGACTGTACCATGCAGCATCTATAGGCATCGATTTATTCAATTGTCACCTTGCGCTAAAGTCTAGAAAGGCGAGAAGATGCTGATCCCAGCTATTTTCTCAATCCAGTTCGTTTTTTTCTCTTATTTTAAAAGCCTCGTGGTCACAGTGATATAACCTGAAAGGTATTTGATATTTCACATATATGTATAAAAGCTGCAATATCATAAACTTGTACTACATGCGTCCCCTCTTTCAGAGCCCTATTAAGTCTGAAACACCTCCGTGAGCAACGCGCATTCCTCGTGGTAAAACACAATGGCATGTTGAATCAAACCAGATGACGGTAGAGTGTACCATAACAACACCAAGGAACAAAAGCAAGCAATAAAAGAACTGGCAAGCAATAAAGACCTTGTTATAAAACCTGCAGACAAGGGTCGAGCCAATGTGATCCAAACAGCAGAAGCATATCATCAGGAGTGCATGAGACTCTTACAAGATGAATGAAATAATGAGGTACTGAGAGAGGACCGCACGGAAATACTGTGAGTACACATCACAAGGGTGGTGGAAGAAGCACTTGCACATGACTGGATCTCACAAAAGGAATGTGATTTCCTTATAAAAAAGTCCCCATCACACCATACTTCTACACAATCCCTAAAATTCATAAGAACATTACACACCTACCAGGACGACCCATTGTATCAGGCATAGTGTCAATATTGGAACCTCTGTCAAAATTCGCGGATGCTTTCCTAAGACAATTAATCCAAAAAACAGACACCTACCTTAAAGATACTAAGGATGTTTCCAGACTCTTACTAAATAGACCATTGTTCAAATGGTCTATTTTGTAGGAGTCTGACACCTGATGGGTTTGGACATGGAAAGATTTATACCAGTCTTCCACATGTTGACACATTGAATAACACATTGAATAACATTAAAGAAGTTCTGTTCGAAATTGAATGGAAATACCAAACCTCACGAAATGTTTTGATGGAGTGTTGTAAATGGGCCATTAACAAGAATTTCTTTCAATTTGAAGACACCCTCTATCTCCAGAAGCACGGGACCACTATGGGTAGTACTTTTGCCCAGAGTGTAGAAGGGTTGTATGAGCATCACTTGGAACAACACAAGATCCTGAGCCCATCAAACCCTTTCCAGTCCCATATAAAATGTGGAAATGCAATATTGATGAAGTCTTGATCATATGGAATGGCAGAGAAGAGACAGCACACCAATTCCTAGTATGGCTGAAATCAAAACTAATTCTTAGAATTCACTTACACCATATTAAACAAGGAACCAGTATTCTTGCACCTCAACATAATCCCCCAAGGGAGAGAACTACCTACTACAAAACACATAAAATCTACTGCAAAAAATTGCCTCCTGGTTTACGATAGCTTTCACCCCAGACACCTACGAGATAATCTCCCATTCTGCAATAACAACAGAGAGGCCCTCCTCGTTGAACGACCATCAAAGCCTAGAGAAGAGAGACCAATCTGTATAACCACCAACAACACCACTTCCAACCAAGTGAGTAAGTTAATCAACAGACACTGGCAGTTTCTGAGTGGTGGAACCCTAAATTTCCCTAAACCTATGTTCTCTCCCAAAAGAGGCAGTATTTTAGGAGACATGTTCACCCACACAAGACCACGCCAGAACAGACAGGGAAATACCACAAGGTTTCATCTCCCCTCTCAATGGCCACCACCCTTGTGGAAACTGCAGTGTCTGCCATCTAACCACTAAGAGCAAAAGTATCACATTTTTAACAGCAACACAAGATGGGAACAAAGGCATTTAACAACTTGCAGCTCAAAAAGTGTAATCTTTATGATAACCTGCCCCTGTCGGCTCCCTTACATCGGCATGACCAAGCCCATGATCAAGACGCGCATATGTGAACATCGCAGCAACTTGAGATGCAAACAGGAATCACTAAGATGTTTGCCCACTTCATAGAGATGAGACACATGACACAAGAACTACAATGGACCATCATTGAACAGGTCCACAATGAATCTCACCTGTTTGAGAAGGAACAGCTTTGGGTATTCTGTCTGGGGACCCACACCCACGGATTAAATGATGACATACCATGGAGTCATTTCACTTTAACAAAGACAGCATCTTTTGATACCAAGGAATGAACAGTAGTAACCTACTTTTCTTTGCAGAATCAACTAAAAATCAACTACCAAACTTCTATTGTGGATTGATAACAAGTGAAGCAGGTACACCTCCCAATAACTCAGTTTTGGGAACTGAAAGGCTAATATGAAACATCATTGTCTCATCTTATCATCCCTACCATCAGCCACCTACTAGAGTCATCACTCTTTTTAAACACATCATCCGAGCAGCTACTTTACATCTAGGACTTCATATCAATGTCCCTGTATTGTTTGGCACAATTTTAAATAGAGAGTGCATCACACGGTTACAATATAATAGAACCTTCCCTAGAAGACCGACCATGATGAAGAACTGGTCCTTTTGCGCCCAGTCCAGTATACGCAGTGACATGCTCTCAAAAGTCTGTGCATTGGGCGGTCACAATATACTACGAACTTCACAGAAACACTAATTTTGACGTAGAACGGGGCCTTTTCACGCCCGGTCCACTATATAAATCAGCATTATGGACTTTGATTTCATTCACTTTTTGTCTTTTTATTGCCTTTTTTTTGTCCCACTACTAATTATGGGATTTGTGATATCTGTCAACATACATAAACAAACCAGCATAGTGGAGGTTCAATGTTTTTCAGCGTTTAGAAATAATTGTTAAATTATTTTTATTCTTATATCAAGAACTAGATTCTTCCTTTTCCAATTAGTATACGTTTGACAATACAGATCTGGTAGTTGGGCACGAACCCCTGTATATGGTAGCACTACAATACAGGAAATGGTTTCACATACGGGGGGCCATTTTGAGAAGGTTAACGGTCTAGCTCTCGCCAGCACAAAGATGTGAGCTTTTAAATCTTTATCAGGACAGTCTTTTCCCAGTCATTTACCCTAGGAGCCAAGGGCAGGCAGACTATGCAGAGCAAGCGGCAGAATCAATGTTGTTTCTCTGACTATTTCACTATTTTTTCAAATATTTCCACTCACCTGCATCCTGATGTTTTAAAAGTATGGAGTAGCTACCACAGCCTCTCTCGCAGTATTCAATAATTGACCACATAGAGTGTGTGATTTATGTTAATTGTTTTTTTATGTCTTGTTTGTCTCTTCCTTTCTTGAGGGCAGCACAACTCTATCATTAACAATCAAATAGTTTAGTCATGCACGTGTGAAAAAAAAAATCACTTCTTTCCACAAGTCGGTGATGTGTTTTTTTAAATTAAGATGCTTTAACGTGTTAATTATTTTTTATATGCTACCTTTTCAGATCTTAACCAAAAGATATACCGAATTATAGGGTCTATTAGAATAGCGGGCGGATCGCCATGGCCTATACAGTGATGGCAATCCGCCCACCATTTCTCCCCACCTGCCAACCATTTCCCCATGCCGTGGCGGTTGCATCCTAATTGCCAGTGCGGGATCGCCATACCATTGGCGACCCGTCCCAGAACCGCTAGCCATCCTAAGAGACCCCTAGGTATTGTATTTGCATGAAAACAACAGTTTGAACATATTCTTTCTTCACTGTAATATTAATTAGGAAGACCTATTAGGTTTCTGTTGGAGTGGAATAAGGGCTCATTTATCCTGGTCCTGACGAAAAGCCTCAGGGGATAGGCTAGAAACATGTAGACTAGGAGATAGACACCCACTACAGTGTAAGTCTCCACTTCCCCCCCTTTTTTATAATACCAGCTACAGAATTTAATAAAGTTTTGACTCCATGTAGCCAGGTATTCCTTAACAAAACTCACCTACTTGACCCTCCCACTCTCATAACACCAATCACTTATTCACCCAATAGTCAATCCCTACAAAGTGCTCCCACGTCTCTGTCGGTTGTAGCACGCCCTGTCCGGCAGCAGGGCGGGAAAACCTGGATGATGAGGCATGCCACCATTGGACATCTTGGAGGGTGAGGATTATTTTAAGAAAACTCATTGTTTTCCTTGAACTATTATTAAGACCAATGGTGGAACCGTTACTTCTAGGACGAGTGGACTCTTTTTAGTAACTTACATTAGATAGGAGGCTGAGTCCACAATGAACCTGACCTCTCCGTCCCCCATTTGTTTATTTCAGTTTACCTCAATCCTACAGAAAATGTTATTTGTAATATAGTCAATATCTTTAAAAGCTTTTATTGAGGAGTGACTTAACAATTTATACCATTAATTGATCACACACTTGGTGGGGCGGATGTGGCGAAAGTAACACCAACTCAGTGCAGAGTGAGGATCTTATTCTTCAGCTCATATAGCGCACACTGTCAATATTATATTGGTTCAGAGAAAGAATATCGATGGAAAAACATCGACATGCTAGATAATCGAGGTTATAATATCGATTGTGTAAAATATCAAAGTAAGTTTTCCCAACGTTAAAATTATCGATTTTAATATCATTTAGAAATATCAAATTTGAAAATATCGATGGCAAAAATATTGATGTAAATAATATCGATTTTATGGTTTCTATTTTTTTAATGTTCTATATTTAACTTTTTTAGTAATTTTGTATTAGTAATTTCATAATGTTGAAATAAACTTTTTATGTTTAAATAATGTATTCTTTGCTTTAATATAATTTTTCGGAGCGGGATGTTCAGTTTTTTAGGTGATAAGGGTGGGCAGTAATTTAAAAATGTTGATGAAAAATCCATATAAATTTGAAATTTGTATGTACTTTAGGAGCGGGATGTTGGGTTTATAGAGAATAAGGGGGGGCGTAATTTAAAAATGTTGATGAAAAATGTATATAATTTTAAAATTTGTATATATTTTAGGAGCGGGATGTTTGGTTTATGGGGAAAAGGGTGGGAAGTAATTTAAAAATATTGTTCTGAAAAAATATTTATTTTTATTTAATTTTAGAAGTGGGATATTGGGTTTATTGGGGAAATGGGTGGTGAGTAATTTAAGAATGTTTGGAAAAAAATTAAGATTTAATAATACAATTAAAATATATAATTAATAATTAAATATTATCAAAATGTAATTTATAATTTTTGCAAATTTCGAAATCATTTGTTATGAAATATTTTATGTAAAATGTTCGAACAAATTACGAGTTTCCCTGACTTTAGTTGGATTTGGAGTTTGAATAGTAAATTATTATGGTTTACTATCCAGCACTTTTCCTTAGTTTAATTGGATTTGGAATAGTAAATTATAATGGTTTACAATCCAGCACTTTCCCTGACTCTAGTTGGATGTGGATTTGGAATAGTAAATTGATATGGTTTACTGTCCAGCACTTTACTTGAGTTTAGTTTGATTTGGAATTGGAATAGGGCTCTGGACGCCTTGATACCTGTTGTAACAAAGAAGATCAATCCTCGTGTGTCAAGCCCCTGGTATGATGATGCTCTGCGCGCCCTGAAGGGAGCCTGTAGACGGGCGGAGAGGGCCTGGCGGAAGACATATGGGGCTGAGTTAAAAGCTGCATATGCCGCGTCCGTCAAGCTCTACCACCGGGCCATTTGCCGTGCCCGTGCGGCCTTCTATGCCGAGGAATTCCGGAACAGCACTAACCCGTCGAAGGCCATCTTTAAGGCGGTCAAAGATCTTATGTCAAAGCAGATTACCTCTACGGTTGAGAGCTCTGTCGCACACTGCGAATCCCTCGCTTCCTATTTCTTGGGAAAAGTCCAGGCTATATATCGGACATTCCCTAGTATTGGAAATGTGCTGGGTAGCTCCAAGGAGACACCTCATCAGACCACTCTGCTCTCATTTCCCCCTCTCACCTTGGATGGGTTTGACAAACTTGCCATGCAAGTTAAATCTGGGTCTCCATCTGATCCAGTGAGGCCTGCCCTCTTTCGAGACCAGACCTTTTTGGGACGCCCGGCTATACGCTCCCTTGTCAATCTTTCCCTGGAGTCGGGGGTTGTCCCCATTAGTTGGAAGCAGGCGGTGGTGTCTCCGATTATTAAAAAACTCTCCCTTGACCCGTCTAAGCCGGAAAGCTACCGTCCCATTTCGCTGCTACCCTGGCCAGCTAAGCTGACAGAGGCCCATGTCAATCTGGCCCCGTCTGAACATCTAGCCCGGTCCAATGCCCTCGATCCCACACGGAATGGCTTCCGTGCTGGCCACAGCACGGAGACTGCCCTTCTTGTGATGGTGGAACATCTCCGTGCGAGGTTGGATGCTGGTCAGACGGCGGCGCTGATTTTGTTAGACCTCAGCGCCGCCTTCGATACTGTATCACACAGCATCCTCCTGCAGCGGCTCGAGGAGATCGGTATCGGTGGCCAGGCGCTGCAATGGTTCCGCTCCTTCCTGGACAACTGTTCCTTCTGTGTTGCCATCCCTCCCTTCAAGTCCAGGTTCCAGCCTCTGGCCACGGGGGTTCCGCAGGGGTCCTCGCTGAGTCCCACTTTGTTCAACCTTTACGTGAGACCGCTGGCTGATGTCGCAAGGCAGTGGGGCCTAACTTTGGTCTCATATGCCGATGACACACAGCTGGCGGTTACTCTCAGCAGGGATGCGGAACAGGATGCCCCCAGGTTTCAGTCTGGACTGAAGGCGGTGGCCAGCTGGTTGACAGGTAACTGTCTCCAGCTTAATGCCACAAAAACAGAGGTTATGGTTGTCGGGAAGGGAGTGGAGCTCTGGGGCGATCAGTGGTGGCCTTCGGAGCTGGGCCCCACTCCGACCCCGGTGTCGGAGGTGATGAATCTAGGGGTCTGGTTAGACGCTGGTCTTACATTCGTAGGGCACACCAAAAAATTGCAGCCTGTTGCTTTGGATTGTTAAGAGGTTTAAGACCAATTCTTAAATTATTCGATGCCCCTACCAGACAGCTTGTAGTCCAGGCAACCATCATCTCCCGTCTGGACTACGCAAGCTCTTTGCTGGCTGGGGCTAACCAGGCTGAGTTAACTCGTCTGCAGCGGGTGCAAAACGCCGGGGCGAGAGCCATTGTCGGTCTACCTAGATTCTGCCCGGTGGCTAATGTCCTCCGCTCCTTGCATTGGCTCCCTGTAAGGAAGCGTATTCTTTTTAAGGTCCTTTGTTTGACCTTCAAAATCCTAAGAGGTATAGGCCCTGAGATTTTGGCCAACTCAATCTCCTTCTATGCCCCCACCCGCAACCTCAGATCTCAAGGTCAGGCCCTTGCTGTTGTCCCCAGATTTAGGCTCAGCAGGATGGGGGGTCGTTCCTTCAGGGTGAAAGCTGCGTTAATCTGGAACACCCTCCCAGTTGAAATCCGACTGCTTGAGGACCTGTTGTCTTTCCGTAGAGCCATCAAGACTTTCCTGTTTTAGCCATCTCTCTGAGGCCCTATCTCCCTGTTGCGTTATGTTGCTCCTTGTCTCTGCGCCGGGACGCTCCTTCGCTGGAGTTGCTGTGCGCATAATAAATTGTTATAACATAACATAACATAACATAGTACATTATTATGGTTTACTATCCAGCACTTTCCCTGAGTTTAGTTGGATTTGGAATTGGAATAGTAAATTATTATGGTTTACTATCCAGCACTTTCCCTAAGTTTAGTTGGAATTGGAGCTGAAATAGTAAATTATAATGGTAGGGGGAGAGGTGTGGCGCCGCGGCCAGGGTGAGGGGGAGAGGTGTGGCGCCGCAACCAGGGTGACTGACTACGGAATCTGGGAATCACGGTTCGATCCCCAGGGCCGGCGGCAAATTAGCCCAGCACCATGTGACTCTGGGCAATAGCTTGCTTAATCTTCCCGACGGCCCCCAGCGCCTAGAGACCCTAACGGGTGATGTTTCGCGCTTTACAAATGTGGATTATTTTTATTACTATCCATCACTTTCTATGAGTTTAACTGGAGTTGGAAAGGTACATTATTATGGTTTACCATCCAGCACTTTCCCTGAGTTTGGTTTGAGTTAGAGTTGGAATAGTAAATTATTATGGTTTATTATACAGCAGTTATGTTGGGTATGGGTATTTTTTGTTGTTGGATAGTAATTTTTGGGGGCTTAATATTCTGCTTTTTGTCTGAGTTTATTTTATTTGGAAGTTAGTACTAGGAATTTTTTATTATCTATTATGTATAATTTTTTGTACATTTTATCTGTATAATGTAATAGGTAAATAGATATATGTTAGTTTTATTTTTAATTTGTTATATGTGAAAGCATTCACATTTTTCATTCATAATTAAATGTTTTACATTTTTTGGGGTTAGAAAATGTATTGTAATACATAAAACATAAATCATACATTTTGTTGGTTTTCATTGTTTATTATAAAGTATAACATATTTTTAACATTCCCTTTACATGTATAAATGTTAAACAAATAATATATTTTTATATATACATTTTTTTACAGTTTTGAAAAATAGTAAATAGTCATGTATTGGTAAAGCAAAATATTTAATATTTTTAATTTATAAACAGTTTCACTTTTATGGTTTATTAAACTTGCAATTGTAGTGCTGTTTTAATTTATGAATTTTAATAATTAAAATTTCATTCTAATTGTATATGTGTTGTGCTTTTACAACTGTCATTATCATACATCTATGAATATTAATAATTTAAATTTCATTCTAATTGTATTTTTTTGTATATTTATTGTGCTTTTATGACTGTCATTATCATGGTCGAGTAAAGCTTTTTGATTGATTGATTGATTGACATACCAAGTGCAAGGACCAGATTAACCATTGAAGACATACCACTGCTAGAGTTACTGACTTAAAGGATGACACAATAGTAGACACCACTGAGGAAGTGACTGATCCCTTCAATCCAACTCAGGCCCAAGAATTGACACGTAAATTTGGGATAGAGACACAGGAAACCATGAAAAACGAGTTCGATAGCTGGGTCAAAGTGTATACAGATGACACCCAAAGATAATATAGATATTAACAGCGACCAAACAGCCAAAGACCTTGAAAATTTGACACAGATTACCCCACTAAACAGGAATATGACCAAATCCCAATGGGAAGTGGTCAAGGAACTACTAGATAACAAAGAACTAATCATAAAACCTTCAGTTAAGAGTTGAAATATGGTCCTCCTGACCAGAACCATGTATTCAAAGGAGGCATATAAACAATTGAACAATCAAGAATGCTGTGGCAGAATAGAGAGGAAATATCTGACTGACTTACAACAGAGATATCATAAGAAACTAGATGACTGCCATGAGGGTGACCTCCTAACATGGGATGAGAGGAGATTTCTAAAAAACGAGACCCCGACAACCTGCTCCTTTTATTTACTACAAAAGGTGCAAAAAAATCCTTGTAAACCCCCAGGGAGACCTATAGTATCCTCAAATAACAGTCTCCTTGAAAAGACGTTGACTTTCGTTGACCATTTTCTACTCCCGTATGTCAAAGAGTTAAATTCCTATATCAGAGACACCAGTGACGTCCTGACTAAGACCAAAGTCATAATCATGACCGGCAAGAACTGGTTAGGTAGCCTAGATGTAGAGTCACTCTACACAAGCATCGGACATGAGGATGGACTAAAAGCATATCATTTTTTGCTCAAGAACAGGGATATCAGTCTGCTCCAACACACACATATGCTTATGGAAATGATGAGGATTTGCTTAACCCCTTCGCCGCGGGGGATGGGGGTCTGCGGCACCGTGGTGCTCGTGCCCGCCCAGCTCGTCACGAGTCACAGGGGAGCTGCGCTCATCAAGAGCTGGGCTCGTTATGACTCCGCCCACTGATTAATTCTCCTGCACAGGCGGGGAATCAATCGCGTGTGGGCAACCGCGGCCGTTAGGATGAGCCCAGCTCATCATGAGCACAGCTCCACTGTGACTCATTACGAGCTGGGCTCCTCATAAGCATGGAAGGGGTTAAAAGAAAATGTTTTCATATTTGAGAAGAACCATTACAGACAACTACAGGAGACTTCCATGGGAGCCTGCTTTGCCCTCAGCTATGCCAATCTCATGGTGGACTGGTGGGATAAGCAGGTGCTGTGGAACTGATGCAGAGCTTGTCTGGAAATAATTTCTAATATCATAACCCCTTTCCCTGAAGTACAAAATCATACTTATACTCGACAGTGGTCCCATGACACCAGGAGTCACTCATAAAACACTTCCACCCTGCTTCATGGATCGGTGAAATTCAAAGGAAAAGCTGCTGTATCATAGTGGAGTATCTAAAACTAAAAAACTGAATATTTATACTATTTACACCTGCAGTCTAGATAAGTTGACCATGGTTTTCATTTAATCGCAACATTTTATTTAGACACATCACCACTGAGATCAATAGATATGCTGGTAAAAAATTAGGCGTAGGAAAACTCAAGACCAGCTTAATTCTCCATTTATCTAATTTTTATGAAGAGCAAATTCAACATGTCTAGAGTGTATTCACTTTATTTATTGCTTTGTTTAAAAAAAACATTTTAAGGAATAAGAATATAAAATTCCAGTCAGTTAGATTCATTTATTTAAGAAAACTCTGAAATAGACATTTTTTTCATTTATTTTATAAGTCAAATATTAGTAAAAAAACAGAGAGTTCCCAAATAATCATTTATTCTCCTAACTTTCCTACCTAAACCCTCAACTAAAGTGCATCTCCCTGTAGAAAGAAATAGAAAAATTATTCAGAGTCTTACATCTCAGGTAAATCAGCATTCCAGCAGCATCTCTGGAAGAAACCGAAGAGAAGTTTTTTGTTCAGTAAAATCAGCACTTTTTATACCTTTTTCACTAGCTCTATCTATCTAAAAATTTTACTTTCAGCCTACATTCGAGTTCTGATTGGACAATTTTGGGGTGGATGAGCATCATCTCGTCATCACATTATTACTTTTTCTTCCGTCCACAAATTTTTAATGGGTCCTTTGTTTTGGCCCAAGTCCGGCCTAGTCCTGTTCTCTACTCGCAACTTTAGCATATATTCCCACGTTCTGAACCATTGTGCTCATCGTTTTGGCAGCCATCTATACTTCCAGGCCATTCTGTCCTTGAACCGTAGTCACACCGGGCACAAGCAGCTCGCATTCAGACTCAGACTTTTGCTCCCGCATGCGTGCATTTTTTGTGACCACAATAATCGAGTGACTCCATTTTCTTTTAGGCCTCACGAATCAAATATGGGAACTATCATAGAAAAAAACACAAACAAACATTAATTTTGAATATTTCAACCCTTCTGTTTACCGCCCCCCTTTCTAAGGTTTCCCTATTAGTATTTACCTAGCAAGTAGCCACACTTAAGCGTAATATACTCACTTATCCTTTCTTTTGCCACAAAATACATAAACAAAAAGCACATTAATGCTGCATTCCGTTATTTTAAAGCTGCTTATTAGTTTAGGACATGACAGATTCATAAAATTAGATAATTATAATTGCAACATAAGCATAATTAGTTTCCCACGTGTGTCTGTGTAGGTGCAATTTTTATTCTAGGTTGATTAGTTTCGTGCATCACTCAGTTAGTTCAAATTATGGTTATGGAAATATGACTTTGCAAGAGGTGCACAAAAATGTGTTTCTCCACCTTGCTCCTTCAACTCCCCCTTTGGTGATTTATCACCAAATAATTCCCAAAATGTTTCCCAACATTTTTCAAGTCATGTTTCAAGTTCTTCAGATTAGTACAGATTTTTTCTCTAGTTTCTTTAAAGACTTTTTCTCGGAATTCCTCCATTTCTATATCACCTTCTTCTCTTTCTCGTTTTTCTTGGATCATCTTCTTCAATGACTTTCTAATATTCCTTCTCTTTCTGAATATGTAACATAATCTTATCATGAAAACAACTAATACTATTATTGTTATCGGAATTAGTATCTTGTCTATAATTGAACTACCTATTTCTTGAAAGCAATGTTTAACTGCTGGAAAACTTCTTCCAAGTCGCTGAAGAATACCATCAACCTCCAGTGGTTCAATTTCTCTATGCAAGTCTGTAATATTTGTAATATACTTCTCAATGTTTTGACTTTTATCAGGTATGTATGTGCAGCAATGCTGTACCTTCAAAATTCCACAAACTCCTCCTTCTTTTGCTAAAATTATATCAAGAGCATGACGATGTTGCATTACCATAGTTCTCATAGCCATCATTACAGTGTTTACCATTAAGAATCCATCTGCTATGTCTGTTGACAAACGATCTACTATCGTTGATAATCTTCGTATCCGATTTGCATTGAAAGATATTCCCACTGCTGGTATCAGTGCTCCAAAGATATAACCTATTATTTCTATAACACTCTTTCTTTTTCTACGACTTAAAGGTTTGCCTATTTCATGGATGCCATTCGTACCTCTATCTACATGAAAATTTTTAGGAAAGACCAAACCCACATAGCATATCCCATACCAGTGGTATGGTAACCTATAATAAGCTTTGTTTCCACAGATAAAATAGATGCCAGGAAAAACTGGATCTCTTCCCGCTTTAAATCCCCAACCCCCTTGAATTCTATAAGTGTCTTTACATTGACTTGCTCCCACAAAATAGTTGTCATACATAGTGTTGTCTCTCCTAATACAGAATTTCCCTAACAATGGAGTATCTATGTTTATAGCTACATTCAGATTACTTTCATCAAGATTTTCATTATCGAATGTCCAATATTTAGATTTCTCATGCCTTACTTTTTCTTTTCGTTTATAAGCCATCCTTCTTTCTTCAACCATATCTAAAAAGGCTTTTTCTTCCACTCTCATTTTGCAAGTCAAATTATTCTTAAAAGCATAATCATGAGTTAATTCATCTATTTCTAAAAAGTATTCTCCCATAACTGCAGCATATTTCTTTTTATTTAATGTTTTATCAATTTTCAACTTCGCAAATACTTCGTCTGAATTTGAATAATGATATTCAAGCTTCCCTTTTTGATAAAACAGGCTTGCAATCACACTACATGTAACTCCATATGTAAGCGGAAGGTGATTATATGTCACCCCCTCGAAAACAGATGCAGGTAACTTTACACAAACATAGCAGTCGCTAGCATCCATTGTCCTGACATATACAGATAACAATCTTGAAAACTTATTTTTGTAAAGTTACTAATTGAGCTATCTTGATGTAATTCTGGCCTATATACATGCTGCTTTTTAGACTTTGATTCCACATCTTCTTCACCTGCACTCTCATTATGCTTCAACTTCACTAGATTATCTTGAAAAGGAAAAACAATAGCTAATATTATCCATATCAATATTAGTAATCCAGTACAAATTAGGAATGATCGGCACCATTTTCTAAAAATAAAACACTTTGTCTTATGTTCGTTATTAACCGTTTTTTTTTTACACAGCAATATTTTCTAACAGGTTTTCTTCAGCCTTGTGTCTTACAATCCTTTTCTTTTTTAACAAAATTTTCTTCGACCTTGTGTCATCTACAATCCTTTTCTTTGCTAACAAAATGTTCTTCGACCTGGTGTCATCTACAAACTTTTACTTTTCAGTTACAGTGTCTTTTCTTATTATCAGGATTTCCGGATTTATCTTTACCTTATTTCTTTGATCAATTACCACTTTTCTTTGCAATTCAGTCCTTTACTCACTTTTCCCATTTGGCTTTGGGCTATTCAAGTTTTCTTGACTACTGTTTACTTCTTCAATTGGAGGTAGAACAATATATGTCCACTCAGGTGATTTGTACTTCTGATTTGGTCTCCTTACTCTTTTTGGCCTCTGGACAACTTCTATTTTCTTTCCCAAGGCTTCTCTCTGACTGGTTATTTCCTTAACTTGTTCTTCTTGTTGTCTTTCTTTGTTAACCAGTTTATATCTCAGTCCATCATTTCCTTAAGGGCAATTATCTCCTTTGCAAACTCTTTTTGTCTTAGGCTCCGTGGTGTTATGCTCCACTCTCCAAGCCTTTTCACTTGAACTTTTTCTCAATGGAATTTCATCTCCACTGTCATCTGTTTCACTTTCAGTGTCTTCTACAGTTTAATTTATGATAATTTTCACAACGTCTTTTTCTTTTTCAGAGTTAATTTTCCCTTTAGATAGTTCTTTCACCCCGTTAGGAACATTTCCATAGCTGGTACTTGGAATTTTAACCCAATCTGTCTCTTTTGGTGTCATTTTATTCTTTAAAAATACTATCACTTGTTCATATTTTCGCATTTCTTCAGGTATCGGGCACCTGTCACTTTGTCTCGAGGATACACCTCTCTCGGCCAATCTATAGATATTTTACATTCAGTCCACAAGTCTGCTGGCACAACTATGTCAAATAATCCATCCAAATCAACCCACAGTACTTTTGAAACCTTTACAAATCGATCTACTTGTCGATACAACTCTACCAGTTTCTTTCTCAATCTGGGAAAATCATTCCTAAATAATAAAATATCCTGTCTACTCCATTGAACATGTACATGTCCTCCTCCTGGTATTTCTCTCATCGGAAACTCATTTGCCACTATCTCTTTTTCTTGAACTGGAAACGCTAATGTAGATTTGTCACTAGTCTCCTCTCTTTTCTTTGCCCATTTCACTCTCCATTTATTCACATCTCCCTATCTCTGTAACAAAACTATTAATTCTTTTATTTGGGTTAACCTTTCTGCAGTATTCATGTTTTCAATGTCTTTTTCTGAAAAATCTACTCTGTAGGATTTCTGCAGCGTTTTATTCTTTTTCAAATTCATTTGCTAGCCCTTCCAATTGATCATGTACAGATTTTGCTTTCCATGTAATGCTTTTATACATGAACATAAGTTCATCATCTTGGTATGTTTTTAGCCTTTTCGTCCCGATTGTTCAAATAATCAATTCTTCCATATCAACTTTTAATCTTGCTACGTCCAGTACTTTAGGTTCATGCTCTTTTATTTTCAAAGTCTTAATCTAATCACTTAATTCCTTTTGTGAGGGTCCTACAGGAGTTTGTATCAAGTCTATTTTCTCTATGTTTTTTTTCAGGTGTTGCAAAGTCAGATTCTGCTCCGGTTGCATACCTATATGGTAAACTCTTGTTAAAAGTTAAATCTGGCAGATTTACATTATTTGTTAGTCTAATTTCTGACAAATCTGGATAAATGTTTTCTTTAAGTTTTTGGAGACTCTGTTGTAAAGGAATTGTCAAACTTGGTTCTTTTATTCTCTGAGTTTCAAATACTGGAATTTCAGGTCCTATCATTACTGGAACTGTCACTGCTTCTATGTTTTTAGTAAGTTCCTGTATATTTTCTGTCAATGCATTTGTAGTTCGTATATATTCAGCAGTACTGGCTTGTTTTTCAACATGTTTTTCTGCACTACTTAAGGGCAATTATCTCCTTTGCAAACTCTTTTTGTCTTAGGCTCCGTGGTGTTATGCTCCACTCTCCAAGCCTTTTTACTTGAACTTTTTCTCAATGGAATTTCATCTCCACTGTCATCTGTTTAACTTTCAGTGTCTTCTACAGTTTAATTTATGATAATTTTCACAACGTCTTTTTCTTTTTCAGAGTTAATTTTCCCTTTAGATAGTTCTTTCACCCCGTTAGGAACATTTCCATAGCTGGTACTTGGAATCTCATCCTCTTCGTGAGCTGTTTCCGCTTTTCCAGTGTCAGGATTTTCGTTCCTGCTTTCAGAGCTTCCAGACTGTCCTTCAGAATTTTCTTTTTCACCAGTGTTATTTTCTCCTTGCTCAGTGTCCTTACTGGTGTCTGTCTTTACCAATTCTCGATCTTCAGATTGATCTTCAGAATTCGGTACTTCAAAAGTTTCTCCTTCTACTTCAGATGCAGAGCTAGTATCTGATACTTCTAGATGTCGACGTTCCTGTCGATCTTCTGTATCTGGATTTTTCTCTGGTTCAACTTCAGAGTCAGAGTCAGTTGTACTTTTGCCTTCCTCGTTTATATTTTCTGGTTCAGGCACACAATTGTGTGGCTTGCATGCACCCATCTTTTTAATCCTGCACATTTCACTGCAGTGGTGCTCACTAATATAACCTGTCTCGGCCTCTGCCAACGAGGTACCAAGCAGTTTCTTCTGCGGTGTACTTTAATTCGCACCCAGTCTCCAGGAACTAGATCATGAGCTGGATTTTTCTCTTTAGTGTTTGATTCAGTTCACACCTGATTGAACACAGAAGTCACCACATCAGACATGTTTTTGCAGTAATCCAGTATGATGTCATCATTAATTGTCAGCAATTTATCAACTGGTACAAATGCTAGCCTCATCACCCTGCCCATCAAGACCTCATGTGGACTCAGTCCAGTTTTCCTGTCAGGAATGCTCCTTAATGTCATCAAAACAAGTGGCAAGGCATCAGGCCACTTTAGTCCTGTTGCTAGACACATTTTTGCAATCCTATTTTTAATTGTTCCATTTACTTGCTCAACCACTCCTGAAGCCTCAGGTCGGCAAGCACAATGCAATCTCTGACGAATGTCCAGTGCTTAACATACCATTTGCATGAGTTTATTCTGGAAATGTGGGCCACGATCAGTTTCAATGGTCACTGGAAAACCGAATCTCGGTATTACTTCCCTTAGAAGTAATTTTGCAACAGTTAGCCTATCATTCCTTCTTGTGGGGAAAGCTCCTACCCATCAGGAGAACAGACAGATTATTACCAAAACATATCTGACTTGGTTACATGGCGGAAGCTCAATAAATTCCAACTGCATTTGTGTAAATGGACCTCCCTCCAGTCCTATGGTTCCCAAACTTACAATTGTTCTTCTGTTTGGATTGAACTGTTGGCACACTAAGCATCTCTGGCACAAACTCCCACCTATCATCCTGAACTTGGGATTGTACCACGTCTGTCTGAATAAGCGAAGCATGGCATCTCTCCCAATATGAGATTGACCATGGTACATTCGGGCCATGTTTGAAATCATGCTATCAGGCATTACTCGTCTTTCATCTTTGTAAACCGAGATTTCATCTTCCTCTCTTTGTCTACATCCTGCTTTTAGCCAGATATTTTTCTCTTCCTCATCAGCTTCTTCCTGCATTTGCCTCACTTCCTGCCAAGTGTCAACTACATTAGTTAGCATTAAAGGACTTGAAACATGCTCTTTCTCCCGGACTGATCTACCTCAAGAGTGGCTTCAAGCACACACTCTTCTCCCTCTCTCAGGCACGGTCAGAAACTTTCACCCAACTGACTTCCACCTTCTTCTCGCAGCCAATATTGGGAACTCACATTCACTCTAGGTGATCTGTTTACCGGTTCGACTCCACTGAATCCTGTCTCTGCACTGTATCTCTGTTGATTTATACTGTGTGGAAGTGGCGGTTGTGGCACCTGACTTTGCTGAGTAACTATCTGCTGCTGTTGCGGTTGCTGTTGAATTATCTCATTCTGCACCTGTGGATTCAATTATGTATTTTCTGGATTAACTCTTGATGGATACTTACATTCTTTCTTCCATTGCCCTATCCTGCTGCAATTATGACAAGGGAACTTTTTCTTAAGCTTATCTATATTCCCTACTAATTTTGTCTTTGGGAAATTCCCTTTTAATTTTCCTTGATTTGCATCAGCATTTGTAATTTCCAATTGTGCTACTTGGTGTTCTGCTACCTTCACTTGTGCCCACATGGCCTTTTCTTTTAATTTCTTTTGTTTAACATCAATTTCTTCACTACAATATTTGGCTTTTCTCAAGACATCATCCACAGATCCTGACTGCCATCCAATCATATTATGCCTGATCATGTCTCCATTTCTGGTCTTAATCCATATACAAATCGATATATAAAATGACTCATATCCTTTTCACTCAGCTCTTCATATCCACTGTATTGTTTGAATACCAATAATGATCTTTCATAAATGGAATGTACAGATTCCTTTAGTTCCTGTGTAGTTCTGTCTATTTTAACCCAATCTGTCTCTTTTGGTGTCATTTTATTCTTTAAAAATACTATCACTTGTTCATATTTTCGCATTTCTTCAGGTATCGGGCACCTGTCACTTTGTCTCGAGGATACACCTCTCTCGGCCAATCTATAGATATTTTACATTCAGTCCACAAGTCTGCTGGCACAACTATGTCAAATAATCCATCCAAATCAACCCACAGTACTTTTGAAACCTTTACAAATCGATCTACTTGTCGATACAACTCTACCAGTTTCTTTCTCAATCTGGGAAAATCATTCCTAAATAATAAAATATCCTGTCTACTCCATTGAACATGTACATGTCCTCCTCCTGGTATTTCTCTCATCGGAAACTCATTTGCCACTATCTCTTTTTCTTGAACTGGAAACGCTAATGTAGATTTGTCACTAGTCTCCTCTCTTTTCTTTGCCCATTTCACTCTCCATTTATTCACATCTCCCTATCTCTGTAACAAAACTATTAATTCTTTTATTTGGGTTAACCTTTCTGCAGTATTCATGTTTTCAATGTCTTTTTCTGAAAAATCTACTCTGTAGGATTTCTGCAGCGTTTTATTCTTTTTCAAATTCATTTGCTAGCCCTTCCAATTGATCATGTACAGATTTTGCTTTCCATGTAATGCTTTTATACATGAACATAAGTTCATCATCTTGGTATGTTTTTAGCCTTTTTGTCCCGATTGTTCAAATAATCAATTCTTCCATATCAACTTTTAATCTTGCTACGTCCAGTACTTTAGGTTCATGCTCTTTTATTTTCAAAGTCTTAATCTAATCACTTAATTCCTTTTGTGAGGGTCCTACAGGAGTTTGTATCAAGTCTATTTTCTCTATGTTTTTTTTTCAGGTGTTGCAAAGTCAGATTCTGCTCCGGTTGCATACCTATATGGTAAACTCTGGTTAAAAGTTAAATCTGGCAGATTTACATTATTTGTTCGTCTAATTTCTGACAAATCTGGATAAATGTTTTCTTTAAGTTTTTGGAGACTCTGTTGTAAAGGAATTGTCAAACTTGGTTCTTTTATTCTCTGAGTTTCAAATACTGGAATTTCAGGTCCTATCATTACTGGAACTGTCACTGCTTCTATGTTTTTAGTAAGTTCCTGTATATTTTCTGTCAATGCATTTGTAGTTCGTATATATTCAGCAGTACTGGCTTGTTTTTCAACATGTTTTTCTGCACTACTTAAGGGCAATTATCTCCTTTGCAAACTCTTTTTGTCTTAGGCTCCGTGGTGTTATGCTCCACTCTCCAAGCCTTTTTACTTGAACTTTTTCTCAATGGAATTTCATCTTCACTGTCATCTGTTTCACTTTCAGTGTCTTCTACAGTTTAATTTATGATAAATTTCACAACGTCTTTTTCTTTTTCAGAGTTAATTTTCCTTTTAGATAGTTCTTTCACCCCGTTAGGAACATTTCCATAGCTGGTACTTGGAATCTCATCCTCTTCGTGAGCTGTTTCCGCTTTTCCAGTGTCAGGATTTTTGTTCCTGCTTTCAGAGCTTCCAGACTGTCCTTCAGAATTTTCTTTTTCACCAGTGTTATTTTCTCCTTGCTCAGTGTCCTTACTGGTGTCTGTCTTTACCAATTCTCGATCTTCAGATTGATCTTCAGAATTCGGTACTTCAAAAGTTTCTCCTTCTACTTCAGATGCAGAGCTAGTATCTGATACTTCTAGATGTCGACGTTCCTGTCGATCTTCTGTATCTGGATTTTTCTCTGGTTCAACTTCAGAGTCAGAGTCAGTTGTACTTTTGCCTTCCTCGTTTATATTTTCTGGTTCAGGCACACAATTGTGTGGCTTGCATGCACCCATCTTTTTAATCCTGCACATTTCACTGCAGTGGTGCTCACTAATATAACCTGTCTCGGCCTCTGCCAACGAGGTACCAAGCAGTTTCTTCTGCGGTGTACTTTAATTCGCACCCAGTCTCCAGGAACTAGATCATGAGCTGGATTTTTCTCTTTAGTGTTTGATTCAGTTCACACCTGATTGAACACAGAAGTCACCACATCAGACATGTTTTTGCAGTAATCCAGTATGATGTCATCATTAATTGTCAGCAATTTATCAACTGGTACAAATGCTAGCCTCATCACCCTGCCCATCAAGACCTCATGTGGACTCAGTCCAGTTTTCCTGTCAGGAATGCTCCTTAATGTCATCAAAACAAGTGGCAAGGCATCAGGCCACTTTAGTCCTGTTGCTAGACACATTTTTGCAATCCTATTTTTAATTGTTCCATTTACTTGCTCAACCACTCCTGAAGCCTCAGGTCGGCAAGCACAATGCAATCTCTGACGAATGTCCAGTGCTTAACATACCATTTGCATGAGTTTATTCTGGAAATGTGGGCCACGATCAGTTTCAATGGTCACTGGAAAACCGAATCTCGGTATTACTTCCCTTAGAAGTAATTTTGCAACAGTTAGCCTATCATTCCTTCTTGTGGGGAAAGCTCCTACCCATCAGGAGAACAGACAGATTATTACCAAAACATATCTGACTTGGTTACATGGCGGAAGCTCAATAAATTCCAACTGCATTTGTGTAAATGGACCTCCCTCCAGTCCTATGGTTCCCAAACTTACAATTGTTCTTCTGTTTGGATTGAACTGTTGGCACACTAAGCATCTCTGGCACAAACTCCCACCTATCATCCTGAACTTGGGATTGTACCACGTCTGTCTGAATAAGCGAAGCATGGCATCTCTCCCAATATGAGCTTGACCATGGTACATTCGGGCCATGTTTGAAATCATGCTATCGGGCATTACTCGTCTTTCATCTTTGTAAACCCAGATTTCATCTTCCTCTCTTTGTCTACATCCTGCTTTTAGCCAGATATTTTTCTCTTCCTCATCAGCTTCTTCCTGCATTTGCCTCACTTCCTGCCAAGTGTCAACTACATTAGTTAGCATTAAAGGACTTGAAACATGCTCTTTCTCCCGGACTGATCTACCTCAAGAGTGGCTTCAAGCACACACTCTTCTCCCTCTCTCAGGCACGGTCAGAAACTTTCACCCAACTGACTTCCACCTTCTTCTCGCAGCCAATATTGGGAACTCACATTCACTCTAGGTGATCTGTTTACCGGTTCGACTCCACTGAATCCTGTCTCTGCACTGTATCTCTGTTGATTTATACTGTGTGGAAGTGGCGGTTGTGGCACCTGACTTTGCTGAGTAACTATCTGCTGCTGTTGCGGTTGCTGTTGAATTATCTCATTCTGCACCTGTGGATTCAATTATGTATTTTCTGGATTAACTCTTGATGGATACTTACATTCTTTCTTCCATTGCCCTATCCTACTGCAATTATGACAAGGGAACTTTTTCTTAAGCTTATCTATATTCCCTACTAATTTTGTCTTTGGGAAATTCCCTTTTAATTTTCCTTGATTTGCATCAGCATTTGTAATTTCCAATTGTGCTACTTGGTGTTCTGCTACCTTCACTTGTGCCCACATGGCCTTTTCTTTTAATTTCTTTTGTTTAACATCAATTTCTTCACTACAATATTTGGCTTTTCTCAAGACATCATCCACAGATCCTGACTGCCATCCAATCATATTATGCCTGATCGTGTCTCCATTTCTGGTCTTAATCCATATACAAATCGATATATAAAATGACTCATATCCTTTTCACTCAGCTCTTCATATCCACTGTATTGTTTGAATACCAATAATGATCTTTCATAAATGGAATGTACAGATTCCTTTAGTTCCTGTGTAGTTCTGTCTATTTTAACCCAATATGTCTCTTTTGGTGTCATTTTATTCTTTAAAAATACTATCACTTATTCATATTTTCGCATTTCTTCAGGTATCGGGCACCTGTCACTTTGTCTCGAGGATACACCTCTCTCGGCCAATCTATAGATATTTTACATTCAGTCCACAAGTCTGCTGGCACAACTATGTCAAATAATCCATCCAAATCAACCCACAGTACTTTTGAAACCTTTACAAATCGATCTACTTGTCGATACAACTCTACCAGTTTCTTTCTCAATCTGGGAAAATCATTCCTAAATAATAAAATATCCTGTCTACTCCATTGAACATGTACATGTCCTCCTCCTGGTATTTCTCTCATCGGAAACTCATTTGCCACTATCTCTTTTTCTTGAACTGGAAACGCTAATGTAGATTTGTCACTAGTCTCCTCTCTTTTCTTTGCCCATTTCACTCTCCATTTATTCACATCTCCCTATCTCTGTAACAAAACTATTAATTCTTTTATTTGGGTTAACCTTTCTGCAGTATTCATGTTTTCAATGTCTTTTTCTGAAAAATCTACTCTGTAGGATTTCTGCAGCGTTTTATTCTTTTTCAAATTCATTTGCTAGCCCTTCCAATTGATCATGTACAGATTTTGCTTTCCATGTAATGCTTTTATACATGAACATAAGTTCATCATCTTGGTATGTTTTTAGCCTTTTTGTCCCGATTGTTCAAATAATCAATTCTTCCATATCAACTTTTAATCTTGCTACGTCCAGTACTTTAGGTTCATGCTCTTTTATTTTCAAAGTCTTAATCTAATCACTTAATTCCTTTTGTGAGGGTCCTACAGGAGTTTGTATCAAGTCTATTTTCTCTATGTTTTTTTTTCAGGTGTTGCAAAGTCAGATTCTGCTCCGGTTGCATACCTATATGGTAAACTCTGGTTAAAAGTTAAATCTGGCAGATTTACATTATTTGTTCGTCTAATTTCTGACAAATCTGGATAAATGTTTTCTTTAAGTTTTTGGAGACTCTGTTGTAAAGGAATTGTCAAACTTGGTTCTTTTATTCTCTGAGTTTCAAATACTGGAATTTCAGGTCCTATCATTACTGGAACTGTCACTGCTTCTATGTTTTTAGTAAGTTCCTGTATATTTTCTGTCAATGCATTTGTAGTTCGTATATATTCAGCAGTACTGGCTTGTTTTTCAACATGTTTTTCTGCACTACTTAAGGGCAATTATCTCCTTTGCAAACTCTTTTTGTCTTAGGCTCCGTGGTGTTATGCTCCACTCTCCAAGCCTTTTTACTTGAACTTTTTCTCAATGGAATTTCATCTTCAGTGTCATCTGTTTCACTTTCAGTGTCTTCTACAGTTTAATTTATGATAATTTTCACAACGTCTTTTTCTTTTTCAGAGTTAATTTTCCCTTTAGATAGTTCTTTCACCCCGTTAGGAACATTTCCATAGCTGGTACTTGGAATCTCATCCTCTTCGTGAGCTGTTTCCGCTTTTCCAGTGTCAGGATTTTCGTTCCTGCTTTCAGAGCTTCCAGACTGTCCTTCAGAATTTTCTTTTTCACCAGTGTTATTTTCTCCTTGCTCAGTGTCCTTACTGGTGTCTGTCTTTACCAATTCTCGATCTTCAGATTGATCTTCAGAATTCGGTACTTCAAAAGCTTCTCCTTCTACTTCAGATGCAGAGCTAGTATCTGATACTTCTAGATGTCGACGTTCCTGTCGATCTTCTGTATCTGGATTTTTCTCTGGTTCAACTTCAGAGTCAGAGTCAGTTGTACTTTTGCCTTCCTCGTTTATATTTTCTGGTTCAGGCACACAATTGTGTGGCTTGCATGCACCCATCTTTTTAATCCTGCACATTTCACTGCAGTGGTGCTCACTAATATAACCTGTCTCGGCCTCTGCCAACGAGGTACCAAGCAGTTTCTTCTGCGGTGTACTTTAATTCGCACCCAGTCTCCAGGAACTAGATCATGAGCTGGATTTTTCTCTTTAGTGTTTGATTCAGTTCACACCTGATTGAACACAGAAGTCACCACATCAGACATGTTTTTGCAGTAATCCAGTATGATGTCATCATTAATTGTCAGCAATTTATCAACTGGTACAAATGCTAGCCTCATCACCCTGCCCATCAAGACCTCATGTGGACTCAGTCCAGTTTTCCTGTCAGGAATGCTCCTTAATGTCATCAAAACAAGTGGCAAGGCATCAGGCCACTTTAGTCCTGTTGCTAGACACATTTTTGCAATCCTATTTTTAATTGTTCCATTTACTTGCTCAACCACTCCTGAAGCCTCAGGTCGGCAAGCACAATGCAATCTCTGACGAATGTCCAGTGCTTAACATACCATTTGCATGAGTTTATTCTGGAAATGTGGGCCACGATCAGTTTCAATGGTCACTGGAAAACCGAATCTCGGTATTACTTCCCTTAGAAGTAATTTTGCAACAGTTAGCCTATCATTCCTTCTTGTGGGGAAAGCTCCTACCCATCAGGAGAACAGACAGATTATTACCAAAACATATCTGACTTGGTTACATGGCGGAAGCTCAATAAATTCCAACTGCATTTGTGTAAATGGACCTCCCTCCAGTCCTATGGTTCCCAAACTTACAATTGTTCTTCTGTTTGGATTGAACTGTTGGCACACTAAGCATCTCTGGCACAAACTCCCACCTATCATCCTGAACTTGGGATTGTACCACGTCTGTCTGAATAAGCGAAGCATGGCATCTCTCCCAATATGAGCTTGACCATGGTACATTCGGGCCATGTTTGAAATCATGCTATCGGGCATTACTCGTCTTTCATCTTTGTAAACCCAGATTTCATCTTCCTCTCTTTGTCTACATCCTGCTTTTAGCCAGATATTTTTCTCTTCCTCATCAGCTTCTTCCTGCATTTGCCTCACTTCCTGCCAAGTGTCAACTACATTAGTTAGCATTAAAGGACTTGAAACATGCTCTTTCTCCCGGACTGATCTACCTCAAGAGTGGCTTCAAGCACACACTCTTCTCCCTCTCTCAGGCACGGTCAGAAACTTTCACCCAACTGACTTCCACCTTCTTCTCGCAGCCAATATTGGGAACTCACATTCACTCTAGGTGATCTGTTTACCGGTTCGACTCCACTGAATCCTGTCTCTGCACTGTATCTCTGTTGATTTATACTGTGTGGAAGTGGCGGTTGTGGCACCTGACTTTGCTGAGTAACTATCTGCTGCTGTTGCGGTTGCTGTTGAATTATCTCATTCTGCACCTGTGGATTCAATTATGTATTTTCTGGATTAACTCTTGATGGATACTTACATTCTTTCTTCCATTGCCCTATCCTGCTGCAATTATGACAAGGGAACTTTTTCTTAAGCTTATCTATATTCCCTACTAATTTTGTCTTTGGGAAATTCCCTTTTAATTTTCCTTGATTTGCATCAGCATTTGTAATTTCCAATTGTGCTACTTGGTGTTCTGCTACCTTCACTTGTGCCCACATGGCCTTTTCTTTTAATTTCTTTTGTTTAACATCAATTTCTTCACTACAATATTTGGCTTTTCTCAAGACATCATCCACAGATCCTGACTGCCATCCAATCATATTATGCCTGATCATGTCTCCATTTCTGGTCTTAATCCATATACAAATCGATATATAAAATGACTCATATCCTTTTCACTCAGCTCTTCATATCCACTGTATTGTTTGAATACCAATAATGATCTTTCATAAATGGAATGTACAGATTCCTTTAGTTCCTGTGTAGTTCTGTCTATTTTAACCCAATCTGTCTCTTTTGGTGTCATTTTATTCTTTAAAAATACTATCACTTGTTCATATTTTCGCATTTCTTCAGGTATCGGGCACCTGTCACTTTGTCTCGAGGATACACCTATCTCGGCCAATCTATAGATATTTTACATTCAGTCCACAAGTCTGCTGGCACAACTATGTCAAATAATCCATCCAAATCAACCCACAGTACTTTTGAAACCTTTACAAATCGATCTACTTGTCGATACAACTCTACCAGTTTCTTTCTCAATCTGGGAAAATCATTCCTAAATAATAAAATATCCTGTCTACTCCATTGAACATGTACATGTCCTCCTCCTGGTATTTCTCTCATCGGAAACTCATTTGCCACTATCTCTTTTTCTTGAACTGGAAACGCTAATGTAGATTTGTCACTAGTCTCCTCTCTTTTCTTTGCCCATTTCACTCTCCATTTATTCACATCTCCCTATCTCTGTAAAAAAACTATTAATTCTTTTATTTGGGTTAACCTTTCTGCAGTATTCATGTTTTCAATGTCTTTTTCTGAAAAATCTACTCTGTAGGATTTCTGCAGCGTTTTATTCTTTTTCAAATTCATTTGCTAGCCCTTCCAATTGATCATGTACAGATTTTGCTTTCCATGTAATGCTTTTATACATGAACATAAGTTCATCATCTTGGTATGTTTTTAGCCTTTTTGTCCCGATTGTTCAAATAATCAATTCTTCCATATCAACTTTTAATCTTGCTACGGCCAGTACTTTAGGTTCATGCTCTTTTATTTTCAAAGTCTTAATCTAATCACTTAATTCCTTTTGTGAGGGTCCTACAGGAGTTTGAATCAAGTCTATTTTCTCTATGTTTTTTTTTCAGGTGTTGCAAAGTCAGATTCTGCTCCGGTTGCATACCTATATGGTAAACTCTGGTTAAAAGTTAAATCTGGCAGATTTACATTATTTGTTCGTCTAATTTCTGACAAATCTGGATAAATGTTTTCTTTAAGTTTTTGGAGACTCTGTTGTAAAGGAATTGTCAAACTTGGTTCTTTTATTCTCTGAGTTTCAAATACTGGAATTTCAGGTCCTATCATTACTGGAAATGTCACTGCTTCTATGTTTTTAGTAAGTTCCTGTATATTTTCTGTCAATGCATTTGTAGTTCGTATATATTCAGCAGTACTGGCTTGTTTTTCAACATGTTTTTCTGCACTACTTAAGGGCAATTATCTCCTTTGCAAACTCTTTTTGTCTTAGGCTCCGTGGTGTTATGCTCCACTCTCCAAGCCTTTTTACTTGAACTTTTTCTCAATGGAATTTCATCTTCACTGTCATCTGTTTCACTTTCAGTGTCTTCTACAGTTTCATTTATGATAATTTTCACAACGTCTTTTTCTTTTTCAGAGTTAATTTTCCCTTTAGATAGTTCTTTCACCCCGTTAGGAACATTTCCATAGCTGGTACTTGGAATCTCATCCTCTTCGTGAGCTGTTTCCGCTTTTCCAGTGTCAGGATTTTCGTTCCTGCTTTCAGAGCTTCCAGACTGTCCTTCAGAATTTTCTTTTTCACCAGTGTTATTTTCTCCTTGCTCAGTGTCCTTACTGGTGTCTGTCTTTACCAATTCTCGATCTTCAGATTGATCTTCAGAATTCGGTACTTCAAAAGTTTCTCCTTCTACTTCAGATGCAGAGCTAGTATCTGATACTTCTAGATGTCGACGTTCCTGTCGATCTTCTGTATCTGGATTTTTCTCTGGTTCAACTTCAGAGTCAGAGTCAGTTGTACTTTTGCCTTCCTCGTTTATATTTTCTGGTTCAGGCACACAATTGTGTGGCTTGCATGCACCCATCTTTTTAATCCTGCACATTTCACTGCAGTGGTGCTCACTAATATAACCTGTCTCGGCCTCTGCCAACGAGGTACCAAGCAGTTTCTTCTGCGGTGTACTTTAATTCGCACCCAGTCTCCAGGAACTAGATCATGAGCTGGATTTTTCTCTTTAGTGTTTGATTCAGTTCACACCTGATTGAACACAGAAGTCACCACATCAGACATGTTTTTGCAGTAATCCAGTATGATGTCATCATTAATTGTCAGCAATTTATCAACTGGTACAAATGCTAGCCTCATCACCCTGCCCATCAAGACCTCATGTGGACTCAGTCCAGTTTTCCTGTCAGGAATGCTCCTTAATGTCATCAAAACAAGTGGCAAGGCATCAGGCCACTTTAGTCCTGTTGCTAGACACATTTTTGCAATCCTATTTTTAATTGTTCCATTTACTTGCTCAACCACTCCTGAAGCCTCAGGTCGGCAAGCACAATGCAATCTCTGACGAATGTCCAGTGCTTAACATACCATTTGCATGAGTTTATTCTGGAAATGTGGGCCACGATCAGTTTCAATGGTCACTGGAAAACCGAATCTCGGTATTACTTCCCTTAGAAGTAATTTTGCAACAGTTAGCCTATCATTCCTTCTTGTGGGGAAAGCTCCTACCCATCAGGAGAACAGACAGATTATTACCAAAACATATCTGACTTGGTTACATGGCGGAAGCTCAATAAATTCCAACTGCATTTGTGTAAATGGACCTCCCTCCAGTCCTATGGTTCCCAAACTTACAATTGTTCTTCTGTTTGGATTGAACTGTTGGCACACTAAGCATCTCTGGCACAAACTCCCACCTATCATCCTGAACTTGGGATTGTACCACGTCTGTCTGAATAAGCGAAGCATGGCATCTCTCCCAATATGAGCTTGACCATGGTACATTCGGGCCATGTTTGAAATCATGCTATCGGGCATTACTCGTCTTTCATCTTTGTAAACCCAGATTTCATCTTCCTCTCTTTGTCTACATCCTGCTTTTAGCCAGATATTTTTCTCTTCCTCATCAGCTTCTTCCTGCATTTGCCTCACTTCCTGCCAAGTGTCAACTACATTAGTTAGCATTAAAGGACTTGAAACATGCTCTTTCTCCCGGACTGATCTACCTCAAGAGTGGCTTCAAGCACACACTCTTCTCCCTCTCTCAGGCACGGTCAGAAACTTTCACCCAACTGACTTCCACCTTCTTCTCGCAGCCAATATTGGGAACTCACATTCACTCTAGGTGATCTGTTTACCGGTTCGACTCCACTGAATCCTGTCTCTGCACTGTATCTCTGTTGATTTATACTGTGTGGAAGTGGCGGTTGTGGCACCTGACTTTGCTGAGTAACTATCTGCTGCTGTTGCGGTTGCTGTTGAATTATCTCATTCTGCACCTGTGGATTCAATTATGTATTTTCTGGATTAACTCTTGATGGATACTTACATTCTTTCTTCCATTGCCCTATCCTACTGCAATTATGACAAGGGAACTTTTTCTTAAGCTTATCTATATTCCCTACTAATTTTGTCTTTGGGAAATTCCCTTTTAATTTTCCTTGATTTGCATCAGCATTTGTAATTTCCAATTGTGCTACTTGGTGTTCTGCTACCTTCACTTGTGCCCACATGGCCTTTTCTTTTAATTTCTTTTGTTTAACATCAATTTCTTCACTACAATATTTGGCTTTTCTCAAGACATCATCCACAGATCCTGACTGCCATCCAATCATATTATGCCTGATCATGTCTCCATTTCTGGTCTTAATCCATATACAAATCGATATATAAAATGACTCATATCCTTTTCACTCAGCTCTTCATATCCACTGTATTGTTTGAATACCAATAATGATCTTTCATAAATGGAATGTACAGATTCCTTTAGTTCCTGTGTAGTTCTGTCTATTTTAACCCAATATGTCTCTTTTGGTGTCATTTTATTCTTTAAAAATACTATCACTTATTCATATTTTCGCATTTCTTCAGGTATCGGGCACCTGTCACTTTGTCTCGAGGATACACCTCTCTCGGCCAATCTATAGATATTTTACATTCAGTCCACAAGTCTGCTGGCACAACTATGTCAAATAATCCATCCAAATCAACCCACAGTACTTTTGAAACCTTTACAAATCGATCTACTTGTCGATACAACTCTACCAGTTTCTTTCTCAATCTGGGAAAATCATTCCTAAATAATAAAATATCCTTTCTACTCCATTGAACATGTACATGTCCTCCTCCTGGTATTTCTCTCATCGGAAACTCATTTGCCACTATCTCTTTTTCTTGAACTGGAAACGCTAATGTAGATTTGTCACTAGTCTCCTCTCTTTTCTTTGCCCATTTCACTCTCCATTTATTCACATCTCCCTATCTCTGTAACAAAACTATTAATTCTTTTATTTGGGTTAACCTTTCTGCAGTATTCATGTTTTCAATGTCTTTTTCTGAAAAATCTACTCTGTAGGATTTCTGCAGCATTTTATTCTTTTTCAAATTCATTTGCTAGCCCTTCCAATTGATCATGTACAGATTTTGCTTTCCATGTAATGCTTTTATACATGAACATAAGTTCATCATCTTGGTATGTTTTTAGCCTTTTTGTCCCGATTGTTCAAATAATCAATTCTTCCATATCAACTTTTAATCTTGCTACGTCCAGTACTTTAGGTTCATGCTCTTTTATTTTCAAAGTCTTAATCTAATCACTTAATTCCTTTTGTGAGGGTCCTACAGGAGTTTGTATCAAGTCTATTTTCTCTATGTTTTTTTTTCAGGTGTTGCAAAGTCAGATTCTGCTCCGGTTGCATACCTATATGGTAAACTCTGGTTAAAAGTTAAATCTGGCAGATTTACATTATTTGTTCGTCTAATTTCTGACAAATCTGGATAAATGTTTTTTTTAAGTTTTTGGAGACTCTGTTGTAAAGGAATTGTCAAACTTGGTTCTTTTATTCTCTGAGTTTCAAATACTGGAATTTCAGGTCCTATCATTACTGGAACTGTCACTGCTTCTATGTTTTTAGTAAGTTCCTGTATATTTTCTGTCAATGCATTTGTAGTTCGTATATATTCAGCAGTACTGGCTTGTTTTTCAACATGTTTTTCTGCACTACTTAAGGGCAATTATCTCCTTTGCAAACTCTTTTTGTCTTAGGCTCCGTGGTGTTATGCTCCACTCTCCAAGCCTTTTTACTTGAACTTTTTCTCAATGGAATTTCATCTTCACTGTCATCTGTTTCACTTTCAGTGTCTTCTACAGTTTAATTCATGATAATTTTCACAACGTCTTTTTCTTTTTCAGAGTTAATTTTCCCTTTAGATAGTTCTTTCACCCCGTTAGGAACATTTCCATAGCTGGTACTTGGAATCTCATCCTCTTCGTGAGCTGTTTCCGCTTTTCCAGTGTCAGGATTTTCGTTCCTGCTTTCAGAGCTTCCAGACTGTCCTTCAGAATTTTCTTTTTCACCAGTGTTATTTTCTCCTTGCTCAGTGTCCTTACTGGTGTCTGTCTTTACCAATTCTCGATCTTCAGATTGATCTTCAGAATTCGGTACTTCAAAAGTTTCTCCTTCTACTTCAGATGCAGAGCTAGTATCTGATACTTCTAGATGTCGACGTTCCTGTCGATCTTCTGTATCTGGATTTTTCTCTGGTTCAACTTCAGAGTCAGAGTCAGTTGTACTTTTGCCTTCCTCGTTTATATTTTCTGGTTCAGGCACACAATTGTGTGGCTTGCATGCACCCATCTTTTTAATCCTGCACATTTCACTGCAGTGGTGCTCACTAATATAACCTGTCTCGGCCTCTGCCAACGAGGTACCAAGCAGTTTCTTCTGCGGTGTACTTTAATTCGCACCCAGTCTCCAGGAACTAGATCATGAGCTGGATTTTTCTCTTTAGTGTTTGATTCAGTTCACACCTGATTGAACACAGAAGTCACCACATCAGACATGTTTTTGCAGTAATCCAGTATGATGTCATCATTAATTGTCAGCAATTTATCAACTGGTACAAATGCTAGCCTCATCACCCTGCCCATCAAGACCTCATGTGGACTCAGTCCAGTTTTCCTGTCAGGAATGCTCCTTAATGTCATCAAAACAAGTGGCAAGGCATCAGGCCACTTTAGTCCTGTTGCTAGACACATTTTTGCAATCCTATTTTTAATTGTTTCATTTACTTGCTCAACCACTCCTGAAGCCTCAGGTCGGCAAGCACAATGCAATCTCTGACGAATGTCCAGTGCTTAACATACCATTTGCATGAGTTTATTCTGGAAATGTGGGCCACGATCAGTTTCAATGGTCACTGGAAAACCGAATCTCGGTATTACTTCCCTTAGAAGTAATTTTGCAACAGTTAGCCTATCATTCCTTCTTGTGGGGAAAGCTCCTACCCATCAGGAGAACAGACAGATTATTACCAAAACATATCTGACTTGGTTACATGGCGGAAGCTCAATAAATTCCAACTGCATTTGTGTAAATGGACCTCCCTCCAGTCCTATGGTTCCCAAACTTACAATTGTTCTTCTGTTTGGATTGAACTGTTGGCACACTAAGCATCTCTGGCACAAACTCCCACCTATCATCCTGAACTTGGGATTGTACCACGTCTGTCTGAATAAGCGAAGCATGGCATCTCTCCCAATATGAGCTTGACCATGGTACATTCGGGCCATGTTTGAAATCATGCTATCGGGCATTACTCGTCTTTCATCTTTGTAAACCCAGATTTCATCTTCTTCTCTTTGTCTACATCCTGCTTTTAAGTTTAAAGTATTTTATTCAGCACAACACAGAAGGACAAACAGACATCTCAGTGATATACAGCAGGGCGGAGAAGCTAGCATCGAAAAGCGCTGTCAACAGTCGATATTCCACAAGTCACGCCCATTCAATAACCGAAGGCACCTGTCGTCCCAGCATGTCATGACATTTTCCATGAAACCCCCCCGCCCAACAACCCCTCCCAACAACCGAACCCCCAACTTCCACCCCCACACCCACCCCCCGTCCAGTGCACAATCCTTTACCGCGTCACACATCCAGGTCACAAGATCAAGAAGGAGAGGTCCAGAGAGAGATCACGGGGCAGACCCCACCGGGGCCGGGAGCCGCAAAAGGCGGAGGTACTTGGGGCAGGTAAGTTCCCTAAATTCAGTAAGCAACAGGGAGTGAAACGGTTGCCAGAGCTCCCCAAACTGTTCCACGTCACCCGCCACTGTGAGGGACATTTTCTCCATACCTAGCACATGCCACAACCTGTGAAGCCAGCCAGTGATAGACGGTATCACAGCGGTGTGCCAGTGAATCAAGATATTCTGAACAGCGGAGCCCAGTGCTATCGCTATCTGCCTGCCCCTGCGAGAACGGAGGGGGTACATTAGATCATTGGGAAGCCCTAACAAGGTATAGGCCGGGAAGCGTGGCAATTCAATTTCAAAGTGAGAATCTATTTCGTCTAACACCTCCTTCCAGTAAGGCCCCAAGAGCGGGCAGTCCCAGAGTATGTGCGTTAAAGTACCTTGGTGCCCACATCCCCGCCAGCATGTGTTATCTTTTTTACGATCAAACTCATGTACTCGCTCAGGTGTATAATACCAGTAGGTAGAGACTTTAGTCAGTGTGTCTGTGAGCCCCATGTGGTAAGCTGAGTGCCGCGCTCTGTAGGATATGTGTTCCCATTCTCTAGGGCTCAGTGTCCTCCCCAACTCCCTTTCCCAACGCTCCCTCCCAGGGTGATAAAGATGTGTCGCCGGTGGCTGTAGTAGTTTGTACAAGTCGGTAATCAGTTTGGAGTCAGAGGTCCGTGTCATAAGCCAACGTTCATAGGGGAGAAAAGGCCGATCGGCCGTCTCTCTCACCTGTGGCTGGAGTGCCCAGTGGCGAGCCTGCATGTAATGAAGCCGTTCCGTCTCTGGGAGGGAGAACTCCTGACGAAGGTGGTGAAAAGGGACCACTCCCTCCGGGTCATAAAGGTGACATAAGGCTCTACACCCAGCCTGACGCCACCTCGTGAACGCCCCCCTCTCCATCCCCGGAGTAAAGTCCGGATTGTCCACCAGTGGAGTAAGCGGTGATGGAAACGTAGTGAGGCCACACAAACTGCTAGTAGCATCCCACGCTCGCAGGGGCACCCTCGTGACAAAGGAGGCATACAGATTTTTGGGCCGATGCTGACGACGCAGGAACGGGACCTCCTGCAGGGGTCTCCCCGCCACCGCCTGGTCCTGAAAGAGCCAATGCTTATCCGATTCCCACTTACTCCACTCCACAAGATAGCGCAACTGAGCCGCCTGATGGTATTTGCGGAAGTCCGGGATACCCAGCCCACCAGCCTCCGGAGGTAGCAGCGAGAGAGCCCTACGCATTCTAGGCTTCTTACCCTGCCAGACAAACCGAGAGACATCGGCCTGTAGTTGCGAGATCCAACCCATCGGCGGTTGGAGTGGGAGGGCCCGAAAAAGGTACAGCACCTGAGGTAAGATCGTCATTTTAACAGCGGCTATCCTGCCGAGCCAGGAAAGGATGCCTCTGTTCCACCGACCCAGTTCCTCCTTAATCTTGGCACCCAGGGCTCGGTAGTTCGCTGATACCATAGCTGGTAGGGTAGGAGCAATCTGGATCCCCAGATATGGGACCGCCCCTGAGGACCAGAGCATGGGGAATCGCTGTTGCAGACAGGCTCTGGTGTCCGGCTCAAGAGAGATATCCAACGCCACCGACTTCCCCATGTTCATCTTGAACCCTGATACCGCGCCAAAAGAGGCCAGTTCTTCCATGCATGCCGGTAGAGCTATGCGGGGCCTATCAATGGACAGAATAACATCATCAGCATAGAGGCTGATGGCATGAGTGAAGCCTCCCATTTGGATGCCAGTCACCATTGGGTTATCGCGCATCCGCTGGGCTAACGGCTCCATATAGAGCGCGAAAAGCAGAGGCGAGAGCGGGCAGCCCTGCCTGGTGCCGCGTTCGATAGCAAAGGAGTCAGAAGCGAGCCCGTTGACACGGACCACCGCCGACGGGCGACTGTAACAATTAAGGACCATGGAGCGGAACTTCTCCCCTATACCCGCCTTCATAAGCACCCGCTCCAAGTAAGGCCAATGGACCCGGTCAAATGCTTTTTCTGCATCTACCGCCAACATCATCCGTTCTCCCGGGATCCGGGAGGCCTTCTCCAATAGGTGAACTATCCGTTTTGTATTGTCCACTGTCTGTCTCCCGGGGACAAAACCTGCCTGGTCCGGATCGATCAGCCCCGGCAAATGGAGAGCTAGTCTAGCGGCCAAGATCCCCGTATACAGCTTCAGGTCAATATTCAGGAGGGAGATCGGCCTATACGACCCGCATTGTTTCGGGTCCTTGCCCGGCTTGGGGATAACCGAGATCGTGGCCCGAAGTAGATCGGGTGGAATGGCTCCAGGTTCCGCGAACGAATTGAAGAGGCGTGTCAGGATGGGGGCTAACGTCGTGCAGAACGTCTTATAGTAAAGCGCTATGTATCCATCCGGACCCGGTGCTTTGCCATGCTTAAGTCTGGCAATAGCGGAGACCACCTCCTCAATCCGAATGTCTCTGTCTAAGTGTTCCGCTTGGAACGGCTCTAAAGAGGGCAACGTGACAGAGTCCAGATAAGCGTCCATGGCCACTTCATCTGGGGGGTCCCCCGTATATAGCTCCCCGTAAAAACCGCGGAAGACTGCTGCTATTCGAGCGTCTTCTGTTTCCAGGAACCCCGTTGAGTCCGAGACCTCCTTAACAAGCTGGGACTGCCTCGCTACTCGTAGCCTATTTGCCAGCAACCGGCCACAGCGATCCCCACCGGTGTAAAAGGTGTGACGCAACCTCAACGCCGCATATTCCGCCCGGTCAAGGTCCAGGGCCGCAAGAAGCTTCCTGGCCTCCCTGAGCTGCCGCCAAATTCGGGGAGCCCCCGTTCTGCGATGGATCTGCTCAAGCTCCCTAACCCGATCCGTCAGTTCTTCTCTCTTGGCCCGCCGCAATTTATTATCCGCCGAGGAGATCGCAATAAATTCCCCTCTGATAACAGCCTTCATGGCTGCCCATTGCGTGGCCCGGGTAGTGTCTGTGTTGTCGTTATGGGATTGAAACTCTTGAATCACCTTCTCAATGCGAGCAACCACTTCCTTTCTGTGCAGCAGTGTGTCTCGGAGGCGCCACGTCCGAGGGTGGGGAGCCGTCGGAGGCACACTCAGCAGGACCTCAACCGGGGCATGGTCAGAGAGGGAGATCACTCCTATCTCCGAACTCGAGGCTAGCGTTTTCACCGGGGCGGTAACTAAGAGGTGGTCCAGCCGCGCGTATGTCTTATGGGCATGGGAATAATACGAATATTCCCTTTCAGTCGGGTGTAGAAGTCGCCACAGATCCAGGAGGTCCACCTCCTCTAGCTGGGCCTTACGGTCCGCGGATAGCTCTCCGACTTGAGGGGAGCGTTGCGCCGACCTATCCATTGCGGAGTCAAAGACAATATTAAAGTCCCCCCCGAGTATGATGTGTCGATCCTGGGTAGAGGTGACCTCCTCGATTGCCGCCTGTAGAAAGCGGTCCTGCCGTTCATTGGGGCTGTACAGGGACCCGATCGTAAATAGAAGACCCCCTATCCTAAACCGATAAGCCAATAATCTACCTTTTTGTTCAGTGAATTTGTGGAGAATCTCCCCCTTGAAGTGTCGCGCCACCAGAATCGCCACCCCAGCCGTCTTTGTAGTGCAAGAGGAAAAGAATTGCGAAGGGAATTTTCGCGATCGAAGTCTGTGTGTGTCTTGTGATAATAAGTGCGTCTCTTGTAGGAGACAAATATCAGCCTGAGTGTTCTCTAAGAGCGAAAGGACAGCCCTCCTCTTAACGGGATTATTCAAACCCCGCACATTCAGGGTTACAACCTTAAACGTGGCAGGAGGCATGAACAACAGCACAGCAAAAAGCTACAGGGCCCCCACCCGGCAGAGGCGGCAAAACAGAGGCACTATCTGGCATGGTGTGGAGCCAAGCAACAAGTAAGGAGCAGGGACACAAAGAGCCGCAGATGAGGTATCTACCATAGATCAAACAGACCATCCAGGGACTCACCACCCGCCAGGAATTCCTCACAGATCTCTCCATCCCATGCAAGCCCACATTCAAATCAGGTGGACAGGCCAGGCCACAAACACCATAGCAAAGTGGAAGCAAACCAAGAAACATAGGCATTGCTAGGACGACTAAAAAACCCCCATGTGCACTGGACGACCCTCCCTCCCCACTTCCAACTCCCAACCCCCCCAACCGTCCCCAGTCTACCCCAACAACCCCCCCTCCCCCAGTCCCCTCCCTCAACCGGGACTGGTTCAACAACCCTAATCCCATCCCTTCTCACCCCCCCGAGAACCTTGCAAACCCAGTGTCCCAGTCCGGTCCTTATCGGACAAGCCTGCGGAAAGTCAAACAAGTGGACGTCCAGCCACCACGCATCTCTCCGTTCCCCCCTCCCCCCCAGACCCCCAAACCTGTAGCTCCATGATAGCGATGTCGATCTCCCCCCGGAGTTCACTTTAAGCTGTCAGCGCCACTACCATCGTCGCAGGATCATCCGCCCTTTCCTGCGTGGCGGCGCCAGACTCCACTAGGGCCGCAGGAGAGCCCGGTCGTGTCGAAGAAGTAGATGATTGTCGGCCGGGGATCGTCTGCCATCCGTCCCTGGTGACACGGCTCCGGCGGGGTGTGTGCGTACCGTCCTCAGTGGCGGTGATCCCCAGAACCCCACACGTGTCCTGAAGGGAGCGCAACTGGTGCAAAGTGCCATTCCACCTAAAAATGAGCCGGAAAGGATGACCCCATGAATACTGAGTTCCATGCTCCCTGAGAAAGTCAGTCGCAATTTTAAAAGCTTTGCGCTTCTGCAGGGTTGTTGCAGCCAGATCTTGGTACAGAGCCACTCGGTGGCCCCGGAACTCCAGGGCGGGTCTTCTCCGAGCCTCCCGTAGTATCCGCTCCTTCAGGGGGTAGTCAGGCAAGAAGGCCAAGATATCGGGGGGGGGCGCTGAAGTCCGGCGCTGCAGGCCTACTCTGTGCGCCCTGTCTATCCGGATAGGAAAGTCAGCCGGTTCCCCCAGTACCTCTCGGAACAGTTCCCCAAGGTATGCAACTACATCCTCCCCTTCCTCTCGGGACGGAACTCCCCGGACACGGATGTTGTTCCTCCTGGAACGATTTTCCAGGTCCTCCGAGTGCGATTGCAGGTCAATGTGTTGTTCTCGGAGTCGGATGACCTCCTGCTGCAACTGTGTGATTTCATCGTCCCTAGCATGTCCCGCTTCTTCCACTGTGGACACTCTGTCACCCAGACCGTCCACCTCCCTCCGTATCTCGCGGACCTCACTTGCGACCTCCTGCTTGAGCGTCTGAAAGTCTTCCCTCAATGTGCTGAAAAGGGACTCCAGGAAGGATCTCGTAACCGGTGGTTCTCCTCCGCTCGCTCCCTGAGAACCACTCGGGTGGGGAGGGGATGGCTGTCCCCGGTCCTGTCTCGCATTGCTCCGGTTCAGCATCTCAGGTAGCGTGCGGTCCCCCTTCCGGGATCCCCTGTTGCTCGACATGCTTGCCACCACGGTGCGCCTCTCGGAAAGTCAATAGACCAACCCCCGTTGCGGTTTAGGAACCGAGCTAGTGGTCTCTGGCACGATCTGTGGGGCCGAGCCGCTCCACTGGCCGCCCCTCCGGGGTCCACAACACCAATCAGCCCGGCGCTGCTCTTCGGCCTCAGGTTCGGCGTCACCAGCGCTCCTGCGGGGTCTCCCTCTTAGCTAGGCCGCAGCAGGCCCTCAGGGACCGTGTGGAGGTCGCGGTAATGTCCGGCCCCTGCGCCGCCTCACAGTCCGATCCAATACGCCGCCAGAGGCTCCCCCGAAGTAAGGGACCGACCGTCCCAGTGCCAAGTTGGCCGGGGTCAATGGCGACCAATAGCTCTGCGTCTCAGCCTCCCAGCTTCCGGTCCCTCGTAGCGCCCAGGGGCCTCAGCCGCGACTCTCCCCTCCGGCGACCCCCAGCTGCCTGACTCACTGCAGGGTCCCCTGGGGACCCAGGGGATCAGCTCCGTGTGCCGTAGTCCCGACCGTTGGGCTGGGGGCCCACCGTCGTGCTGTGCCTCCGAGGCCCGGGGTGCAGGTAGGCGTCTTCCTCCCCGGCCTCAGCCCAGGCCCGACTCGCCTGCGGCCTGGTGCTTTGATGCCCCGCCGATGGGGCTGCGCTGGGTGCGATCAGTGCCGGGAGCAGCGGGATCCACCCCTGGACAGTGCAGAGAGACCCCTTGTGCCTACCGGACCGCCAATGGGATTGCCGGTGGTCCGCAGCCTCCCGATCGGCCGCCGCCGATCGTCAACTAGGCCCGCAGTAGGCCCCAAAGCCGGCCGCTTGCGTAGGTCCGAGTCCGGCCCTCCCCGCGTCCCAGAGTGCAGCGGGCTCCACACTCCGGCAGCCGGGCCCTCCGCTTCAGGCTTCCCCTCTCCCCTCCGCACAAAGTCCTGACTTGCCTCCGGGGGTCCGCCGCCCAATCGTGCACTCCGTTCAATCGGGGAGACAGTCTCCGCCGGGCAGGGAGAGAACTCCGCACCAGCTCACCGCCATCTTGTTCCTCGGGGGGCGGGGTAGGTGTTTCGCAGGCGCCACCGGCGCCGAGTGTCCGTGGCCGGTTCCCGGACCCCCCGCAATGGTTTACTCAGCGTCCCCTGGCTGGGCGGTCCCTCGCGGCGACCGCAGCTCCGCTGTGCACCACCTCGGCATGGGCAAGAGGCCCGGGCTCCCGTCAGTGCTGATCCGGCGCCAGGCGCTCCGACCTCCGCCAGAATATGCGCCGCTGTGTTTTTCCGGTGCGTTCGGGAGAATGCCGATTCCCCCGCACTTGCAGCTGTACTTTGTGGCTCCGGGGGGGAGAAAGTAGCTGGAAATAGGGCTTGGGGCCTCGGTGGGGATCAGGAGCTCCGGAGCGCACGTCCTCCTACTCCTCCATCTTGGCCACGCCCCCTACATCCTGCTTTTAGCCAGATATTTTTCTCTTCCTCATCAGCTTCTTCCTGCATTTGCCTCACTTCCTGCCAAGTGTCAACTACATTAGTTAGCATTAAAGGACTTGAAACATGCTCTTTCTCCCGGACTGATCTACCTCAAAAGTGGCTTCAAGCACACACTCTTCTCCCTCTCTCAGGCACGGTCAGAAACTTTCACCCAACTGACTTCCACCTTCTTCTCGCAGCCAATATTGGGAACTCACATTCACTCTAGGTGATCTGTTTACCGGTTCGACTCCACTGAATCCTGTCTCTGCACTGTATCTCTGTTGATTTATACTGTGTGGAAGTGGCGGTTGTGGCACCTGACTTTGCTGAGTAACTATCTGCTGCTGTTGCGGTTGCTGTAGAATTATCTCATTCTGCACCTGTGGATTCAATTATGTATTTTCTGGATTAACTCTTGATGGATACTTACATTCTTTCTTCCATTGCCCTATCCTGCTGCAATTATGACAAGGGAACTTTTTCTTAAGCTTATCTATATTCCCTACTAATTTTGTCTTTGGGAAATTCCCTTTTAATTTTCCTTGATTTGCATCAGCATTTGTAATTTCCAATTGTGCTACTTGGTGTTCTGCTACCTTCACTTGTGCCCACATGGCCTTTTCTTTTAATTTCTTTTGTTTAACATCAATTTCTTCACTACAATATTTGGCTTTTCTCAAGACATCATCCACAGATCCTGACTGCCATCCAATCATATTATGCCTGATCATGTCTCCATTTCTGGTCTTAATCCATATACAAATCGATATATAAAATGACTCATATCCTTTTCACTCAGCTCTTCATATCCACTGTATTGTTTGAATACCAATAATGATCTTTCATAAATGGAATGTACAGATTCCTTTAGTTCCTGTGTAGTTCTGTCTATTTTAACCCAATCTGTCTCTTTTGGTGTCATTTTATTCTTTAAAAATACTATCACTTGTTCATATTTTCGCATTTCTTCAGGTATCGGGCACCTGTCACTTTGTCTCGAGGATACACCTCTCTCGGCCAATCTATAGATATTTTACATTCAGTCCACAAGTCTGCTGGCACAACTATGTCAAATAATCCATCCAAATCAACCCACAGTACTTTTGAAACCTTTACAAATCGATCTACTTGTCGATACAACTCTACCAGTTTCTTTCTCAATCTGGGAAAATCATTCCTAAATAATAAAATATCCTGTCTACTCCATTGAACATGTACATGTCCTCCTCCTGGTATTTCTCTCATCGGAAACTCATTTGCCACTATCTCTTTTTCTTGAACTGGAAACGCTAATGTAGATTTGTCACTAGTCTCCTCTCTTTTCTTTGCCCATTTCACTCTCCATTTATTCACATCTCCCTATCTCTGTAACAAAACTATTAATTCTTTTATTTGGGTTAACCTTTCTGCAGTATTCATGTTTTCAATGTCTTTTTCTGAAAAATCTACTCTGTAGGATTTCTGCAGCGTTTTATTCTTTTTCAAATTCATTTGCTAGCCCTTCCAATTGATCATGTACAGATTTTGCTTTCCATGTAATGCTTTTATACATGAACATAAGTTCATCATCTTGGTATGTTTTTAGCCTTTTTGTCCCGATTGTTCAAATAATCAATTCTTCCATATCAACTTTTAATCTTGCTACGTCCAGTACTTTAGGTTCATGCTCTTTTATTTTCAAAGTCTTAATCTAATCACTTAATTCCTTTTGTGAGGGTCCTACAGGAGTTTGAATCAAGTCTATTTTCTCTATGTTTTTTTTTCAGGTGTTGCAAAGCCAGATTCTGCTCCGGTTGCATACCTATATGGTAAACTCTGGTTAAAAGTTAAATCTGGCAGATTTACATTATTTGTTCGTCTAATTTCTGACAAATCTGGATAAATGTTTTCTTTAAGTTTTTGGAGACTCTGTTGTAAAGGAATTGTCAAACTTGGTTCTTTTATTCTCTGAGTTTCAAATACTGGAATTTCAGGTCCTATCATTACTGGAACTGTCACTGCTTCTATGTTTTTAGTAAGTTCCTGTATATTTTCTGTCAATGCATTTGTAGTTCGTATATATTCAGCAGTACTGGCTTGTTTTTCAACATGTTTTTCTGCACTACTTAAGGGCAATTATCTCCTTTGCAAACTCTTTTTGTCTTAGGCTCCGTGGTGTTATGCTCCACTCTCCAAGCCTTTTTACTTGAACTTTTTCTCAATGGAATTTCATCTTCACTGTCATCTGTTTCACTTTCAGTGTCTTCTACAGTTTAATTTATGATAATTTTCACAACGTCTTTTTCTTTTTCAGAGTTAATTTTCCCTTTAGATAGTTCTTTCACCCCGTTAGGAACATTTCCATAGCTGGTACTTGGAATCTCATCCTCTTCGTGAGCTGTTTCCGCTTTTCCAGTGTCAGGATTTTCGTTCCTGCTTTCAGAGCTTCCAGACTGTCCTTCAGAATTTTCTTTTTCACCAGTGTTATTTTCTCCTTGCTCAGTGTCCTTACTGGTGTCTGTCTTTACCAATTCTCGATCTTCAGATTGATCTTCAGAATTCGGTACTTCAAAAGTTTCTCCTTCTACTTCAGATGCAGAGCTAGTATCTGATACTTCTAGATGTCGACGTTCCTGTCAATCTTCTGTATCTGGATTTTTCTCTGGTTCAACTTCAGAGTCAGAGTCAGTTGTACTTTTGCCTTCCTCGTTTATATTTTCTGGTTCAGGCACACAATTGTGTGGCTTGCATGCACCCATCTTTTTAATCCTGCACATTTCACTGCAGTGGTGCTCACTAATATAACCTGTCTCGGCCTCTGCCAACGAGGTACCAAGCAGTTTCTTCTGCGGTGTACTTTAATTCGCACCCAGTCTCCAGGAACTAGATCATGAGCTGGATTTTTCTCTTTAGTGTTTGATTCAGTTCACACCTGATTGAACACAGAAGTCACCACATCAGACATGTTTTTGCAGTAATCCAGTATGATGTCATCATTAATTGTCAGCAATTTATCAACTGGTACAAATGCTAGCCTCATCACCCTGCCCATCAAGACCTCATGTGGACTCAGTCCAGTTTTCCTGTCAGGAATGCTCCTTAATGTCATCAAAACAAGTGGCAAGGCATCAGGCCACTTTAGTCCTGTTGCTAGACACATTTTTGCAATCCTATTTTTAATTGGTCCATTTACTTGCTCAACCACTCCTGAAGCCTCAGGTCGGCAAGCACAATGCAATCTCTGACGAATGTCCAGTGCTTAACATACCATTTGCATGAGTTTATTCTGGAAATGTGGGCCACGATCAGTTTCAATGGTCACTGGAAAACCGAATCTCGGTATTACTTCCCTTAGAAGTAATTTTGCAACAGTTAGCCTATCATTCCTTCTTGTGGGGAAAGCTCCTACCCATCAGGAGAACAGACAGATTATTACCAAAACATATCTGACTTGGTTACATGGCGGAAGCTCAATAAATTCCAACTGCATTTGTGTAAATGGACCTCCCTCCAGTCCTATGGTTCCCAAACTTACAATTGTTCTTCTGTTTGGATTGAACTGTTGGCACACTAAGCATCTCTGGCACAAACTCCCACCTATCATCCTGAACTTGGGATTGTACCACGTCTGTCTGAATAAGCGAAGCATGGCATCTCTCCCAATATGAGCTTGACCATGGTACATTCGGGCCATGTTTGAAATCATGCTATCGGGCATTACTCATCTTTCATCTTTGTAAACCCAGATTTCATCTTCCTCTCTTTGTCTACATCCTGCTTTTAGCCAGATATTTTTCTCTTCCTCATCAGCTTCTTCCTGCATTTGCCTCACTTCCTGCCAAGTGTCAACTACATTAGTTAGCATTAAAGGACTTGAAACATGCTCTTTCTCCCGGACTGATCTACCTCAAGAGTGGCTTGAAGCACACACTCTTCTCCCTCTCTCAGGCACGGTCAGAAACTTTCACCCAACTGACTTCCACCTTCTTCTCGCAGCCAATATTGGGAACTCACATTCACTCTAGGTGATCTGTTTACCGGTTCGACTCCACTGAATCCTGTCTCTGCACTGTATCTCTGTTGATTTATACTGTGTGGAAGTGGCGGTTGTGGCACCTGACTTTGCTGAGTAACTATCTGCTGCTGTTGCGGTTGCTGTTGAATTATCTCATTCTGCACCTGTGGATTCAATTATGTATTTTCTGGATTAACTCTTGATGGATACTTACATTCTTTCTTCCATTGCCCTATCCTACTGCAATTATGACAAGGGAACTTTTTCTTAAGCTTATCTATATTCCCTACTAATTTTGTCTTTGGGAAATTCCCTTTTAATTTTCCTTGATTTGCATCAGCATTTGTAATTTCCAATTGTGCTACTTGGTGTTCTGCTACCTTCACTTGTGCCCACATGGCCTTTTCTTTTAATTTCTTTTGTTTAACATCAATTTCTTCACTACAATATTTGGCTTTTCTCAAGACATCATCCACAGATCCTGACTGCCATCCAATCATATTATGCCTGATCATGTCTCCATTTCTGGTCTTAATCCATATACAAATCGATATATAAAATGACTCATATCCTTTTCACTCAGCTCTTCATATCCACTGTATTGTTTGAATACCAATAATGATCTTTCATAAATGGAATGTACAGATTCCTTTAGTTCCTGTGTAGTTCTGTCTATTTTAACCCAATCTGTCTCTTTTGGTGTCATTTTATTCTTTAAAAATACTATCACTTGTTCATATTTTCGCATTTCTTCAGGTATCGGGCACCTGTCACTTTGTCTCGAGGATACACCTATCTCGGCCAATCTATAGATATTTTACATTCAGTCCAAAAGTCTGCTGGCACAACTATGTCAAATAATCCATCCAAATCAACCCACAGTACTTTTGAAACCTTTACAAATCGATCTACTTGTCGATACAACTCTACCAGTTTCTTTCTCAATCTGGGAAAATCATTCCTAAATAATAAAATATCCTGTCTACTCCATTGAACATGTACATGTCCTCCTCCTGGTATTTCTCTCATCGGAAACTCATTTGCCACTATCTCTTTTTCTTGAACTGGAAACGCTAATGTAGATTTGTCACTAGTCTCCTCTCTTTTCTTTGCCCATTTCACTCTCCATTTATTCACATCTCCCTATCTCTGTAACAAAACTATTAATTCTTTTATTTGGGTTAACCTTTCTGCAGTATTCATGTTTTCAATGTCTTTTTCTGAAAAATCTACTCTGTAGGATTTCTGCAGCGTTTTATTCTTTTTCAAATTCATTTGCTAGCCCTTCCAATTGATCATGTACAGATTTTGCTTTCCATGTAATGCTTTCATACATGAACATAAGTTCATCATCTTGGTATGTTTTTAGCCTTTTTGTCCCGATTGTTCAAATAATCAATTCTTCCATATCAACTTTTAATCTTGCTACGTCCAGTACTTTAGGTTCATGCTCTTTTATTTTCAAAGTCTTAATCTAATCACTTAATTCCTTTTGTGAGGGTCCTACAGGAGTTTGTATCAAGTCTATTTTCTCTTTGTTTTTTTTCAGGTGTTGCAAAGTCAGATTCTGCTCCGGTTGCATACCTATATGGTAAACTCTGGTTAAAAGTTAAATCTGGCAGATTTACATTATTTGTTCGTCTAATTTCTGACAAATCTGGATAAATGTTTTCTTTAAGTTTTTGGAGACTCTGTTGTAAAGGAATTGTCAAACTTGGTTCTTTTATTCTCTGAGTTTCAAATACTGGAATTTCAGGTCCTATCATTACTGGAACTGTCACTGCTTCTATGTTTTTAGTAAGTTCCTGTATATTTTCTGTCAATGCATTTGTAGTTCGTATATATTCAGCAGTACTGGCTTGTTTTTCAACATGTTTTTCTGCACTATTTACACTTTATCGTTCATTCATTTGCCTGGGGGTACCAGTAACTCTTGCTTCTGTCATTAGAGTATTCGGATTATGTCTTTCTTCGACTCTTTCTGGTACATCTTTAAAATAAGAAAATTGTTTTGGAGTATCATTTATTCTCTCATCTACAATTGGAGCATTAGGTGTAGTCCATAAAGAACCTGGTTGATATGGTGGCGGTCTCCTATTTAATATTTCTTCTTACACAGCATCCTCCGATTCACTGTCTCCATACCTTTCATTTCCTGTTTCTATATTTTTCTTCTTTTTTGTGCATTTCCGCCCATCACCATCATCCACTAATCTGACCGGAAGCATGCCATCACACATATCAGCATTTCTCCATCTACGCATTCGATCCTCATGTGTGTCTCCCCATCAATTTCGAAATCTTCCACTTGGTCTGATATGCCCTCTCAATCTTTCACTTTCTAATTCATGCATCTCATCTTTCCATTCCACTAAAGCTTCAAACTGAGTCGGTCTGGGTCTTGGTTCAAGATCCATCATCTTTTCTCTCAAATTTTGCAAAACTGCCAAATCAAATGGTCCTCCCTCTGGAAAAGCTAGTACACCATCATTCTTAGTGTATCTTGCCCAATTCTCGAACCAAACACACGTATGGTAACCATATTTTGACAACATATAGGAAGCAGGCGTTTTTGGAGGAGGAAGTAACTTTCCCTCTCTTGTGACTATCTCCTTGTCTTTCACAAACACACTTTTTAATTTCTTAAACCATGAAGGTTTCTTCCTTTCCTCTCCGTAATAGTAATCAATTTTTCTGTAAATTCTCTGTCTTTCAAAAGATCGCGCACTTCCTAATTGCTGTTCCGTAACACCAACCTATCACAGCGCGGTTTACACTAACGTACCAATTAAAACAAGATACGTCCCCTTAGTGCTTAACCAATAGTATTGCTGTTTTTCGTGATGAACCAATCAACTCCTACTCTGTCTTGGTCACGAGGACCAATCCCAGCGCGGCACTTTTGACTTCACCAGCGCTCCGGCCTCTGCAGCGCCGACTGACCCCTCCTTTAAAGGATTTTTCAAGAAGCTGTATTTACAAGATATTCAACTAAATTGGTTAGTAACTTACATAAAACAACTCCATTCGTCTGTTTCGCTAAGCAAAGTGATAGATTTTCGCAATTATTCGAGTAATCTGAACTTTTGGTAGACAAGCTTACCTCTTCTCTACCACAGAATTTTACATTCGCCAATAAAGCAGCGCTTGCCTCTGACTTTACCCTTCTCACAAGCTCGGGTTAAGCTCTACTACTCTCTCAGCAGTAAGTTTTAAATCAGGATATGCAGTGATCCCTGTACTTGAAAGCCAAGATTTTATAGACTGTTCTCGCTATACATTTATCCTTTCACATGTAGTGTTCCTAAACAGTGTATGTGATGATACCACCGCAGTATACGACGATACTACATTTTTGAAACAGACTATGCGATGTGCGACTTCACTTGTCACACTTCCTCTGCCTACAGACAGAGTAACTAGCTTCACGCAATACTCGGAAGCCTTTTCAGGACTACATATAACATAATACGAACTCAACAGATGTTAGTCATAATCAAAAACTCTTATATGACACTTTATACATAATCGTAGCTAATTCTATAGCAACCAATGCTCTGCTACCAAGAAAATTACTGATGCAGCGCTTACCCGGAAATAATTTCTAATACCATAACAACTTTCCCTGAAGTACAAAATCATACATATACTCGACAGTGGGGCCCATGACACCGCAAGTCACTCATAAAACACTTCGACCCTACTTCATGGTTCGGTGAAATTCAAAGGAAAAGCTGCTGTATTATGGTGGAGTATTTAAAACTAAAAAAACTGAATATTTATACTATTTACACCTGCAGTCTAGATAAGTTTACCATGGTTTTCATTTAATCGCAACATTTTATTTAGACACACCACCACTGAGATCAATGGATCTGCTAGTAAAAAATTAGGCGTAGGAAAACAAATTTTTATTAAGAGCAAATGCAACATGTCTAAAGTTTATTCACTTTATTTCTTTATTTTAAAAAAAACGAAATTTAAAGAATAAGAATTTAAAATTCCAGTCAGTTTGCTTCATTTATTTAAGAAAACTCTGAAATAGAATTTTTTTTCATTTATTTTATAAGTCAAACATTAGCAAAAAACAGATAGTTCCCAAATATTCATTTATTCTCCTAACTTTCCTAACTATACCCTCAACTAAAGTGCATCTCCCTGTAGAAAGAAATAGAAAAATTATTCAGAGTCTTAGATCTCAGGTAAATCAGCATTCCAGAAGCATCTCTGGAAGAAATTGAAGAGAAGTTTTTTCTTCAGTAAAATCAGCACTTTTTATACCTTTTTCATTAGCTCTATCTATCGAAAAATGTCACTTTCTGCCTAAATTCGAGTTCTGATTGGACAATTTTGGGGTGGATGAGCATCATCTTGTCATCACATTATTACTTTTTTTTCGGTCCACAAATTTCTAATGGGTCCTTTGTTTTGGCCCAAGTCCGACCTAGACCTGTTCTCTACTCTTAACTTTAGCATGTATTCCCACGTTCTGAACCACTGTGCTCATCGTTTTGGCAGCCATCTATACTTCCAGGCCTTTCTGTCCTTGAACCGTAGTCACTCCGGGTACAGGCAGCTCGCATTCAGACTCGGACTTTTGCGCGCGCATTCGTGCTTCTTTTGTGACCACAATAATCGAGAGACTCCATTTTCTTTTAGGTCTCACGAATCAAATATGGGAACTATCATAGAAACAAACACAAACGAACATTCATTTTGAATATTTCAACCCTTCTGTTTACCACTCCCCTTTCTAAGGTTTTCCTATTAGTATTTACCTAGCAAGTAGCCACGCTTAAGCGTAATATACTCACTTATCCTTTCGTTTTGCCACAAAATACATAAACAAAAAGCACATTTATGCTGCATTCCGTTAACTTAAAGCTGCTTATTAGTTTAAGACATGACGGATTGACAAAATTAGGTGATTATAATTGCAACATAAGCATAATTAGTTTCCCACGTGTGTCTGTGTAGGTGCAATTTTTATTTTAGGTTGATTCATTTCATGCATCACTCAGTTAGTTCAAATTATGGTTATGGAAATATGACTTTGCAAGGGGTACGCAAAAATTTGTTTTTCCACCTTGCTCTATCGGAACGACAGCACGGAAAAATGGTATGGCAATGTACATGAATGGCTGAGGCTCATAGATTATGTTTTCTTAGTGTGGGAGGGGAATGAACTGGAACTGAATCTGTTTATTGACTTGTTGAATGATAACAATGTAAATTTGAAATTTACAAGAAATTACAGCAAGGAAACTATAGACTTCTTAGATTTAAAACTATCAGTAGAAGAAGGAAAGATCAGCACTAACCTGTTTAGAAAAAAGACCGCAGGGAACTCTATCCTTCATGGAAGCAGTAGCCACCCACCCAGTTTTAGGTGGGGGATCACGTACAGTGAGTTCCTCCGAGCACAGAGAAACTACAGTACCCCAACAGCATACAGACAGACCACAAGAGACATGAAAGCCAGATTCAGGGAGAGAGACTATCTCATAAAAGCTTTAAAATAAGTGGAAGCAAGAGCAAAATAACCACAAAGAGTAGATCCAATGCTTAGACCCACAGCACTAGCTGACAAAAAACAGGGAGGTTCTGAACCGGTACGCTTTTTTCAAGATACAGCAGTCAGGCAGCACATCTGTGCAAGATTCTGAAAGACAATTCGGGGATCTTAAGGCAGGACCCCATACTGAGGAACAAAATAGGACCCAACCCCTCTATAATATACAGGAGGAGTACCTCACTGAGGGAGATTTTGGTACACAGCCACCTGCAAGCCAAGGAGTCTAATTGGCTCCAACAAGCTAAAGGCTTTTGTAGATGTGGTAACTGCAAGGCATGCAGACATAGTGAGAATGTAACATAGACCACACTCAGACTAGTTAAAGCCACATGGAAAATTCCCAAGTTCATAACATGTCAAACCGAATTTGTGGTTCACGTCATAGTTTGTCCCTGCAACTTAAGGTATATTGGCTCCACCACATTTCCAGTGATGAAAAGAATTCTCAAGCACTGGAGAGCAATAACAAACAAAGACCATATTTACAGCACTGCAGACACTTCACAGCCAAACACAATAAGGATTGGACCAAAGCTAAACTCTTTGGACTTGACAGTATAAACCTGAACCCCAGAGGCGGTAACAGGTTGGGAGCTCTATGTAGACTGGAGTCACTGTTCATTTTGCAAGCAGGCAGCAAATTCCCTGAAGAGTTAATTTTAGATGAAGAAATGCATTCTCATTTATGATAGCCCACACCACCAGCAAAATTTGAACTTACATTACACACCCATTCCCCTCCTTCCCCCTTGTCCCCACACACCAGCTCACCCTTTCCCACCAGTCTCACAAATGTTAATAGTCTCACGAACCTTAGTTGCAACCTTATAGGATGTTTTGAATCGTATAATCAGAAGACTGTAATGTTTGTTACAATGTTGGTACAGTAAATAAGGCAAAATAGTGTAATGTTTGTAGGATGGCTTCCAAGACATTGCATAAAACGCATGTGCTTCTACTCTTCCTTACAGGGGGACAACGTGGATGGCGTTTGAGGAATGCACATACCAGGAATTAATTTATGAGCACCCTGAGTGGAAGATCGAGCCAGCGATTCAGCACTCATTGATAGTTTAAACCTTAGCCAAACCATAGGGCACACACAATGCACTATACACATCATATTGACTGCTAATTAGGTACTAAACCTACAATTATCTAGGACAATAGACTAGACTACCACACATTGCGTCACAAACATGCACTTGGTTAGGATGCCAGATGAAAACAACAAGGACCCCCTGGGTAGTTATAGTATATAGACTCCTAGGGCAGGGTAACAACTGGTGTGAAAAAAATCCTAGGACGTCTAGGAGGACAGTGTGAACAATCAAGTTAGATCAGTGGTCAAGAAGGAATAATCGAAAGATTAACAGTGTTTATATGAAATATATATTTTTAATCAGTATTATTAAAAATCATATTGTGTATGACTAAGAAGTCAAACCATATGATAAGGGTAAAAGATGCTTCAATTACATACAGTTTTAATAAACATATAACATGAAACTCATATTCAATACAGTGAAATTTATACACAAAAATACACGTAATAAGTCAAATAATAAAAAAAGAGCATAAAAACTCGACGCGCGTTTCGGCAGTGAACAGCCTTCTTCAGGAGACACAGAATAAGTCCTGAAAATACATACATAAAAGAAAAATATATATTAAAATATAATCCATATATATATAATCTTTAATTAGCCTATCAGCTAATATATAGTCGGTGCAAATGGCTAAAAAACATGTTAAACAATATCAACATATCAAAACGACATTCCTTACTATCTAACTGACCATACTTCACGATTTGTTCACTCATTGCCAATGATTAGCAGAATGGTATCTGGCGATTGTACAGTATCTGACTCAGCAGGAACTGATCACAGATTGATCGTTTGAAACAGGCCCCGTCATATATTACAGAAAAAAACACAACTGATGACATCATCATTGACAGCCATATGTTTGCTATATTCAAAATTTACATTTCGCCACCCCATTAGTGGTGGTTGTAGATATATGATAGAATGACTCCTCATACATATTTAGAGAGAATATAAAAAAGCTCTCAGTACATGATAAATTACTTACAACATTCGATGCTCTATCCGTGCAGTAACAGTGATGGAAGGTGAAATCCTCTGCAATTTTTGATAAGAATAGTATGGTTTAAAGGTGGAAGTAGTCCTAGTAATAAAAGAAGGGACATAACTGAGAGGGGAACAAAGCTAGAATGAATTTATTAAAAGTCGAGCCAAATGGGTCAAATACACTGAGCAAGACATGTGGATGGCCCTGCAGTTTCGAGAGATGAACCATAATATGGAAAGCAAAGAATGGATGGGGATTTTCAGTGTATGGGAGCCTATGGGATGTACCACATTTAGTTACTAACTATTTGTTTAAATGGCCATCGTTATATAATTACCTGGTCTCCACGTTAGTATTCTATAAGTATAGAATGGTACTAAGAATACGCGATGTCTTGGACAGGGGCAGCAAGCTCATTCCTGTTCCAGGTGTTGCTTTATCTAACTTCCAAGCACACTCTCATGGCTGGTAGATGGGCGAAAGCGGGCGATATAAAAAAGAAAGAGAATATCGAGCGGAGGCTAATCAATAACCTGTGTATATATATATATATATATGGTAAAAAGTACATATTAATCTGACCCAACTCAGTTATAGTATATTGTTTGGAAGCGCAATATAAATATCTGAATATTTCCAGATGGAGCAGGCAATGTATATAGCGCAGAGGTGAATTGTTCTAAAAACGTTGATAGCAGTATTGCTGGTAATACAAATAAAAAAGAGGACAGGAAATAATGTAAGAGGTAGGGGGACATGAGCTTGCTGATTGCTAGTGATATCTTGGTTATTGCAGACTATATCCATCTATTGGATTATGTAGTAAAGAGGATTCTAGATGTCTTAGTTACCTTTGAAATATACGAGTTGTAAATGGTATCAATCTCGGTGCATATCGCCAGGTATTGATGTCTTGAAGGAAAGTTAAAAAGACGTCTCTGCAAATAGAGTCACGGTTGAGGGTCAGTTCGGATCTTACTACGTGATAAAGTATAATGCAAAAATTCTATGAGCACCCAGCGAAACGGGATTCTTACCTTGAGTGAGTAGACGATAAACGGACAGCAGGATGGTGCTGCTCCGACGCTCGTGGTGTGGGGACCCGACCTCCACACGAATAGAAGATAGCCGCCGGATAATTGGTATCCGATTTAAAGGGAATTCTTGGCGCGAAAATACCGGCGTCGCTACTGATGCCGATAGATCTAAAGGAAGGACTACTAGGGAGACAGAAGTCCTAAGCGTGTCCCAATCTAAAATGGCGCATAAACACTCTTGAGTTTTCAATCATTTTCGAGTTCTTAATCATTTCTAGTATAATATCGGTTCCCTATTTAATGGGTGTATAACTTTTATAGAGCCAGGTCTTATCAGGCACAATAGTGAGTTTATTGGAACGATTTCATAAAAATAAAAAATGGTCCACTCCGGTCAGTGATGTTGGTCCTATTTATCATTAGATATACATCTATAGGGTGAACATATATCTATATATAGAAATGGGGGGCTAGTATGAAAGGAACATAACTTACTACATATGCTTATCATTACTGATGCCGGTTAGTTTAAAGGTAGGACTAAGTGGAAGAGGGTGGTTCTACATGTATCCTAATTCAAGATGGTGCTTAAAAACACTCGAGATATCATTCCATAGAACAAAGCGTCTCCATTCATCGGATATATATGAGGTTTATTGGTCTGAATATTGTACATACTACTAGTTATTCAAGAGCCCCCAGGGTTTATAATGTTATAAAACCCAACAATCATTTAAATTAGGACAGATCCAATATGGCTCTTTATTATTGGTCATGTCTATCAATAGATATATATGTGTGTATCAAGTATATATATAAAAAAAGACCAACGCGGAGGAGTGATATAGCTCTCTAAATATGTTAGCCGATTCCTAGTTAGTAACATTAAATGATTATATGATATTGGTCATGTCTTTCATAAGATCAATATATGTAAGATAGACGCATCTGTATTAAGAAAAACCGGCGTAAGGGAGATATAGCTTTCTAAATAGGTCCAAACAATCTTGGTTTATGACAAAATTCACAGGAAAGTGACACAGCAAACTAACTTAGAGGTAACTCAAAACAGGGTACTAAAGGATGGCATTCTCCCAGGGAATTTCGGCATTAAGGCCCTTCTTGAAAGTTCCCAGGGAGAAAATCCAAAAAACCTCCCTTTTCTTTCTGACTTGATCACCACCTTTGTTATTTGGGAGTCTAATTTTTTCCAAAATGCGCCACTTAAAGTCATCTGGAGCATGGCGGTTTTCATTAAAATGTTTCACTAAAGGGGCTAGTTGTTTATTGGTACGAATAGCTGACCTGTGTTCTGTAAGCCTGGTTTGGACCGATCTGGAGGTTTCGCCTACATAACCAAGCTGGCATGGGCACAAAATAAAATAGATACAGTTCGTAGTTTTGCAGTTCCACATGTCTTGGGCAGAGGTCCGACAGCCATTATGTTCAAAAAACTCACCTTCAATGATGTTACTGCAGGATTTACAAGATGAGCATTTGACAGTGCCTCTAACAGGAAAGTTGTTACTGATTGATCTTTGCAAGAATTCTGATTGTACATTACTTGTCGTGAAGCGAGAATGTACTATAAGATCTTTGAGATTTTTGTTTCTCTTATGTGCAAAGATAGGCTTATCTAATTTACTACTGGTGGGGTTTGAATTAAGGATATGCCAATTTGAATTGACAATATGTCTAACTGTATTGTCAAGAGTGGAATGTTTTGTGATACATACCAGTTGATCATTGGTTGCGGGTGGCTTTGTTCTCAGGAGGTGGTCGCGATCGTAGAATCTCGCTCGTTTATACGAGTCTCGGACCAACCTATGCGGGTACCCCCTATTTAGAAATTTCTGTCTCATAATTTTGGCCTGGATATCAAAGTCTGCTAGATTCGAACAATTTCTCCTGACTCGGAGAAATTGGGAAAAGGGGATACTCTCTCTTTGGCACCGTGGGTGGAAACTCTTGAAATGAAGAAGAGTATTTCTCGCTGTCGATTTAATGAACAAATCAACAATGAGTTTATTGTTTTGGTTCTTAATGATTATATCTAAGAATTCGACCTGTATGTCGCTATATTGAGCAGTGAATTTAAGGTTCACATCTGTCAGATTAATCCATTCAAGAAATTCATGGAGAGAATCTCTCCCATTGGTCCAGATAAAGAAGATGTTGTCTATATATCTGGACCAATGGGAGATGGATTCATAGAAAGGGGCTACCTCATTGTGGATGAATCTAGTTTCAAAGGCTGCCATGTAAATATTGGCAATAGAGGGGGCCACAGATGCCCCCATACTAACGCCTTTGACTTGGCGAAATAGGGAATTTCCAAACTCAACAATATTCTCAGAGAGGACTATCTGAAGCAGGTCTAATAGGAAGTCTTTGGGACATAAGATGTTGAAGGTGTCAATAAACCAACTAGTCGCTGACACTGCTTCCTGCTGTGGGATGTTGCTGTACAGCGCTTCAATGTCCATCGTGACTAACAAGTCTTTATTGGGATCAAATGGTAAATTTTCTATTTTTGATATCATTGAGCCTGTATCTCTAATGTAAGAAGTGATTTTGGGCACATGAGGACGTAGGTAGGAGTCAATAAACTTAGAGAGTGGTTCTGTATTTGTGCCTATCGTGAAAACGATGGGTCTGTAGGGCGGATCTGTTAGGTCTTTATGGATTTTAGGCATGCCATAAATGCATGCTGTTTTATGTTGATGGCTGTTGAGGTAGTCAAATTCCTTCTGGTTGATATCTCCCGCGGTAAGTGCTGTTAATGTAAGATTATGTATCTTTTTAGATATCGAGGCAATCGGATTCATTCTTATCTTAGAATAGGTGGTAGTATCTGAAAGCATGGTTATCATCTTTTGTTCATATTTCACACTATCTAACAAGACAATGCCACCTCCCTTATCACAACTCTTGATTATTAGCTTGTTATCTTTTCTAAGGTTTTGGAGGGCTTCTGATTCTTCTCTACTTAGATTATAAATGGGTTTTGGTATAAATCGAAGGGATCTTTCTAGTTGTTGAAGAACAACTAGTTCGAAGCTGGCCACCTCTGGTCCTAATTGGTCTAAGGAGGGGTTAAAAGTGGAAGGTAGCGATAGCTGGCTGGTTCCCTGAGTTATATCATTGGTGTCTAACGTAGAGGCAGAAAAAAACTTTTTCAATCTGATTTTCCGAAAAAAGGAAATAATATCCTTTTGTAATTCAAATACATTGACTTGTGCGTGCGGGACATATGATAGACCTTTCGAGAGTAATGACTCAGTATGGATGTCTAGATGTTTAGAGGACAGATTGAAAATGGGGATCACATCCCCTGGCCCCAATATTGGCGATTGCGCGTTTCGCGAATGAATTGGGGTTCCTGTGGTTGATGTTGGTATTGTTGATGTTGTTGCTGGTGATGATGGGCTTGCTGGAAATTGCCCCTGGATTGATTCTGGAAGTGGACTCTGGGTCTGCCTCGTCGTGGGCCCCGGTTGGCTAAAAAAGGCTGTTTGGCACGAGGTCCGTTATGTTGATTATAATTCTCTGCCTCATAATAATTATTATTTCCCTCATTCTCTGAGTCTGAAGAGTCTGTAAAGTTGTTGACTCTCTGTGGTACAGTAAATAAGGCAGAATAGTGTAATGTTTGTAGGATGGCTTCCAAGACATTGCATAAAACGCATGTGCTTCTACTCTTCCTTACAGGGGGACAACGTGGATGGCGTTTGAGGAATGCACATACCAGGAATTAATTTATGAGCACCCTGAGTGGAAGATCGACCCAGCGATTCAGCACTCATTGATAGTTTAAACCTTAGCCAAACCATAGGGCACACACAATGCACTATACACATCATATTGACTGCTAATTAGGTACTAAACCTACAATTATCTAGGACAATAGACTATACTACCACACATTGCGTCACAAACATGCACTTGGTTAGGATGCCACAATTATTATCAAACATTTCAGAAATACAACCAAAGCATCTAACACATGGTCACTTGAACCATAATCATAGCGTGAGTAGCAAACAAGAGTAAGCAGAATAGAAAGCGTAGCTTATACAAAAGCATAAGCCACACGCAGCTCACAGCAGCAGAACAACCATAATTACTTAAATGATAGTACAACTTATATTACATGAAGTTGCAACTTTCTTTTAAACAAGTTTCCATTAAAAATACGAGAGTATTTTGTTTGTGTCTGTGAAGACGGCCACGTGGTATGTTTTAACCACACATGTATCTATAAAGGAACACTGGCTAGTACAAGGGTCAGGTGACCAAGACCACGGACGCGGTCGAAATGCGTTCTTTTGTCAATCTAAAATAAAGAAAACTTTACATACTTGTTGGAGTGGGCTTGTGGATTTCTGATCGAAGTATCCAGTTTTGTGTGGAATATATATATTATATATTACCTACTGGCGGTCGCCAGTAGGTATATATAGTTAGGACCTAGTTTCCATAGGAAATCCGCAACATTCTATTGGGAATAACTTTGGCGCCGGTTGATGAATCTTCACAAATTTCTCAAAGAAGATGACCCGCTCCGCTCCTTCCCAAAACGTGTTTTCCCAATGTTATTTTCAATAGGACGATTAGAACTGCTACAGCCCGAACGGCTGAACGGATTTACACCAAATTTGGCAGAGTGGTAGAGTTCAGTTTGCAGATCGCCCTTTTGCTTAAATGGTGTAAATCCCTCCAGTAGTTCCTGAGAAAATCAAAAGGAAAACAATGTATATATCTATATGCACGCACCGTACGCGCACGGGTCCGCGGTATGCGGACCGTGTGCGCATGTACGCATACGTGCGCGGACCTACGTGTGCGCGAGCTGCATGCTGATTGGCTGCCATTGTCTGTCAACACTCCAAAACAGAAATTGTTGGCAGCCATCTTGTGCCTCGGTAGTCTGAGGCACAGGAAAGCAGAAAAACAAACGTCTAGAACTCAAAAAGGAGGCAGGGTAGAAGCACCCTGACCCCCTATGCCTGCTCAGGGGGTCCCACAAGGACCCCCCAGGCCCAAACAAATGTCATTTTTTTGGGAAAAAATTGCCGGGTGTGCGCACCGTACGCATACCCAAGCGGAGGTACGCGTACTGCGTGTACTTACACGTACGGTGCGCGTACCCCGCGATTTAAAAACAAATATTTTTGAGGTGGACCCCCTGAGCAGGCCTAGGGGGTCAGAGTGCTTCTACCCTGCCCACTTTGCGTGTTTTCCACCTTTGTTTCAATGCTTTCTTGTGCCTTGGTTCTACCGGGGCACAAGTTGGCTGCCAACACTTCCTGGTTTGGAGTGTTGACAGACAGTGGCAGCCAATCAGCATGCCTTCCCGAGAAAGCAGCATGCTCATTGGCTATCAACACTTCTAACCAGGAAGTGTTGGCATCCATCTTGTGCTCAGTAGACCAAAGCACAAGAAAGCAGAAAAACAAACGTGTAGAAAAAAAAGGGGGCAGGGTAGAAGCACCCTGACCCCCTAGGCCTGCTCAGGTGGTCCCACAAGGACCCCTAGGGCAAAAATGTTTTTTTTTTAAAACCCGGTATGTTTATTTGAAAATTACCCCCAAGGGGGACCAAATTGCGGGGGCATAGAGATAAGGAAGTGTGGGGGGTGCCCAATCGCCGCACACTGCTCTGGGGACCGCCGCTCTCTGGGGCTAAGCAAAGCAGCCCCCTGGTGCATACTGAAGGCTCCTGGTGGGCTAGCTGCCCCCCAGGGACCCCCAGTATGCAAGGGGAATTAGTGCCCCCTCTGCAAAAACGCCCGGGGGCTGCATTGCAGAGAGGTGTAAAAAAGGGTGTGGCCTCATTACACCTCTCTGCAACGAAGCCCCCTGGCGCATACTGGAGGTGCCAGGTGGGCTAGTTGGCCCACAGGGACCCCCCATCATACAAGGGGAATTAGTTCCCCCTCTACAAACACGCCCAGGGGCTGCGTTGCAGAGAGGTGTAAAAAGGGGCGTGGCTTAATTACACTTCCCTGTGGCGTGTTTTAAGTTGGGGAATTAATTCTTCTTCAATCCAGAGGTCCCCTAGAGGGCAACTAGTCCAACAGGTATCTCCAGGAAGCGCCATGGAGCTATGCTGCAGATTATTGCAAAAAGGGGGCGTGCCCCATGAACACCTGCCTGCAAAAATGTAGTAAATCAGTATAAAAAAAATAACAATTAATACATTTAAAAATTGTCCTTTAAAAAACCTTCTAAATTAAATGAAAAAAACATAGGTTTCAGGCCTGCTATAGTTAGGAATTAGCATTTAAAAAAACATTGAAATTCACTGAAAAAACCATAGGTTTCAGGCCTTATATAGTTAGGAATTCGCATTTAAAAAACCTTGCAAATTCACAGAAAAAAACATAGGTTTCAGGCCTTATATAGTTAGGAATTAGCATTTAAAAAACCTTGCAAATTCACTGAAAAAAACATAGGTTTCAGGCCTTAAAAAGTTAGGAATTACCATTTAACAAAACTTTGAAATTCACTGAAAAAAACATAGGTTTCAGGCCTTATATAGTTAGGAATTAGCATTTAAAAAACCTTTGAAATTCATAAAAAAAACTATGGGGCAGATTTATGATGCCCTTGCGCCGCAATTGCGTCACTTTATTTGACGCAACTGCGGCGCAAACAATGCGCCCTATTTACAATGTGACGCATCTAGAAGATGCGTCACGTTGTAAAGCCCTGCGCCATAAGGAGGCGTTTCTGCGCAGGGGGGGCGTTCCTGCGCAGGAACGCCTCCTGAAAGTGGCTGAGTGAAATCTATGAGATTTCACTCAGTCACTTTCTGGCCAATGCTGCGTCAAAACCCTGCGCCTGCTTGAAGCAGGCGTAGGTCTTGATGCAGCATTGTGTAGATGTGGCACCCCCGAGCCTTTCTGGAGCTGCGTCGCGCTTGCGACGCAACTCCACCAATGCGCCACATTTCCGGAACAGATGCGTCACGCATCTGTGCCGTTTTTGCACCATGGTGCGCCGCATTATAAATGCGGGCACACATATAATTATTGACAGTCCATAAAGTAATGAATGAATGTGGTCAACACCGGATGGATATCTTGTAGCTTTAATGCGTGTAGATAAAATTAGACAAACGCCAGCCGACACGTGTTTCGTCAAAGGACAATGCCAGTGACTCTTCATGGCTTTAAAAGCGTCATGATAAGTATCGGATGTCCGGTGATAATTCCAACCCGGATACGGGTAAAAGTTAGGTGGATGACTGGGTATAGAATGCGGTCAAACGGGCTTGGTGTTACCCTTACCGACGAGACGCTGACAGGAGAAGTGCTGCATTTACAGGCTTCTTCGTGGTCTTGGACGTATCTGCCCGTTTGACCGCATTCTATACCCAGTAATCCACCTAACTTTTACCCGTATCCTGGTTGGAATTATCACCAGACATCCGATACTTATCCTGACGCTTTTAAAGCCCTGAAGAGTCACTGGCATGGACCTTTGACGAAACACGTGTCGGCTGGCGTCTGTCTAATTTTATCTACACGTATTAAAGCTACAAGATATCCATCCGGTGTTGACCACATTCATTCATTACTTTATGGACTCTCAATAATTATATGTGTGATCCGGTTTTGTTTCTCATTGTTTAGTGCAGGCCCCTGCGCCTGTCCCTTTAGGGGTTTTGGGTTTCCCCCTTTCCTGGCAGCACCATACCCTTTAACTACTTCCTGTATTTAGTCACCCTTCTTAGCTACCTGTTTGAGCGCCAACAGCCTGTCACGCCAAACCCTGCACAGTAACCATTAGAGAGTTATATCGCACAGTCTCTTCATGATGAAAAGGAAATGAGTAGATTCTTATGTATGCAATCAATCGCTGTGCCCAGATCCGGACCTGTTCACAGATAAAAACATACTTTATTAGGGGGTAATTGCTTTAGTATTACAGCCATTTCAGCCTAAAATTATTATTGCAAGTATACAGCAGTACTAACTAAATCGCATAGAGTAGCATGTTCCCTCTGTTTCAATGGTGGGAGGAATATACATAGAAAGCCAGCATGTCGTAGTTAGTCTAAAAACCACATGTCCCAGCATCCTCCCGTTTTATGTGTTCGTTAAACCTAGGCCCGGCCGCGTCTTGAAAACATCGACCCCTTGCGTCTTAGCAATGAAACCAAAGACTGTTTTGTGTTACGATACAGTTTTAAAAGTGGATCGTATAACAATACTTGGTAAGACTTAGACCCACTCTTATTAAAAAAAAGGTACATTCTCCCATCTTTGAAGTTCACTTAAGTCCAAAAGTTCACAACAAGAGCGGTTCTCTATATCCATAAATGATAGACAAATACCCCGAGACCAGTCCTGCAGACCAAACCTAATCTATCCGAGAAAAGAGAGAGACCGCAACGACAAAAGCCCAACCCAACGGTTCCATAACTTACAGTTCGTTATCGGCGTGTGACATACTCCAGCATGAAGAGTCTGACTGCACAGAAATGTTGATTTCTCGCTTCCTTAAGAGGACCAGCCAATCAACAAGAGTCCCGGGATTGTAACCAATCATAGGCTAGAAGCCGTACACACCCATTTTCAGGCGGAGCCTCGCGAGTTAGATGGTGAGTCTACCCGTGTGTAACAGCCATCTTGTAGTGGGTATTTACTCTACTATAGTAATACATCACTGCTATCTGACGTAAACGGTTTTACATTCCTAGTAAATTATTGTGAGATCTTTATCCTATGTGCATGTATTGGGAACGTAAATTGTTGACAGGGAGCTCAAGGGCATATGTTTAATCCAGCGATGACCTTCTTTGCGGTACTATTTCCATCTTATCATTTAGTTAACCAGTGGCCATTAAAAGAGATCTGCAATGTGGATAAGAAAGAATCCATCGTAATGTTTCCTATGCTTTCTAAGAAGAAACACACATTTGGCGCAAACAAGAATGGAACGTATGTATGCGAAATAAAGCTGATCTACCTATAACGTATGCTATCGTGATATTTGCGATGCTATCTTAAAAAAGAGACAAGAGCAAGGTGCAAAAGGGAATGAGGCGTATATACGCAATGTCGGGAATTTCTAACCTCCACCGTATGCTCAAGCCATAGAAAAGTACCATACACTAATTGTCCATTGGTCATTATTCTTAAGGGGGGATTCTAATTCCCCTTGCCTTGAATATTGTTCACCCACCAAACCGCGTCTGCACCACGTTCGAGTGTTAGCTAAATCCATTTGATCATAAAAACGTCCACAATACAAGGTCCCACCGGCTCGTTAGATAGAAAATGCGTGGGGGTAGAATTGGTTTGTGACACGAGTAATATGGACGAGAGAGTCATAGATAGAACGAATAGTGGAGGTGGCATGAGTCTAGACAGGAGTCACAGAGATGAAAAATGCCAAAGAGAGTGCAAGTTCATGATAAAAGCATGTTGGATATGTCTACAATTGCGACATGCTAATGAGCAGAGTGCCAATAATCCCAACAACGTTCTAGTTTCATAATGTGTCTCAACAATTTATCACAATAATCCCCCTCATTATTACAAGTATACAGTTATCCATACAGTCACTCACACAATCATTGTCTTATGTATACTTATTTATATACAAGAATTGACACATACACTGCCTTTTATTTTTCTAGTTTGTTGGACATGTACCATTGAGAAATATATTTGCTCATCACCACACCCATAAAGAGATTCACTCACCCAAACAACTGTTAGAACATGTAGTTTTAACTTCATATATCTACTGAATCAACTATTCACACATCTTTGGACAGTCACACACCCCCCACCGAACCACACACACTTTCACTCTCCCATACAAATACTCTGTTAACTAATCAATAACTAATATAGACTTTCACATAGCTAGTAACCAACTGTAGAACCAGTTTACACAACAACTGACAAAGTGATACAAATATTCATACAGTTTAGTCACTATAAATTGGTCAAGTACACAGTCAATTACACTGCTACTAAATCCTCCATCCAAATATTTTTTTATATATATCCACTCATTCTTCAATGCAAATTGCTATATATATAATGCATATTTAAATAACGAAGCAAACCACATTCACTGGATGATGTCATCAGTGATGTCATCGGTGATGTCATCAGTGATGTCACTGACCATGTCATGAATGATCTAATATGTGACATCATTAGCAGTGGATTGCGGGTGCCCGAAATATAGTTAATACAACTAACTATATAGGAGCAATTTCAATGGTTTTGTATGTGTGAAATGTCCAGCTAACTATAACACCCCTAAAACTTATAGTTTTTTGAGTGAATTTCCAAGGTTTTTTAAATGCTAATTCCTAACTATATAAGGCCTGAAACCTATGGTTTTTTCAGTGAATATATATACACACAAACACACACACACACACACACACACAGCATGCGGGTAAATCCTATATTTCACTTCTACGCATGTTGATTCAAGTGCTTAGACTTGAAAGGCCTGGGGCTCGATTGGGAAGCCGGAGAAGAGAGAAAAATGCATTGCCCTTCTTAGGGGCAGATTTATGAAGGCCTTGCGCCGCTGGTGCGTCATTTTTAATATGGGAAAAAGTGACGCACCGGCGGCGCAAGTCCTTCATAAATCTGCCCCTTAGTTTTTAGTTTTCATCCTCGGATCAACCGAGGGCAGGGTGGGTGTGCAGTCCATGAGAGCAGGATGGGCATGTTTACCGGGACATCCTTCATCTTTGTCATCATCAGTCTGCTGTGCTCTTCAGCACAGATGGTAACTTGATTTTATCTCCAGAAATAGTCAGCAAAGGAATGTAAACAAGGAGGCCTCATCTAACACTGCACCAGTTTTTGGTCTTTACTCTGACATCTCTCATTCTGAGTCTTGAGAATGGAATTCAGCTAGTGAGCTGGCACTCCTAAGACACAAATAGGCGCACACACTTCACCCTCTGCGAGTAGCACCGCCTCTCAGTCATTTGGATGCCTCAGGAATGTAAAAGTTGGACACCTGTGTGTAATGCTTATGTGTGCCAGTGGTTGCAGATGGTAGACACCCACACTCATTTTTGGGAATCATGGCTTATTTTTCTTCAGACTTTGAACCGGAGCAGGATAAAGAAGGACGGAAAAAGTGGGACCGGAAGAGGAAGAGAAAGATGGAAAAAGCATTGGTAATGCATCCGTTTCGCCTAAGAGAACGAATTAAGTACTGTTTTTACCAATCATGGTCCGAAAGAAGGAAACAGCTCCCTGACAAAGAACACGAGTGGACAGGATGTGGTACAGCAGACAGAGCTGCTGATACGAGAGTTGGTTATCCCTGGTTGGAGTCTCAGCAGTGCAAAATTCTGTGATTCTGAGTAAATCAACTCCCAGCGACAAATTGTTACATAAATATGCTGCAATAGTAAAAAGCAAAAAGAGGTAAAACGTTATGAAAAATTAGTTGCACCAAAGTGGATATTAACAGTATTTCCACAACCGGAAACTAATAAAAGAAGCAGACAAGCAACAAGCATTGGTAAATGCGGGAAAATATGCTACAGCTAATGCAAAAGGAGGAAAAGTAAGTGGCACGCACAGGAACCAATGAGAAACCTGGAAAGAGAGGAGGTGAGATGAAAATCCTTTTTAAGTTTATATTGAAAACAATAGCTTTCTCAAGCACAATGCATGTGCTATGCAGGCGAAACCTAAAAATAACACAAAGGGAGAAAGCTGTACAAGCATTGGCAAAACCATAAGGCCTGAATTTAATGTGCTATGGTATGTAAACGGACATTAACAAACACGGTTTCCATGGGAGGAGGGCACAAATTCTGTTTACTACATGAAAGCCTACCCTGTTGGTTGCCAATGCTGGGAAAAATGTAGTAACAATTGTTGCTCTCTGTATAAAATGCATATAGGTGATAAAGTTTGAGACACTGCAAGTGTGAGTGCAAAAAATATTGTCATTTGAGAAATACTCCCACCTATACATCTCTAAATCACAACATGTATTGGCAATGATTTAGGGCCGAAAGCACTCGATCCAGCGAACAGTTGTGCAATCTGCCCTTTTTATGGCTTTTCTTGGTTATTCAGTGTTTACTCTCATGTATTTTGGCAGCTTCGAGTCCACTTTATTTGCACTGTGTTAGTTTTGTCGCACCGTACCCAAAGTTTTTTCCCACCCATGTAAGAGGGTGGCTTCACACCATTGGCCAGGCTATGTGGAGAAAGAGGATCAGTGGCAGCCGATAAGGTAAACAGACGTTCAGGCCTTATTACTAGTATCCCTGGAAGAGGTATCTAGTGATCCAGGGCCTATTTTTTGCCATACATTTACATTTAGCATTGAGATTTTATCTCACTGCATGGATTAAACCGCTCCTTTTTGAAAAGCATTATATGGTTGATATTCAGCAACACTGTAGGAGCGATACAGTTGCACTAAATTTTTTCTCTTAGTTAATGAAATGACAGACCCTTCTTGTTAAATCTATTCAGTCTATCACTTCCCTCTGAGAGCATGCTTTGTCTCTATATTACTTCCAGGATGGTTGCTGTTTGGTTGGTGGGCTTTGTTATCCCAAAGCATGTAGCAGGTTGTGATAGTTTCACGACTTAGAGTGAAGGGTACTTTGGCTTTAGCGCACGCAGACCATCATAAGGGAAGGAAAGGTGGTGTGCCTAATGGTTTTACAACTGGGGAAGCAGGGTTAAGACCTGGTCTCACCTCAATGTCTTGTGATTGTGGGCAAATCACTTAAAAACATGTAGTGGTCATGTAAATCCTCCCGTTAGTCAATTTCCCACTGTATAAACTACAAAAAATCCCTATGAGTCTGCTCGATAGAGAACACTCATTAGTTTTGGTAGACTCTGGTTTCTGGGCTGCAATATACTTTCAGCCCCACCTCTGCCCAGCAACACACCACCTGAAATATATCAGTTGTGTTTCCTGTTTAAAGTAAAGAACTTGTTCTGCTTATGAGCAGCTTGAACCCTCTATCAATGTCAGGCCTATTATTATTTGAGGTCCTCTCACTCTAGTATAGAAAGCCTGAGAAGGAATCTGCTGGGGGACTTCCTCCTCTAGTTTGCTTAGGAGCAAATATCTAAAGTCAGAGTATCTTTTGATAAGGCCATGGCTTCCACTCAGCATCACTTAGTTTGCCATTAATTACTGACTATGTTTCCAGTAGCCTTTACTTATTTAGCATTTAGGAAGTGGGTGACATCTGTAACATCAGCTTAGTTGAAGATGGTGTACCAGAAGACACAATTAAACCCTTGCAATCACTTTGAACCTCTACTCACCTCCCTACTCAAAATATATTGTGATTTCAACACTTTGGAGCCACCAATGACACCATGACCCCTTACATGACCTAGTTAGCGTAGATGGTAGTCCAAACAAGTAATAATGTCACAAACTTGTTAGGTCCAGTCAGGTTTCAGTAATGTAAATCTGAGCTCAATGCCTGTTAGCTGTGGCACATATGCTTAACTTAAAGAATATTTGTAAAGCATTTAGAAGTGTCAAAGCAGGTAAAAAGTCAACAACACAACTCAATAAAAATCCTGTTACAATTTATAAAACAGATAAAAATGTAGTATAAATTTGTGAATGTTTGTGTAAAAAAACACAAACAAAAAGTAAAACACAAATGCTAGTCTATGGTAATAGTTGTCTGAGACTGAGACACAGTTTCAGGCTGATCACAATAAAGCACAACTGGGGTACACCAAATAGGTTCCGCCCGATCAGAGATTTTACCTTAAGACTTAGGGCTAGATTTAATAACGTGATGCAACGCAACACAACACAGCAAGAACATTTGCTGTGATGTGGTGAGCTGCATCAAATAGAGAGAGCAGCAATGCATTCTATTTACCAAGATATTGTGCATTCCTGATCTTTCTATGCGCTGGCGCACTGTGCACAGCCTAGCACCAATATGGGCACCATTTTGCCATGCTGCAAGAGTGCCTGCGTTACAGGCAGGATTGTTTTTGTGCAGGAAGGGACACTGCTGCACCAAAACAACCCTATGTGTTCTGCAAACTGTATACAAAGAAGGTGAAAATAACATGGGGAAATAAACATATTTCTCGCCGTTACGCCTCGGATGGGATGGCGTAACATTTTGACACAATCCCAGGTTTACCACCCTTAGTAAATCTGGGAATGAGCCAAAATTCATTGGTGAATGTGTGGGAACACCCACACTCCACCCATGGAACGCCTTTCCAATACAGAGTAAAGCAAGGCAGGGATTTGCGCTGCCTTGAGTTACTCTGTATTTACTAAGTCACACAGAGCTTCACAAGGTGGCTTTGTATGGCTAAGTAACTATCACTTAAGCTCTTGCGTTGTCTTGCATGAGGCATTGGCAACGCAAGAGATTAGTAAATCTGGGTCCTAGTCTTAGAATGGAAGTCTAAATCTTCCAGTGGAGAAAGGTTGCAGGATGTATCTGAGAAGAGGTCTACGAGCCCAGGTTGCCATTGGACAAAGTCTGGCAGACGCTGTTGGTTTGGGAGGAAAAAGCTCTGAGGAGGAAAACTCCAATTTCGCACACAGAGAAGTTCTCTCAGCGGCTGGATACTTTTTGCACCTTCACCTGGTTAAGATTTCTATGTTCGGATTTAGGGCCAGATTTATAATCTGGCAGACAGCTCAATTCTCTGTGCCGCCGACGGAGTAAATTACTTCATCGCCCTAATGGATGTACTATATGCCAGGTTTGAAAACGACCACCCAGCAAGCAAAGATGTTCATAAAAATACAAATGAAGTTAGTAACTTTAACACATGCCTTCTAAAGTCATTCATACAAAAATCACAGGCAATCACTAAAATGTCCCAAAAAATACAATGACAAATCAAAAAAACAAATATGAAATGAGCTAAAGAGCCCATTATATTACAGGTGTAAGGAATTAAAATAAAAACAATTTTGGATTTAGGTACTTTTCTCCACCACAGGTACACTCCAGGAACACATTTGCTTATCTAGTAAGTTTTTACCTTTTTTGTTTTTTGGCAATACTTGTAGCTATGGTTTAATCTATATATGTGAAGAACTACAAGTTCCAAGATACAAAGAAAGCTAGATTGAATGTGGTAGTCCTGTGACATGGGGATTTTTCCAATGTGCTTTATCATTTCTGTGGACTAGACACAGTCTTCTGAAATGGAATACATTTCATAGACTCAGAAAATGGTAATTATTGTCCTTATATTTAACCTTTCCACTAGATCTTAGGAATGTGCCCATCTAGTCTTTCTTCTCTGTTTACTGGTGTTTCCACTTTAGCCGTCCTGTGAGGGTGCCCTCAAAGACCTGATCAAGGTCTAAGGGATTTCAAAAGCTGCACAGGGAAACATCAGCCGGTCCTGAATGACTGCAAGCTGGTTGCCTTTTGCCCACACATATGCCTATTGCTCAACAAAAGGACAATGGCGCAAGGCTGTTGGTGCAACAGAAAATGAAGAGTAGAAGGTATCATCTTGTATTGTATTCTATAATATGTAGAGTGCTTGATGCCAATAATGTTGCTTGAAGTGCTCGAGGTGCTAGGCTGGTCTCTCAGAAAAGAGACTGTTCAAATTATTATGAATGTTTGATATAAGTATGCTTGTAGGCTTACATATGTGGGACTCATTAAGTGTAGTGCGATGGGCTGGGGTGGTGCTCTGATCATGCCACACAAGCATGAAGCCACCCTTATGCCTGTCAGTAATGCAGAAAGGTTTTATATGTATAGAACTAAGCTTGACCTCCCATACCATCAACACTGTTCCCCATGGGTGGAAGTGTGTCCTTGTTGAGTAGACAGGACAGGTATTTAAAAACAACAAGTTCTTTCTCACATTTTGGAAATCCAAGGGGTAGTGAATATTTCATACTCCTGCTGGATAGAAGTTGAGCACATGTCTATCCATACAACAAGAGATACGACCAATGCTAGACTTTCAGAACCTGCGGATGGTCACATGTGGGACTATTTGAAATTTGAGGGTCGCTCTTGGGTGGTATTTTCAAAATGTGTGTAGAATGTGTGTCAGTTAAGATCTGTGGATGGTTGGGTGCGCATTGCAGATTACCTTGAAGGAGATATGACATGTGGATGAGAGCCAGTGAAGAGCTTGAAGGGTGAATGCTATTTTCATGTGTTCGGAGGTGTAGACGCTGACTAGTGGCTATATTATGAATATGCTGCAGTTTTGAAAGTAGAATCAATCATTACGCCAAATGCAGCTAATTGGCATAATTATGACTGGTGAGTCAATGCTGGCCTGTACCCTGTCGATGAAGTATAGGTGTGAAAAAATATAGCAAAGGGTCCTCATGGTGAAGAAAAAGTATTTGTTCACTTGAGGTAGAGAAAAAGGTCAGAGTTCGTGATGACACATAAGTTCCTTACTTTGTTTGTGGTGACCACCAGATGAGCTACTTTGTTGGGGTAGAAGGCAATGTGGTGGTGTGGGGACTATTTTACACAAGTGGGAATTTATGGAGAGAAGGAGATTATATAAGAATATTTGGACATGTATGGTGAAATGTAATCAAGGATTGTACCTTGAATTCTGAGTTCTCTCAGACTACAGTGTAAGGTCCTGTGGTGTGATTTGTGAAAAGCTGAAGAGAAATCAAGTAGAAAAAGGTTTACAACTATTTTTGCTGATCCTTGGCTTGAAGTTCCATGTGGTAATCAGTGAGAAGAGCTACTCAGGTGTAACACAGTGGAAGTTGCAGCTTCCTAAATAGCTACCAGAAATTACAGAGACAATAGGGTCAACCCAAGCACAGTGAGATGCAACTTTAGGAAGGCTCGATTGCCAGGGTGTCTTGAGGCACCTTAAGGGCCATGCAACACCTTAATTATGGCTTCCTACACTTGATGCAATGGCAGGGGCACTAGCGTCTCTAATGTCATTAGGAGCCTTATAGAATAAATGGTTTGAGAGGCACAAGGTTATGTGAAGGCCTTTGGAGAGCCTGTTTGCTTTAGTAATCAAACTACTTGCATTAGGACTACAAGTACCAGGGTTCTTAGCATGGTGGCCATTTTGGGTTAGTCTCTACTATAAAAACAGCTCCATCCAAGGCTGCCGATTCATTAGTCTGTACTCTGGAAGATTCATTAGAGAGGCAATACCCAGCAGGGGCTACCACTTGTAGCAAGTTTGTGGAGGTCAGCCTGACCTCTGCAGTAGGGGCACTTGTGCAAATACTAATATAATTGAGGAGAGTGAATTTCTAAATTGGAAAAAGGAACTCCTAATGCCAAGATAAGTTTTGAAATAGTTTGATCTTTCAAGGTAAACAAAGAAACCTTTTTCCCACCATTATAACATTTCAGAGAGGACCTTTTTTGGGAGAAAATATTCAATAGTGTTATTAAGAAAAGTCGTATGGAAAAGACTCAAAATGTTCATTTTTCCTCAAGACATAATATTCAATGGGCATTGAGAAGGCACATCTTTGGAACTATTGTGTTTGCAGAGCTGGTTGATGCTCATACTGCTTAACAAACCTTGGGTAGTGAAGAGAACAACTTATAACCTCCTGTGGTATTTTACTGTTATTAATACTGAAAAACTATAATATTTGTAATGGTTTGAACAGTTCCCTACTGAGCACTAGCGATCCATTTATTGCCTCAGGTTGCATTCCTCAAGCGATCTGATGGTTGACTTACTGGTAAAGCTTAAAGACAAATTAGTCAGATGATAAGACATCTCCTAGAAGGAGAAGCTAGGCTCATCAGGCGCAGAAGGAAATTATTTTTAACCAGTAACTGGTCTGTGGTTTTTGTTCTGCAGATCTCCAACCACACAATTCTTTTCATCAAAAGCCTTTCCATTGCCTGGCCAATCCAACACTCAGTACATGACCATGAGCAGAGTTGGTAGTGTTATGTGGTGGACCTTTGTAAGCTTTGTACTGATCCTGAGGACTGATAGCCAAGACATTGTTCTTCAAAAATTACTAGTACTGTCAAGGCAATGTGGTTCACTAAGAGCGAGAGCATAGTGGGGAGATATTAGGAAGATGGGTACATGGGAAGATATGGCACCCTAGGTTTAAAGGAGTGAATACTAGAAGGTCTGGCCCTACACATGTTCAGTCACAAACAGTAAAGTCATCACAAGAAGTTCACCTTCAAATGCCTGGCTTTAACCTGGATCACTTCTTTGGATGCATAGGAGTGTGGGAGGGAGTATACATAATCAGCTCCAAAGCATGTTAAATGTTTAGTACCATAGTAGGTAGGTAAGTCTTTATGCAACCAAATAATGATCATTCATAAAAATATAAGCAACAATCTTCCTTATTAAAATACATTATACAATACTAAAATAAGTAGACAAGGCATAAAAAGATTGCAGAAGTATAAAATAGATATAGTAAAGAGTATTTAAAAATGTGCAATCGTGAACACTAAAAAAGAAACTGTGCCAAAGGAATTAAAGTATCAATTGGCATGAGGGCCCTTAGCCTGTGCTGTCCAACATTTTACCATACAGTTAGTATCTAATCCTAAAGCACCAGGCATAAAACAAATATTGTGATAGAGCGAACACTAGCCATTTTGTTGTATCTGATCCAAGCACTCGCAAAGCATCTGCTGGTTGCATAAACGATACGTGACGACATGCCAGTATTAGTCACTTTTTTCTGACCTGTGCATAACAGGGGCAGAAGAACATAAAGTGGTCTATTGATTCAGGACTAAGGGTAGATGCAGGACACAGTGGAGTTAAAGTGGCCTGCTTCTATATACTTCTACTGTAATTCAACGGCAACGTTCCGTACATTTTAAAAAAAAGTGCACATGCAAGTGGAAGTTCAATTTCATCAATAACAGCCTCAAATAAAAATATATATTTAAAATCTAAAATCCTTCCAGTTAGGGCACCCAGTACTGCAGCATTGTGACAGAGATCCTGAATGTTGACCTAGAACTTGGCCTTTAAAAGAGATAGTGCTTCTTTCATCAGGGATTTGGGATCCTCTCACATAACCCTCAACCCCAGCCATTGCCTCCCCTCTCTGAACCACCTCACTCGTCCGACTGCTTTATTTTGGTTTTGCACTTCATCTATGGCTTCTTTGACTGGGATCAGGGTTTTACAAGTCCATAGTCTGACCCAAAGCACTAGAGCCTTCAGTTTCGCTATGTACTTAATACTTTTTAGGCAAGATCTAACTGGGCTGGTCGTAGTGGGGGGCTAATTGGAAGATTTATTAATGACCTTATGAATGTATTTTCTACCAGCTCCAGTCTCTTTGTCTGCTCCAAGTCCCACAACTCAGCACCAAAGAGAGCTACGCATAGACCGCTAGTTTGATGTATTTCTGTAGTTGGGAAAATGGGGCGATATTGACTTGCTGTAGTGCAAAAGTACTCTTTCGGATTTGGTCAGTCCATCTCAAGTTATTGTTCAATCTAACACCTAGGTAGTCGAAAACCTTGACTTGTTCAAGGATATTTGAGCCCAACCTCAATATCACTTTGAAGCATCATTGAGGGTTAAAGGCCATGAATTTAAGCTTTGAGCAGTTAATCTCTTGGCCAAAATTGGTACAAGCTATAGCAAAGCTATTCAATACATTTTGCCTACCCATTGGTGTTTTTGCAATCAGCAACGTGTTGTCCGCAAACAGTAGTGAAGGAATGTGTCTGCATGTAAATTTGGGAGGGTCAAATAATACATTGATTAGCCCGTTCAAATATAAAGTGAATAGGGCTGGGGCTACAACGCAACCTTGGCATGCACCTTTTTACACACTGATCTTTCAAGTCAGTTCGCCCCCTTGGTTCCATCGGACCTGAGCGTAATTATCTACGAGCCCTAGATCCCTCAGAGCAACTCATAGTTTGGTGTGATTTATAGTGTCAAATGCTTTCTTAAGATCTACAAACACAACATAAAAGTGACCCTTCCTAATAGTAACTTCCTTCCAGATAAGCAATAGAAAACGAAATACCTGATCCAAAGTACTTGTGGATTCCCTAAAACCTGCTTGCAGATATGACAGTATAATATTTTCCTCAATCAAAGTGTTTAAGTGTGTCAGGATCAGTTTACAAAAGACTGTCTGTGCAGTATCTATGAGGCTGATCGGCCTATAGTTAGAAGCGTCCCCTTTATCTCCTTTTTTAAATAACAGGATCATTTTGGTGCCCTTCCAAGTACTTGGGATGTCCCCTCCACGAGCTATGGCATTAAATGTTGAATGAAGAACAGATTCCCCATATGGTGGTCTCTAATTTGTAGAGATCCCCAGGTATCTTATCAAGCCCTGGAGCTTTTTTTTTTTTAACAGAGTTTTATATAGCGCAACATTGACCCGAATCGGGTATCAGAGGGCTTTACATAGCACCAGTTGCATTACATGTAGACACATTATTTTTTGTAAGGCATGGGTAGAGTAAGTGATTTGCCCGGAATCACAGGATGTTCAGCGTCATTACCGAGACTTGAACCCAGTTCCCAAGATTCGAGGTCGACCGCCCTAGCCATTAGGCCAACTCCTCTCCCTTTTCCCAGGCTGCTGATTGCAAACACGGTTTCTCCAAAAGTGGAAGAAACTACTTCAGCTGTTTCTGTTTCAATTGGCAGATTTGGGCCAGCCTTGGAAAACTCAGAGTCTATATCACTAACCTCCCTAGCGTACAACTGGGTAAAATGCTCTTTCCAAACATGTGGTTGAATACAAAATTCCTCTTTTGCTACCATATGCACTGCTCCTTTGGCCAATAGATGTCAGAATTACTTCAATTTTTTCATTCTTAATGCTTCAAATTGAGTATGCCAGTTCTCTTCCTCCCAACTTTTCTTAGCCTCTGTCTGTCTCCTATTGTAGGCTCCTCTTCTCTCAGCTATAAGAGTACTGGTCCCACCCTTTACTTTAGTGATTAGGGCGGTCTTGGCCTGTTTACAGGTCTCATCATACCAGGGCCCGCATTTCCGTCTAGTATAAATACTTTGTGATTGTCTAAAGAAGTAACTCTTGATGGCCTTGAAAAGATGGGAAAAGATAAATATAGTTCTTGGGTGATCGCACCCAGAATTGCTCTTAAGTTAAGGAGAGCAGATACTACCTCGATGTATATGGCAGCTAAAGTTTTCTAGTCTTTTTCTACACGTCTCCATTTGATCAGTCTGTCATTATTTGTAGTGACTATAGGCGTAGCCGCTCTAACAGTACTATTTGTCAGATAAGGAATATCAACTAGTCCCATAATCAGTGCATTATGATAACTGTTGTGTCTGGGTATGATGGCATATCATGTGCTTTATGCCACATCTGGATCAACATTTATATAGTCAATCCTACTTCGAGCAGGGAGTCTGGTACAAGGCCTGATGAGAGAGAGGCATTTATGACTTTGGTCTAGAGTGGGGGGATGATGTGGTTGAGTTTCTGAACAAAAGTTGAGGGGAGAGGGTCTGCGAAGTGGGAGGTGGGTTTGAGTTTGGTGATAATTTTGAAAATTTCACCTTCTGTCAAGAGTTTGAAGTCTTACCAATTAGCATTATTCTTTGGTTGAGGGAGTTCAGTGTTGGTCGAGTTGGTAGGTTGGGTTGTGGAGGTAATCTCGAGGGACACAGAGCGATCAACTTTGGCTATTTTGTTAGTGAAGAAGTTAGATATTGTTTGACAGCGTTCAGTGGTGGCTGTTGGTTCTTGATGGAAGGTAAGCATGGTTTTTTGTTTTATTATACTGAAGAGCTCCTTAGTTTGGTTCTTTGATTCGTCGAGTTGATTATGAAAGAAAGTTTTTTTTCTTGAAAATGTGTTTCTTATAGGAGAGTTGCGTGGCTCTTAAGAGTACGAGGTTCGCCATTGAGGTGATCTGGCTTCATAACTTTTGGTCTGTCTCAATTGTTTTCTTTCCTTGTTAAGGTCTAGACTGAACCTGGATCTGGATTGGATTTTTCTTGATCTCTTTAGCTTGAGTGATGCAACCTGGTTAAGAGCATCGGTTATCATTAAGTTATAGAGGGCAGTAAGTTAATGAACGGTTTGTGGGAGTGGTTGGGACTGCAATTTGTCATTGATCCTGGACTCTAGTTCCAATCGTGGGACATGTTTAAAGTTTCTAGACCAGTGTAACAGTTTGCAGAATGTTGCCGGGATGTATGTGCTGTGTAGGCTGAAATTAATAGGTTGATGGTCAGACCAGTCTGTCAGCAAGATGGATCGAATGGAAACAAGTTTATCTTTGGTGATGATTGCATGATCACAAAAACTTCACAGGTGACTCTTCTTGTTTCAGTGCTTGTTTCTTCTCGCAAGAAATCTTCAGTTTGAACTGATGCTGTTTCAGAGTATTTTTCATCTTGAAGTGCCTCTTTTTCTTCGTCAGAGACTCAATGCAACTTTGCATAATCAAATGAATTTGGATTGGCGCAACTGACTGCAAATCTTCACCCCTTTATTCATCTTGCTGTATGGATCTTTTGGTCACTGCTTCTTTCTGTTGTTCATCTTGAGACAAACCTATCATCAGTGCTCTCCATTCAGTCTTGGAGAACACTTCTTCTCCAGACAGATGTCTTGCTCTTCTTGTGTCCAATGCATACACCCAATTTCGCATTACAGCACATTTAACAACAGTGCTCTTGACCAGAATGATCTGTAAGGGGCCTTTGCATCTTAGTTTCAGACAAGTCTTCAATATGTGCTTCTTCATCACAACACCATCTTTCAGATCGATGTTGTGGCACAGTTCACTATGCGGATATTGTATAGCAGCTGCAACCTTGTGGGAAACTGTATGCACCACATCAGCCAATCCTTCATAGTTATCCAGTATCTTCTCATCTGTGATTTTCCCACGTTGATTTGTTGGTAAAGCAGGCAATCTCATGTCACGTTCCGTGAAAAATTCACACAGCAACAAACTAGTTCTTTTCTCAGGAATGCTTTGAGTGTTCATCTGCAACAAAGGCAAAGTATCAGGTCACTGCAGTGATGTGAAGACACAGACGTTTGCTAAACAAGACTTTATACGTCAAGCTTCAGGTCGACAGCCACAGTGCAGTTCTTGTTCAATCTGTAGTTCTGCACACCTCATCTTCAGGACTTCATTGATAGAATAGGTATTTTGATCTGATCTCAGAGAAACTAGCAATCTATACCTAGGGATCGATTTTTATAATAACACATTATCTACTGTGGAGTTGTCATTACTTCTGCTTCTGTAGGCTTTCACCCATCTCGTAAAGATGCTCACTATGACTAGGACATATCTCAGCTCACTGTAATCAGGAATTTTGATGATGTTCTTTCGATTTCTATTGAAGGGACCTTCTGATCTCCCTATGTGACTCAGTGTAACATGTTTTTTTTTTACGTGCATTCATTTGTTGACATGTCACATATTGATGGCACTCTTCTTCTCCATGCTTCCTAAACTTTGATTTGTACATAATCTGTCTAAAGAGATATGTCATTGAATCCCTCTCTAAGTCTGTGTGTCCATGCATGTATTGTGTCATTTGAAACAACAAACTATCTAGCAACATTGGTCTCTCATCAGCTGACATTTGGATGTCATTTGTGTTTTCCTCAAAACCCACTGTAATTCAACCATTTTGTTCTGTTTCTGAAACATTTTTCTGTACTTCTTTTAAATCTTCCCAAGTGTAAGTTATTGACATCAACATCAAATAGATAGTGTCTTTTTCAAATTCACATGTGAAAATTCCATTAAATGTATAGACTAACAGGACATTATATGGGGGAACTGAATTAGCCTCTCCGTTTCTTATAGCAATTTTGACTCCCATTCCAACAGTTAGAATGCATTCAAGGGCAATACATTTTGCATCTTGTGCTGAGGTAACCCTTTGAAGCCATGAAGTTTCAACAACACAACTTATAGTTCACATGGCATTTGATTTTCTTAATGTGCTATTGTTACCTCTTAAACATGAGCCATCCACATAATGGACAATGATGGGTTCAATCAAGGGTTCATCATTAGTGTCGAACCTTGGCTTCATGCATTGATTCATAACACCTAGACATTCATGTTCAATTTAATTACAAACATTTTAATTCACTGCAGTAGACTTAATACATTTGAAATCAGACATCTTTTGATCACAACATTCTTTTAGTAGTAACTCCATAAATAAGGGGCCATTTTAGTTATTTTACATTCCATCATTAAGTTCTCAATCTTTTTGTGACTGACATCATCCGTAGTTACTATTTTAAAGCAGTAGGAAATTTCTGTGGCAATGTGGTCAAGGGTTGTTGGTACATCCGCTACAGACTTTGGAGCATATCAATTTTTTGTTAGGCACTGAGAGAGTGCAGTTCTCCCTCTCACTGCAAATGTTTGTAATTTCTTTTAAATAATACTAGCGGCCCGTCCCGACGTTGTCCGGGTAAAAAAAGGCTAGGCAGCAATGGTTTTAGTATTGAAAATAACATTTACTTCAAAACTTCATGGTACACCACATTTCGTGTTTCATGAGAATCAGGAAGTAGAATAAATTGGTTGTCGGAATTCCCCGACCTCGATAGCGCGACATATAACTGTCCATGAGTGAAGCAGTCCTCCCGTAAGTCTATCCCAATGACTTTGTATGTCTGACCTTGTGATTTGTTAATGGTGGATGCAAAAGCAATGTTAATAGGGAATTGTAAGCGTTTGAATTGAAATGGAAGATCAGTAGGGATCATGGGTATCCAGGGATTATGGGCTAACTGTCCTGCAGCAGGGCCAGTGAGAATAGTAGTCTCTATTACATAAGGTAAAAGAGATTTAACTTGTAGGCGCGTCCCATTGCAGAGATTTAGTGGATGTAGGTTTTGTAATAACATGATAGGAACACCTACTTTCATTTGGAGTGTATGAGGGGGGAGCCCTGAAGGGTTAAGTGAGTGGAGGAATTCTTGGGGATAATGCACAGCGTCTTGTGTATCTAATACTGTATCAATGGAATTATATATTGTGGTTTCACCTGGGAATAGTTGTAGTATGTGTTCATTAATATGATGCACTGCAGAGTTTCGGGCGGCAACTATAGACCTTTCGCAAATCCATGTGTAATCTTTGCTCAGAAGATGCTTGATGTCTGGGTAAACATGTTGTATGAGTTCATGAAGAGTACAGAGAGGCTTACCTAAGTTTTGTATGTTGATAAAGCCATTTGTGTCAGGTATGTCTCCATTGGCCACTTCTATTAGAAGATGTGCAAATTGTGTATCTCCACCTCCTAAATGTGTCCTCATGTTAGTGCGCAATGTAATAGATTGTACAGAGTTCCATAGGTGTGATGCTTTTAAGCATGCTTTTAGTATATCAGCCCGCGTTCCTGTAGGCACCACAGGAAGAGTTTGTCAGAAGTCACCAGCAAACACAAAAGTAACACCTCCAATTATGTTGTATGAATTTCTAATGTCTTTGAGAGTTGTGTCAACTGCCTCAATATGTGAGCGGTGTGTCATTGTACATTCGTCCCACATGATAAGAGACACATTTTGAAGCAGTGTCCCCAAAGGTCAGTTTTTCCGAATAGAGCATATTGAATCCTTTTCAAGGGAAACTGTTAGAGGCAGTTCAAAGGTAGAATGTGCTGTTTTCCCAGCTGTTAGAAAAGTGGCAGCTATTCCAGATGAAGCAACAGCCAGAGCCAAATTCCCAGAAGATCGAACTTTGGCAAGTATGAGGTTGATTAGGTAAGTCTTTCCTGTGCCACCGGGGGCGTCTATGAACAATAGTTTGCCTTGCTTCTTTTCAACACTATCAACTATGGTGTTGTAGGCGAGTTGTTGATCTGGAACTAAGTTAGGCAAGTGTTGAGCAAGGTAGCTATTTAGCTCTGGACGATTGTGTGCGGTAGCGATATTGTGGTATCCAGTTAGGTTAGTTCGGACCGCTGGCGGCAGGCTGAAATCTTGTAAGGACTTCACGCTTAATAGATACAGTGAGTCTTCAATTTCTATAAGTCCTTGGTTTATGATTTCATTGTTGATAGCAGCCCGTGCCGACGTTGTCCGGGTATGAATTGCTGCCGGCCAGTAGTATATTGTTTTGTAGGATTTCGTTTTGATAGCGTTTCTTATCTGTGACAGGCCTGTGAAACGCTCCGATTCACAGTGCACTGCTGATGCACTTAAGAGTGCGCATTCAGTAGTGTGTGAACTCGAGTTTCCCTACTTTATTTTTCCTTGCAATATTATATAGCGCAAACTCGACAACATGGCATAAGCACAATTTACATTACAGAAGAACACATTCATTTGTGGTAGGCACGGGGAGACAAAGCCATTTGCCTGGAATCACAGGATGTTGAGCTGATGCCGAGATTCGAACGTAGCTCCCCAGCTCTAAAGTTCGAAATTCTAGAACTTGTGGCGGGAGGTGTGTCTAAAAGTGTATGTTGGTGCTGGGCATCAATGAGAGAGACCTGTGCATTTTTCAAATGGGTGGTGAAAAAATATGAGTATGTTGCTGGAGATGTGGGCCGCCGTGCCACCAATGTACTTACGGGGGAGGGTAAACACCGATTATTCTGCAACTTTCTTTCCGCATACCATCACTCCACATACTTTCATTACGAAAGTACCATGACACCGCAATGCCATTATAACGCATGGCATTACATTTTATATGCTTTTACTAAGCATACATTTACAACGAAATTCGTTGTAAATGCATGAATGGTAAAAGCAGTTTTTTTTTTATGTTTGGATAAGGTAAGTATGGTTATAGGGGTATATGTTTTGGGGTACTGAGGTATATGTTTTGGGGTGTTTGGGTATTTTACGGGTTCAGATATCGTTTTGGGTTATGGGGTACAGTGGTAGTTTTAGGGTTTAGGGATAGGTATGGGTTTTGGGGTACGGGGTATTTTTAGGGTACAGGGCTAGGTTTGGGTTTTGGGGTATAGGGGTATTTTTTGGGTTCAGGGGTAGGTTTGGGTTTTGTGGTACAGGGGTATTTTAAGGGTTCAGGGCTAGGTTTGGGTTTTAGGGTACAGGGGTATTTTTAGGGTTCAGGGCTAGGTTTGGGTTTTGGGGTACAGGGGTATTTTAAGGGTTCAGATATAGTTTTGGGTTTGGGGTATAGGGGTATTTTTAGGGTTCAGGGGTAGGTTTGGGTTTTGGGGTACAGGGGTATTTTAAGGGTTCAGGGCTAGGTTTGGGTTTTGGGGTACAGGGGTATTTTTAGGGTTCAGGGCAAGGTTTGGGTTTTGGGGTACAGAGGTATTTTAGGGTTATGGGGTAGGTTTGGGTTTTGGGGTACAAGGGTATTTTTAGGGTTCAGGGCCTGGTTTGGGTTTTGGGGTACAGGGGTATTTTTAGGGTTCAGGGCTAGGTTTGGGTTTTGGGTTACAGGGGTATTTTAAGGGTTCAGATATAGTTTTGGGTTTGGGGGTACAGGGGTATTTTTAGGGTTCAGAGGTAGGTTTGGGTTTTGGGGTACATGGGTATTTTAAGGGTTCAGGGCTAGGTTTGGGTTTTGGGGTACAGGCTATTTTTAGGGATCAGGGCTAGGTTTGGGTTTTGGGGTACAGAGGCATTTTAGGGTTCAGGGGTAGGTTTGGGTTTTGGGCTACAGGGGTATTTTTAGGGCTCAGGGCTAGGTTTGGGTTTTGGGGTACAGGGGTATTTTTAGGGTTCAGGGGTATGTTTGGGATTTGGGGTACAGGGGTATTTTAGAGTTCATCGGTAGGTTTGGGTTTTGGGGTACAGTGGTATTTTTAGGGTTCAGGGCTAGGTTTGGGTTTTGGGGTACAGGGGTATTTTTAGGGTTCAGCGGTAGGTTTGGGTTTTGGGGTACAGTGGTATGTTTAGGGCTCAGGGCTAGGTTTGGGTTTTGGGGTACAGGGGTATTTTTAGGGTTCAGGGGTAGATTTGGGTTTTGAGGTACAGGGGTATTTATAGGGTTCAGGGCTAGGTTTGGGTTTTGGGGTATAGGGGTATTTTTAGGATTTAGGGATAGGTTTGGGTTTTGGGGTACAGGGTATATTGATAGGGTTAAGATGGGTTAGTGTTTAAGGGTGTTGGGGTATTTTAAGGAGTAAGGGTGGGTTATGATCATGGGGTGCAGGGGTATTTAAAGGGAGCAGGGTGGGATTAGCACACAAAATGAGACATGGAATGAAGGGTGGAACGTACCACACGCCCCCAGCACATGCCCCCAGCACACGCCCCCAGCACACGCCCACAGCACAACGCAGACACGCCCACAAGGGACTACTTTGCTGGCACGGTTCTTTTACCTTTTAAATGTATATGTGGGCGTCTGTATAGCCTATGTCCTTCTGCTGCAACTGCCCTTTCCAACGCTGTATTGGGTGTTGTGATTGGTGCTGTGGTTCCTGAGATTACCCGCCTCAAAGGTTTGGGCTCTCTCTTTATATTATTAGTATGGATAACATTCCTAGTGCCGGGGCATGACACAATTCTTTCAACTCTAGGAACACTTTTCTGAAAAAGTTGCCGAATGGAAGTGAATAAGACACATCCTTGTGTGTAATCCTCAGTAAAGGCTCAGCCACTAGGGAAAGTTTGGTATCCACTGTCTATAGTAGCCAACCATTCCCAAAATCATCCTGACTTCTCTCTGAGTTTGAGGTGTATTTATCTGATGAACTGCTTTAACTCTCCCTAGTGACACTTTTCTAGCTCCTTTTTCAATGTTCTCTCCTAGATATTAAACTTCTTTTTGTTAGTACTTTTTACTATTCTCACGTATTGGCACTGAGAAATGAACATGAAAAAAATCAATAACAGTAAACCATTTTTCAGCACACAGAATTTAAAAAAGTATGTTGCATGGATTCGGTACCATGGGACAACATGGAACAATTATTCTAATGTCCTGTGCTATTTTATATTTCTGATTTGGTTTCTGTAAACCCATGGTCAGGGAGTTACATAAACTTCCAATCCATTCCTTGATTTTCAATTATGGGTGTAATTCCTGCAAATGTCTCTCATTCCAAATTGTATTATGGTATTCATGAAAACATTGCATGGTTCTAATGTGACTTGGAATGGTTCTGCACTTTTTACTAATCTGATAACTTTCCCTGTGAAGTCCCCAACTTCTGGATTCACTAGGGCATATTTACAACAGAATAGAGAAGTGTGGCATTAAGAAAAAATTGCTAACGCCGCACTTCTCCATTCTGAAAATGCATGGATGCAACACACCCCTGCATTTCCTCTAGTGCTGGCGCTAAGTTCAGCTACCTAGCGCCAACGCAGGAACCTTTGCATCATAGTGTAAGGGTGTCTGCATTGAGGGTAATGATTGTTTATGTGCAGGAAGGTCTCCCTTCCTGCACATAAACAATCATTCATGCCATTTTGAAACTTGTGTGAGCTTAATGCACCACATATAGAAGTTGAAAAACTAATTTTTTTGGGATTGTTTATGTGCAGGAAGGGTGCACACATTGAAACAGCAAAAATAAGGAGAAATAAGGCATTTCTCCTCGCTGTGCCAGAGTAAGACCAGGTTTTCCCTTGTCTTAATTTTGACACTACTTCCTATTTCGGCCACCCTTGTAAATAGGGGTCAGCGCCAAAATCAATGAGTGTTGCTGTGAAACATCCACTGCAACACCCATTGCCCTCCCCTTTCACGCTGAGTACAGCGTGAAAGGGAGCCTTATTTACAAGGTAGTGGTAAGCCCCTTTAAGTAGCTTAATGCTGCCTTGTAAATAAGGCAAAGCCCCGATTGCCATCACAACACCGCTGGAAGTGAGATTGTGGTGGTGATAGGGGCTTGTAAATAGTAAAGAAGGCGAAGCCCCTATAGCCATCACAACACCACTGGAAGTGAGATTGTGGTGGTGATAGGGGCTTGTAAATATGGCCCTCTGTTTCTTTCAAATCAGAGAGCAATTCTTCAATTGTCATTACCGGAAACAATCCTATTGCTGTCTCTTGTAAAGCCATTTTAAACTGTATATCCTCATCAAGATTCTGACATTTTAAAACTCCTACAACTTGAATCTTCTTTCCTAAGTGGGGTAGGTCTGGAACTTCCATTGCTCTCACATTGGATCTGGTAATGTATCACATGTTGGGGCTGAAACTGTAATTATAGAATACAGCAAACTGTTAAAAGGAGTTCTGATTTTGGTTCTGAAAAGAATTCCACTTTGCTTTAGGCAGCTGATTTTCATTTATTTTAGGGTTTCCTGTATATTGTGAGCCCATCTGGACTTGTGAAACTTGTATTATTGCGACCAGCCTCTGAATTGACATTTGCATTTGCTGAACTGGCATATTTTGCATCTGTTTTTCTCCCTGGATTTGCACCTTTACATTTATTACATCAGAATTAAGTTTAAACTTCCTCTTCCAATGCTCGAATCTGTGACAGATAGCAAAACGTATTTTCCTAATCGCTGCAACATCCATCTCTGAATTCAGACCAACCAGAAAAACTCTTCCTCTATCCTGTAAAACACAAGATCCTCCTTGAGCACCTTGCATTCCTGCTTGGCGAACAGCACCTTGCATATCACTTACATTCCCTGAAAACAAGTGATTCTGAAATCCTCCCTGATCAACCTTCCACTGAGGCCATCATGCGTTTCTTCTTAAACTGCTTTTGTGCCATGTCTTGTCCATGACTACAGTACCATTGATCACCAGGATCTAATCCAATGACTTTCTTTGCCAACTAATCACACTTTGCTGTATATGCACACTGATCTGACCTGACATCATTAGTCCGTAACAAACAGAAATACCATGAATCCTATGTCACTGGCACCAGGACATTCTCTTCTACTCTTTTGTTGAAACACCTGAAACAATCTTTCATTGAATTCATGAACTGATTTATTTGGTTCCTGAGTCATTTGATAAATCTTAAACCAATCCAAATCTTTTTGAGGCACCCGGCCTTTCAGAGAAGTAATCACTGGTTTGTTTTTCTCCATAAATACATAAGATGGTGCATTAGTGCAAGCATCTCTTGTTGTCTCCTCACGTTACCATTGTACAACAACCTTACATTCACACCACACATCAGTTGGCACTGCAGTGTCACAGAACATTTTGAAATCAATGCACAACACCTTTGAAATGTCAACAATTTGTCAAATTGTGGGTTCCACTGTACAGGCTTGTCTCTCAATTATGGAAATGTATTTGTAAATGCTACAAGTTCTCCTCTGTCCCATGGTACATGAACATGCACCTCTTCCGCTATGTCTCTCAATGGATAAGCCAAGGCTTCTCCCTCATCATGTGTATTATCGTACCCTACTAGGTCTGGTGGTTTCTTTTTCTTCTAATGTTTCCTTGCCCACTTGCTTCCAAATCTCTTGAAACCATTTCATTTACAAATGTATTTCACTAATTCTGTAATGTAGACTTGCATTCTTGAAGAACACATTGTCTCAATTGCTTCATCATTCATTTGTACCCTGAAATGGAAGACTTATTTAAACATCAAGTTCATATTTTCGGGCCAAGTCAGTCGGGCCATCATATGTAGTTGTTACAAGTCTTGTAATTTCCCTACTCGGGTAAATTAATTATATTTCCTGATACTGGTTCAAATGCTCAAGACCTAAACATCCCCTAACATTTCTAACTTTGAAAAATTAAGTGGTCTTTCTTTTTCGGGTTGTGTGTCAACTTGTCCTACCGTGATCTCTGTATTTGTAGTCTATGCTGCTTCCTCAAACCATGGATGAAAATTCCAATCTCCAAACAAACCTGTTTCATCCTGAGTCATTGATATTGTAAAGACAATTCTTCCCCCACCTTTTAATTCTTGAACTGTCTGGAGCAGGTTCCATTCCATAATCTGTCAGTTCCGAAATTCATGTATAAACCATGATGTAGGTACTTCTTCTACAGCCGTTTGAGCTTCTTGAGTTGGGACTATAAAAATTAGGACAGTCACAATGTGTCTAGGCACTGTTTGTGCAACTTCAGTTGGTGGTATCTGTAACAAATCAGTCACAATTAAAGCAGTAACACCTGAATCACTGTCGATATTGAGTCAACAGGTGGTGGGAAAATCTGAAATGTTGGTAAAGGTATCTCAATCTGTATTTCTCTTAGTTCAGCAGTAGCCACTGTATTACTTGCTGGTATGCTATCATCAGTATTTGTAGTGGGGACCACATAAGGTGTTAACAATGCATCCAATATTTCATCCCCTAAAACACTATTGGTTTGCAGCGGCGGCTCCTCCGCAATGGTGGAGGAGCATCGCCCTACTGTCTGTCTCAAAGACAGCAAATGAAAAATAGAACAATGTTTTTGTATTGTTTTATTTTGTATTTTCCGGCTCTGTAGGAAGGTGCTAGGCCAAGGCATAGGAGGGGGGAGGAGGAGTGCTAAGTGCACTCTTTAAGTGCTCATGTGTGTTTGGCCTGCCGTCAAAGCTGGGTCAAAACACAGACACACACTTAGGTTTCTCCAGCCCGGCTGCAATGAGCAGCCAGGCTGAAAAAATCACCACGGACTCCCTGGCCTGAGCGAAGTGTCTTTCTGGCCCGCTCAGGTCAATCCCTGTGCTGCTCTGCAGCACAATTGGATGGGAGTCTCTCCCATTGGCTGCTGGGACCAGGAAGAGGAGAGATGGCACGCCACTGGAGGCAGCCAACAGCTAAAGGCAAGTTAAAAAAAATATATATTATTTCTAATACCCCTCATGTGACCCCCGCAGCTTCACCGGTGTACAATCAGGTTCCACTAGCACCAATCAAAATTAGTTAATGACAACAGATTGTCACTAACTTTTAACGATGGAAGTGATGGTACCACACACTCCATATCAACTGACCTCTTTCTAAAACAAGATTAACGTCCCGGGATCTTTCAACTTCAATGACCCTAAAACTTCAATCTCTTCTCTTCATCAACTATATATCGATCTCTTTGCCACTCATTCATTGATTTATACTCATAATACCACAATCTAACCCAACAAAATGTCTGCAAACGCAATTATCGCAAATAAAATTACTACAAACACAATCACACATTCATATTTGTAATAAAACAATCTAACTCAGCACAATTATCGCAAGCTGAATTACAGCAAACGGAATCACTGAAAATGGAACCACCATTTATCCCTATTAATACTCACAACTTCTTCAGCGACCGCCTTCTCTGATCTCCTTCCAATACCTCTTTGCCAGTCTTCAAGTTCTGGGCATTGGAATCAGGAATCAGGACCTTTTGAGATTTGGGCATTAATTCTCACTTGGGCTATTATTTTGTAGTTCCATTCAGGGCGTTAACCTAATCTTTGCTCCTTTTGGCCAAGATGTAGAACATTTCCTCTACTACCACTCGTGTGCCTCCTATTGACTTATTTTCACCTCTCAGCCATCCTTTCACTCCTCTTTTTCTCTTATACTCGGTGCTTATCTTTGTTCAGTGTGACCTTTCATTTCTCTTTGTCTTCTTTTCTCTTCTCTCATCCTCTTTTCTCTCTAATCCTCCCATTTATAACTCCTGCATTCCATATCACTGATCTTTTTTACTTTTCTTTTTTTCTTTTATTTTTCTACTGACCAACTTATCTGTCAAAGCATTCCCTCTGCATTTTAATTGAGCTGGGATGGTAATGTTCATTAACAATTGACTCTGATATCCCAGGAAGTCAAGCCCATTGCATTTTAGAGAATGTGAAGGAGCGAGTTAGCATTTTATTGTAGATCCGTACACTGATGGACTGTGACGTAAAGGCTTTCAGGACAAAACAAAGCCCAATGCATTTACCACTGTCATCAGTACAGTACTAACACTGCCCAGGATATTACAGTGTTTTTCCTTGCTATATATAGAAATTATATTTCTCTTCTGTCTTCGATATGGATATTACATATCATGGAAAACAACAGGGCACATGTCCAAAGGATAATCACTTCACAATTAGTCACTGAGTGCTAAATTGCACCAGCAGTCTTGGGCTGCTTCGTTTAGACTAATTGTGGATTCTAAAATCATTTATTAGAGAAACACTATTTATCTGCTGAAGGAGAAAAGAGGAAAAGAGCGAAAGCTGCGAAGGGAGGGTGAACTGGAGAGAGAGAGGTAGAGAAAATGGACATCAATTGGGTATAGTCGGGGCACTCAGTAGCATGAGCTATCCCTATTTTTTTGCCTTTTGGTATGCTTTGAGAATCCCTTTCGAGCCTTGGCTCAGGAGTGAGGAAAACAGTAGCAGGAACTGAATGCAAGTATTGCATATATGCTGCAGTTATCACTCCAAACCCTGCCCTTCTGTCTTTATCTCTAAAGAGAGAGCTAGAGAGGCTAAGGGTTGACAGGAAGTCAACTGTGTGATGACAGTTGGGGTCAAAGGATGAGTGTTGTCACTTCTGTGAAATTTCCCACTTTTAGGGGCATATTACCAAGGGGGGCGATAGGCAATTATCGCCGGTTTAGCGGCCGTTTTCGTCCGCTAAGCGGCGATAATTATATCGCTCTATTAGCAAGCTGTCGTTAACTTATGTTAGCGACAGCTTTTAGGCGATAGCGAGCGTTTTGGGGCCCGCTTTGCATGTCAGCGATATTTATCGCTAATGACATGCAAAGTGGGCGTACCCAAGCTGTTAGCGACTGAAAGCAGTCGCTAACGTCGCTATCACCTATTAGCAAGGCGGACGTAGCGATGGAAATATTCCAGCTTTCGCCAAAAACTAACGCCTGCTCAGACCAGTTCTTAGCCATGTTATCCAATGAGAGGTGAATAACATGGCTAAGAGCATTTCGTCGCTAATGCGTGAATATTGCTGTATTCTCAGCGATATTCACGCTATCGCCTGAAAATTATCGCTTTAGAGATAAACGTTGCTAATAGCAAGCTATCTCAGCGATAATTTCCAGCGATGCTTAGCGATAAAAAAATTGTTGCAAAGCCTAGTTAGCGATAAATATCGCTAGTCTTTGGTAATATGCCCCTTAGTCTGTTTCAAAAATCTGCTCCACGCTCCAGAAAAAATGCTGAACGGAATAACACCAACTTTTAAAACAAAACAAACTGGAACTTTTATTCGAGGAAGAGCTATTGGTTTGTTTGGTGTAAAGGCATCCAGTAGTTTTTGAGAAATCAGCATTAAGTCAATTTGTCTGGTCGGCTTGAAGGGACTAAAAAGCTATAGATATTCGGACCGTTAATAAGTAAACTGTACTCAAACCTCAGTTTGAGGGGAATTTTCGGCAACAACATTTTAAAATGATGGAGCTTTTTGTTTTCTTGTCATGCATTTTGGACCTGCGAACAATTTGAGATTGTGGAACGAAAGACTCTGGGCCACATTTACTAACCTTTCTCACAACACAGTGTAGCCTGGCAACTTGGGGGCATATTTTCAAGACAATGGAGCAGCGCGATGCAGCAAGCAATTTTGCTGCGTCGAGCTGCATCATTGTCTAAGTGCAGAAATGTGCTGTATTTACAAGAGTATGGTGCATTCCTCTACTCACCCCTGCGCTGGCGCACAAACAGCAGCCGTGCACCAACGCAGACACCCTTGCACCAGTGGCAAAACACAGGCCCCGCGGGCCCATAGTGCGGGGGCCCCAAGCTCCAAGGAGGCCCCTCAGCATAGTACTCTGACCGGAAAGCTCATATTTGAGTATGGATGGGGCCCCTCCACGTGGCTTGCAGGGGGCCCCCCTCAAGTTTTGTTACGCCAGTGCCTTGCACCATGGTGCGAGGGTGCCTGCTTTGCATGGATGATTGTTGTTTTGCAGGAAGGCACACCTTCCTGCACAAAACAATCAATAATGGTGTTTTGCTCCTTCCTTGTGTGCTGCAGAATGCAACAATCCTGTCAAAAAACAAACTGCCTCACAATTGATTCTAATCAGCAGCCAAACTGCAATGAATTTGTCTCCTTCTTCCTTGATAAGACAACATAGATTTAAAATGATGTCTAGACGACCTCCAAATAGCCATGGCCATGGCCCAACTCTGATCGCTCAGTCCACAGACTTCACAGATCTCACCCTTAAAAACAACGCTTCATGGCACACATTCAAACCCATCAATGAAAATGTAATTCTTAATATCTTAACAACACTAAAATCTTCAAACCATTTCAGTGACCCGCTACCATCTAACCTCTTCAAGGAGCTTAAAACATCTTTACTTCCACTCTGGACCAAGATAGTGACTGGTAATGACCTGTCACCTTTTTGTAGATGGGGATCACCCCTGCTCCCTTCCATTACTTAGGTACTGGGGCACCTCCTGCAATAACATTGGACAGGGTCAAGATGAAAGGCGACAAATTTTTAATGTCATATAAAAAGAAATTGCCAGCGATGCGATGAGGGCCAGGAGCCTTAGCTTGAGTGATTGAAATGATGGCAGACTGTATTTTGCTTCTCATAAAGAGGTCCTCGTAAAAAAATAACATTTGAATCTGACTGGAGTATTACCAGATCAGACAGGCATGATCCCTCCTACGATATCTTGAAATGATCAAATAAGGCGGATATTGAAATTTTATTCCTTGGTTGGGGGGGCCCTTAGTGTCCCCCCTTGTCACCAGGAGCCCAAAAAGATTTTGAGATTTTGCAGGCACATGCCTCCCCAATAAGCTTCCACCTATTCTCATCCCACTCCCTTTTTGCTTTATTTTGGGCCTTTTTATAGGACCTTCTCAGGTCTCTTACTAGGTCAGTGTTATTGGATCTGAGTGCTGATGATAGTTGTCGTTTTAGCTGCCTACACTCGCGGTTAAACCATGCAGGCTGCAGGTTTACACTAGAGCTAGACTTTGGGTGGGGCGAGAAATCTACAAAATGGGTGGCCAGCTGTTTGAAAAAGCGGGAATGGCTAATTGTTGAAGCTTCCAGGCCTCCTAGTTGCTCGAGCAGAGTTGTGAAGGTTGTGATGCACCAGTCAGTTCATGTTTAATTGACTGGAGCTTATCCTCATCCAAGATCACCTTTCACCACTTATGGCAGCGATTGTCAATTGGTGGGTATATCTCTCTTGTTACCAAATGGCTTCTGGACCTACTACAAAGTTCACCACAGGGGGACATTAGGCTCATAAATAGGGAGTTGTGTGTCAACACTAGTGCCCTCAATCATGTCAATTAACAAGGGCCAACACCTCAGATTTACTAGAAAATAGTCAAAGTGACTGATACCCTTAGATCAGATCACTGACATAATATCGATGACATAAATATCGACGTAGCAAAATATCGAGTAAAAATTTAGAATACCAAAATATCGGCTTCCTATCTCCAAACAGGTAAGTACAAAAATATTGAATCTAAAATATTGTTGTAAAAAATATAGTTAGTCAAAATATTGAATTTTTATAATATCTTAAAAGTAATGTAAAAGTTACCCAGATCGTTAGAGATGTAGATCCCAAAGATAATGAGAGTTATACTTATATTTATTTGTTTTCCCAATACCGTGCTTATCGTCTTACCCACTTCCTGCCAGTAGGAGTCAAGTGAAGGGCATTCCTGAAACATGTGCAGATCATCCACCTTCTTCATTCCGCATTTGGGGCAGGTCTTTGTGTTAGCTCCCTTAAACTTTAATAGCCTTTTTGGGGTCTAGTAGGCCCTGTGAATTGTAAATAGGTCGTTCCTCTTCAAGGCGGCTGGTTTTATTGTGGACCAGCACTTTTCTAGAGATCTTAGCAAGATATTTTGTAAGTCCAGCTCTGGTATATCCTTCCTCCAAATTGTTTCTGGGACCAAAAAGTCTTCCTCTCCGGCTGCAATGAGAGCCCAATACCACATAGATATTTCTTTTTTTATTGGTGTGGCTTTCGTCATTTCTTTCTCTAGATCCTCATTTCCCATTTTTTCCTCAGTTAGAGATTTGGCCCAGCTGGCAAGTTGATAGTATTTAAATTTAGATAAGGTTGAATTGGTAATTATGAATATTTGATCCCACGAGGTTATGGAATTTTCTACCATCAGTTGACCCCAATTTTCGATTCTTGCTGCTTTCAGTGGTAAGGCCAAAGAGTCTTTTAAGCAGTCTGGTGTGCCCGGAGATTCGCATATAGGGGCCATAGCGCTATAATATTGTATATTTAATGTGCTTCTGATTTGATACCATAATTTTGCTGCCCTGTTTAAAATCTTTAGTCTTTTTGAAGAATTTTGGGTGACCAAGCTTATATTGAAAATGATCTGTTCTACCTGTCATGTTTTCTAAGAAGTATGGGTAAAATTGATATTTCCTTAGAAGAGGTCTCATGTTTTTAAATTGAAATGTACTATAGTATTCAAATAAGTCAGGACTGGCTATTCCCCCTTGCTGTTTTCTCCTCCTTAGTTCACTCCAAGCAATTCTTGTTCCTTTAGATGACCGAATAAAGTTAATTATTTCTCCCTGGATTTTCTTCAATGCGTCTTTCTTGAATTCCAGAGGTATGGTATTAAAAGGTAGGTAAATTTGGGTGTGATGGACATTTTTATTATATTAGATCTTCCCAGAAAGCTTAAAGGTAGCCGTCCCATACTTTGAGGAGTATCCTAGTTTCTCCGGCGACTCTGTTAAGATTTATCTGGGGCACTTTTTCTAGATCTTTAACCAAATTAATCCCCAGGTATTTTTTTTGTCTCTAGTATATGGGGTATTGGGGTGCGTGTTACCACTCATAGCCTCAGTTTTCGCCTGATTTGTCAGATAACCTGATACAATGCCAAAGTTGATTATTGTGTCTTTTATTGCTACTGTAGAGTTTTGAAAGTTGTCAGTAAATACCATCAAGTCATCCGCATATAGTGCCACTTTTTTAGACCAATCTTGATGTTTAAAGGGTGTTATTGAGCTATAATTTCTGAGAGAGCATGCTAATGGTTCAATATAAAGATTGAATAGTAGCGGAGACAATGGGCATCCCTGCCTTGTACCTCTTTGTATTTCAATATTCTCGGTAAGGCTGCCATTAACTAGTATTTTTGCAATTGGCTTTTTGTAGATTTCCAGTACCATATGACCAAAGCTTCCCCTAAATTATATTTGCTGATGACCTTATTTAAGAATGTCCAGTTGACCCTGTCGAAAGCTTTGGCTGCGTCAAAAGTGATTATAGTTAGAGGTACTTTTTTTCGCAGGTGGCTATGTCTGGTGCTGCGAAAAGTTCATGGGTTATCTCTTGTATTTGCCTTCCCTTCACGAAGCCCTTCTGGTCAGGGTTGATCAATTTTGTCATTGCCGTGGCTAATCTCCTTGCCATGACCTGCGTGAAGATTTTGTAATCGCAGTTCAGCAATGAAATAGGTCTGTAGGATTCACAGAGTTTTGGGTTTTTCCCAGTTTTTAGGATGATGCTGATGGTCGCATGAGTCGGGAATTTTTCCTGGTCCATATAAATTACATTTATTAGCTCTGTTAATGGAGGAGCCACGGTTTCCTTCAGGGCTAAATAGAGTTCGTTAGGTAGTGCATCAAGACCGGCAGCTTTCCCTCTTTTCAGATCCTTTATAACAGCTCTTACTTCTTCGGTTTTGATTTCACTATTTAGCTCTTTCTTCTCCTCTTCCGTTAGTAATGGGAGTGGCAGGATGTCCAGATAGTTTCTAATCTGTTCTTCGGTGGGGTTTGTGTCTTCCTTATATAGATTAGAGAAGAAGTTTGTGAACTCCTGCATTATTACGGAGTCCTCAGAACTTGGTTCAGTTTGGTTATGTTGCTGGATGCAGGATATTTTATTTCTTGTTTGATCTGTCTTGGTTCTCCATGCCAGCATTTTACCGCAACCTTCCCCATATTCTTGATTTGATAATTTGCTGGCTTCCCACTTTTTTCTCACTATATTCTCTAGGAGGTCAACTAGTTTCTCTTTGAGTACTTGTTTTTTTTTCTAGTACTTCTTTTCTCTCTGAGGTGTTTCCTGTCACTATTTGTGCCTCTAATGTTTTTATTTCTTTTTCCATATTTCCCATTTCCTGCTTCGTGAGTTTGGATCTGTAGGCTCCCATACTTATTAACTTCCCCCTAATAACTGCCTTATAAGCGTCCCAGGTGGTTTGTTTTGACGTGCCGATTTGGTTATCCTCAAAGAAATTAGCAGAAGCGATCGTTAGTTCTTCTATGAACTGCAGGTCTGACAATATAGTGCGATCGACTGTCTATCTGAGTTGTGCGTTATTATTTGTCATTTGTAGAGTTAATTGAATTGCAGAGTGGCCAGACAAGTGGGCTGGTAGATGCTCGATACTTGTAAGGCTACCTTGTAGGCTCCTATTTAATAAGACATAATCAATTCTAGATCTGTGACACAGTTTTTTGTTATGAAAGGTAAAGGGCTGTCTTTTGTCTCCCTTTTCTTTCCACATGTCCATCAGATTGAGATCTATTTTTATAGTTGCCTAGCCACTCCCTCATCTTGGGTAAGTTAACTTGTTTACTAGTGGGGGTGTGGTATCGGGTTCTCCGAACCTACATATTCCGCAAAACCCGCTACACCATGAAAAGATGTTGGCACGGAAACTGAAAATGCAAAAGACAAGTTTATTAAGACCCCATGGGGTGGTGGTACATTCCTACAGCACCCTTCGGTAATGCAAGAAGTATCACACCGAACATCGGTGCGAGACCTCTTTTATACAGTTTTACAGTAATAAAAATGTAGGCGGAACACATTTACAGAGTTTTAGGTACATATATGGTCATTTTTGGAACACAGCCAACTCATGGGAGGAGTTACAACACCACTGGTCAGTTTGGAGGGACATTCCCAAGTGATGACTATCCAACGGTCCTAAAGGGCTCAACTGCGCATGTGCGGGCTTGACCAGTACTAAAAATAGCCTGTTGCTGGGCAAACTCGAGTGGTCAGTGGTACAGAGGAAGGACAAACGGGCATGCTAGCCACGAGGCGACGCATTCATATAAAATGGCCGCCGGCACATTCAAAATGGCTTCTGACAACCATAGTCAAGCTAAGGGGAATTTGTGCAGCAAAGCTTAACGCTAACCCGATCACCGTCAAATTACGACAGACGACCCTTTTAGCGTTCAGCTGAAGCTACCTCATAATGGACGTAGTCAGGGTATTCATCCTCAATATCAATGGACATTATTTTCGTTACTTCTCTATGAATCATTTGTTCATTTTTTACAATAGCTCGTTTGGACGGGATACAGGCAGTGAGGCACATAGAACACAACATAGGGCCACATTGAATACAGAGACACAGAAAGAATAATATCCCAATTTTTACACATAGGATTGTCAGCAACTTCCAACCCCATGTACTAAACAATGTCCAAAACCACCCCGAAAGTGTCCAAGTACCATTATCAGGATGTATTTCAGCAGCTATCTTATGTAACTTAGATATTGCATCATATACAGAAGGTGAATTTTCTGGCACATATACACAACAACTACTTCCGATAATGCGGCATGCACCTCCACGATCGGCTAATATAACATCTAAAACCATACGATTTTGGAGCGTTACAATTCTGGTAATCTGAAGTTCCTCTGTTAAGTTTCCTAAAGCGAAGACTGTCTCATTAGCAACAGCTTCTACAACATGTGTCAGTCGTCTTATTTTCCGACTATTTAAAGCAGCCCCAACAAATGAAAAAGAGACCTAAATTAAAGGCAACATACTGTTGCAGAGAAGTGTCTGTTTGATCGATCTCGTCAAGAACTAATGTTCTTTTCACTCTATTCAATATAAAATCGTGGTACAACACATAATCATTATGATACATAGGCGGGGCAATAAACACAGGGGGTAATACAAAGGATATATAACATGTTCCTAACCATCCTATAGGGAGACGATGATAACCTTTATTCCCGCAAATAAAGTACGTGTTTCGTGAGGCCACAAATGTAATGCCATTTGGAGTGTCAAAGGTAAGAGTGGTATTACATTCACTTCTTCCTACTGGGATTGTACCTTTATTACGAACACATAAATCAGCTTTTGTATCGATAACAGTAATCACGTGCAAATTAGACATATTTACACTTCTTTGATTTCTATAAATTCGTGGCGCGGATACGTTATCAGGCCTGTACTCTTCCCATTCAAACTTAGTTCCTTCAGCATGTGGATAGCCATCTCGATCGTTAAAACAAACTTTGTTGAGTCGGAAAAGTAGTCCCCCTTTCGTTGGCCATCGCAAAGTAAACAAAAGTGTATACCAAGCATTACAAGAACCATTATGGGAAAACGGGAGTGGAATAAGTGGTGTGCTTCCTTTCTTCTGATGTCCAGGCAACATCCCACATACCCAGCAGTTCGAAGTGTTTGTCATGTTATGTGTATGATGCAGAATCTGGATGAAGCTGTTATTCAAATAAGTCTGTCTGTGTCGTTCTTCATGGTAAGGTAAAGTAAAATGAAAATGTTCAGACGGAACTGGGGCAGTTGGCAATAAATGTTCTCTTGCCGGCACCAGAAGTTCTACCACCCAAGCTATCACAGCTATCACCACAATTGTTACAACAAATAATACTGCACCAAGAATTCTCTTATTTCGCATTGTAGGAGATGCCATAGTTCAAAAGTTCAAAGTGTCTCAAAAAACAACTAAAAAATAAAAATATGAGTGCTGAACTCAGAGGTAGCCGTTGGTTTCTTCTCCGAGATTCAAGACGGGTGCCGCTACACTTGGCAGAACAGATCCCCCCCCCCCCCTTGATATTCCTGGCTTCCGTTTCACAAACCTGGAGCGGTAACTCAACCAGTCTCGCACAAAACAACTGCTTTTCGTGGTTGTAGATTGTATCTCTCTCTTCCAGAGACAGTGTGGTCCGGGAAGGCTTCCTCCGATTCAGTAGACGCAACAGCTGGGCTCTTCTCCTCGTCCAAGATGTCTCGATAATCAGACAGCACAGTTGGGCTCACCAGGTCCGGAGAGACTCGACGGCAGTGAGTGGAATGAACCCACCGCTTCCTGTTGGTAACTCGCACCGCCGTACGAGTCGCTAGTAGCACTTGCTCGGGGCCATGCCACCTCGGCTCCAAGCTGCTGGTTCTCTCAAAGGACCTGGCCATCACATGGTCGCCAGGACGAAGATTGTGAGCCTCTCCAATGGAATTGTCAGGGAGCGCTTCTCGAACCTGTTGATGAATGGAAAGTAAATCATTTGTTAATCGTGCCAAAGAATCATTCATCATTATACAAGGCACATCATGTAACAATCGAGGCTTTGGAACTCCCCATATATTCATAGGCCTTCCGAACACCACTTCATAAGGTGTGAGGCCAGTTCGCGAATGGGGCACTGATCTAATGGATAGCAATGCCAATGGCAGAGCATCTGGCCATTTCAAAGACGTGGATGCCGCGATCTTTGCTAGCTTTAATTTCAGAGTAGCATTATACCTCTCCACAAGACCTGCTGACTGCGGATGAAATACAGCATGAAACTTTTGCTGAATTCCCAATCCCTTCATTACATATTCCACAATTTTCCCAACAAAATGAGGACCGTTATCGCTCCACAAAAATTTACAAACACCGTAGCGGGGGAAGTACTCCTTGAGCAAAACCTTTGCTGTTGTCAGCGCTGTATTATCCTTCGTGGGGAAGGCCTCAATCCACTTACTGAAAGCACACACCACCACTAAGACATATTTAAGGTTATTGCAACGCTCAAGCTGAATGTAATCCATTTGTAGTACCTCGAATGGTGCAGTAGGTGGAACAAACCCTCCTTTCGGAGTATACGTCCCTTCTGCAGGATTGTGCTGCAAGCATATCAGACAGGTCTGCACTACTCTTTTGGCCGTATTAGCAATCTCAGGATGCTCCCAAACTCGCGTTAGCAATCGAGTAATTGCAAGAGCTCCAACATGTGCCAATCCATGTGTCATTTGAACCATTGCTTGCAAGTAAGCTGCAGGCAATTTCCATCTTTCCATATCTTTGCTTCTCCAACAACCCTCATCATCCAGCACTCCCTCTGCTGCCCAAGTTGCGAGTTCTGCTTCAGACGCTGATTTCTAAATATCTAGTATCTCCTCTCTAGCATCGTGCCATCGCTCAGCCTGCGATTTCACTACATACATTGGTGAAGCATTTCGTAACATAGCAGTTTCCCTCGCTATACTATCAGCAAAAGCGTTTCCTTGTCCCACTTTGTCAGTCACTTTCTTATGTGCACTGCATTTGATTATCGCCACTTTCTTCGGACAAAGTAACGCATTCAAAAGATCACGCACTAGTTCTCCATGCATGATGTGCACTCCGTGCGAAGTCAAAAACCCTCGTTCTCTCCAGAGTAGGCCAAAATCATGCGCTACTCCAAAGGCATACCGGCTATCAGTGTAGATGTTCACACACAAGCCAGCACTCAATTCACATGCTCTTGTTAAGGCTATCAGTTCTGCTGCTTGGGCCGATTTCTGTGGTATTCGTGCTGCTTCTACCACTGTCTTAAGTGTCGTGATTGCATAGGCTGCGGAAGTTGTACCATCTGGCAGCCTCAAACACGATCCATCAACCCACAGTTCCCCATCCACATCTGGAAGTGGCGTATCCTGTAAGTCAACACGACCCTTTGTTTGTTCTTCAGTCAGGAAAACACAATCATGGTGTTCTTCCTCCTGGCCCTCAGCAACTGGATACGGCAATAAAGTGGCAGGGTTCAAAGTAGCACATCGCTTTAGTGTGATATGCGGCGCCAACAGTGTGAGCTCATATCCTGTTAAACGTGCGCTCGTGAGATACTGGGTCTTTGTTTGGTTTAACAGAGCATCTACCGCATGGGGAACTAACACCAGCAATTTGTGTGACAAAACTATTCCCTCACTCTGACGTATGGCCACTGCTGTTGCTGCAACTGCTCTAAAACACCCAGGTAATCCTCGTGCTACAGGGTCAAGTATTGCGGAAAAATAAGCACAGGGCCTCTGCTTATCTCCGTGAGTCTGCACCAAAACTGACAATGCACACCCATCTTTCTCATGTACGTACAACGTGAAAATCTTTGTGTAGTCTGGTGTACCTAACACTGGTGCAGAGCAAAGAGCTTGTCTCAATTGTTCAAAAGCATTCTGGCATTCATCTGTCCATTCAAGGGGCATTGGTGTAGTTTTGGACAATAACGCTAACAGAGGTTTTATAATGTGTGAAAACTCCATTATCCACTGCCTACAAAAAGACGTTAAGCCTATAAAAGCGCGCACATCTCTCTGGGTACGGGGGACTGGTGTATCCAAAATCGCTTGAATTCGATCAGATGTTAATGCACGCCCCTCCTTAGACAAAAGATGACTGAGGTAGGTCACCTTTGGTCTACAGTATTGAAGTTTCTTTCTAGATACTTTATGGTTATTCTGAGCAAGAAAGGAGAGCAAAGCAAGAGTACTCTCCTCGCACTGTGCATGTGTATCCGCAGCAAGTAAAATATCATCAACATACTGGATAAGGGCCACTCCAGTCTGCAATTCAAACAAATCGAGCTGTCTTTTTAAGGCCTGGCTATAGATGCTAGGACTTTCTGTATAGCCTTGAGGAACTCGACAAAATCTATACGATTTATTATTTAATGTAAAGCCAAATAGATATCTGCTATCAGGATGGATAGTGATGGAAAAGAAGGCATTTTTGAGGTCAACCACGGTAAACGTGGTAGCAGTGGGCGGAATCAAAGTAAGTAAGGTGGTGATGTCAGACACCACCGGGTACTGGGGCACTACAATCTTGTTAATTTCCCTCAAATCAATAATAAATCGATAGACTTTGTCATCGGTATCTTTCTTTAAGATTGGAAGAATCGGGCTGTTACAGACATTGTAGGGAACTTCCTCCACTACTCCTGCAATAATCAAATCATGCACAATGTGAGTTAAGGCAATTTCACCTTCCCTTGATATTTTGTATTGTGGCACACGTGGCAAAGACGCACCCTCCTTAACAGTTATTCGAATAGGGGGAATAAGCATCTGTCCCACATCCGTGTCCGAAGTAGCCCATAACGTTTGTGGGGGAGAGGCTAACGCTTCAATTTCTTGCATTGTACACAGTCTCACTACATCTGGGTAATTATCGTTCAAGATAACCCGCACTCCTTCAGGGGCACAACGTATTGTTGCTCGGAAGTATTTAAGCAAATCTATACCCATAATATTTTCTGGAGTATTTGGTGACAATAAGAACGGGCACGGACCAAAGAATCTGTCAATGTAAAATGTAAGGGGTTGTGACAATGGGCTAAGAGAGGGTGTTCCATCGAACCCTATAGATGTAATCGTTTCGCCAGACAGGGGAGCCCTTGGAACCAAGTTTTTAGACAGAGCACTACGAGTAGCTCCTGTATCCACCAGGAACTGATCAGTAGAACCCAAAACGCCCGCTGATGCATATGGACCTCTTTGATCTACTGGTATTTCAACCGATTCCACACCCCATCCTACGCATTCCTATGCATGAACATAATCCTGAGACTCCACATTCTCACCCTCAGATATCTGGTACTGATTCCGTCGGTCAAAAGTATTACGATCATCTTGACCACGACCCCTCGCTTCAAACCTGCCACGATCACCTGCTCCACCCTTTGCTCCTGAATAACTATTCCGTGTCCTTCCACCTCCTCGACCACGCTGATTATGTTGCTCACGAAGCACCGGACAATCTGAAGCCCAATGTCCAAACTCTTTACAGTATGCACATTGATCTTCAGCAATGTCAGTACGACCTGAAGACGCACCATACGCTCCACGCCTACCTCTGTCGTTCCCTCTCGGCTGTGTAGCACGAACTTGAGCCAACATCACTTTCGTCTTTAATTCCTTCGCTTTCTTATCAGTACTTTCCTTAGCCTCCAGTTCCTGACGCTCATAATACTGAGCCATAGTTAATAAAGAGGCAGGGGTCGCCGTGGTCCAAGAACTCTCACTAGTCTTTAGACGTTTTGCAATCTCCGGTAGGAGATTAGCTACATACTTGTCGACAAACAAATGCCTACCCGTATCATCTGTTAATAATTGCCCGCTGTAATCATGAAATGCTTCCTCAAAACGAGAGAAGAAGTCAGACACCGACTCATCCGCCTTCTGTTTGCAAGAGGCTAACATAGTCCAATCAATCTTTTTAGGGGGTACGAGCATTTTTAATTTATTTAAGATAGCAGTTGGAAGATCTAATATTAATTGACACGGCTTACACGCAGGCTCCCTGTCTAAATCAGCTTGAGCTAAAACTTTCCAATCCGCTCCCAAGGTCGCTTGGTCATCGAACTTACGAATCGCTCTCCACATATCAGGGGGCAATATTAACCCAAAGAAAAGATCAATATCAACTAACGTCATAACACACGAAGAAATAGCCCCTTCCACTCCTTCATAGAAAGCTGCTGGATTTTTACGCGGATCAGGTAAAGCATTTTTCAGTGCCATAACATCTGCTCTATTCCAAGGTGTATAAACCCAATTATATACGAAATAACCCTTGGCATCCCCAGACAATTTATCGTCACTTGTACCTTGCCCTTTAGGAGGGACATACAAAGGTGCGGCTTCACACATAGGCATAACATGAACTGTAGGACTCTTATCTGTTCCAAAGATAGAACACTCTTTGGATGTCTCCGTCGATCCCGGCGCAGACACATCTGATGCTTTTCTTGCGTCCCGTAATCTTGACGCCTCATCCCGTAGCTGGACCAATCGTCGGAAAAACTCATCCGCATCTGCAATAACAAATAAACCTTTACGCATATTCTCACGATTAACTGATATGTCCTTAGGCTCTAAATCAGTTGAATATTTCCTAAACCGGTCTACAACTTCATCTCCAAAGTGACTCAAGAAATACAACCGTTCTCGTTCGGACCACTTACTCATTTCATCATTAATCTCTGTCATAGTTATTTTGTTCAAATTTAATTTACGGGCAAAACTGCGCAATTCCGCAGTCTCACTAGCAGTTAACCTGACACGACTACCTCCTTGACCATCTCCATCCGATTCCTCATCTGGGGCCGTAGGCAGAGCATACGGAGGCGGGCACCGATCTAATAATGAAAAATCATCAACTTCATTAGTAAGGACAGGATAAAGAGGACGCCGAATAGGGAATTGACCATTCATTTGCAAATTGCGTTCCCGTGTCTCCCTGTCTTTCTTTTCCTGCAACTCTTTCTCCTCCAGCTGTAAAGCCTTATCCCGAGCAGCCTTTCGCTGTTCTTTGTCCACCAAGGCTATTTCATGCTTCATTCGTTCACGCACTGCTTTCTCCCACATTCGTACACAATCAAACATATCTTGTCTAGACCTACGCTGAAACAAACATTGCTCCACATACTGAACCTTTCGTAAATCAAATGACCCATGTAGTGGCCATTGCAACTCAAGATCCCGTTTCGTATACTTATTCCATAATTTACTATATAGAATAGGGGGAAGGCCAAATTTGATGTACCTTTCCCGATTAGGAGTCCCCTCCGGGGGAGCCGGCTGAGATTCATTTAATCGATAATTGGTACCATTTCCAAAACAGCACATTCCTCGGAGTGTGCTTAAAACAGGCATGTCAAAATATCACAGAAACGCGATATCACAAAAATGGCACTTAATATTCTCTACACAAATGTGCCATTCAAACAGAAACAAGTTTAGAGAAATCTCTCTACATGCCTGCCTATGTGAAGTGCACTGCACATATAGTTCAAATCATAGAATCAAATGTTAGCTAACTCAAAACATATTCAAAGAGCCACAGTAAGCGTCCGTAGACTATCTTACCAATCACAAGCTTACCAAATTCTCAGATATCCAGATTCCAACTGCCAAGGTCTTTAATCGAATCAGCCAAACCGGTACTGTACGACAACTCGAACGAGCAGGATCTCAGTCGAGGACCGGAGCCACCTGGAAGGTCAGATCAGAAGGAAAGGAAGAAAACACCGTGGGTGCCAAGACTCAGGTCACTCAGTGGCAGCGTACGCGTCCATGGCGAGTTTCCAATCCTTCGTCACGACCTCTCCTCTGGGCATCCGAGTCGCCGATGAGTCCCTTCGTGGTCGCCAATTTGTGGTATCGGGTTCTCCAAACCTACATATTCCGCAAAACCTGCTACACCATGAAAAGATGTTGGCACGGAAACTGAAAATGCAAAAGACAAGTTTATTAAGACCCCATGGGGTGGTGGTACATTCCTACAGCACCCTTCGGTAATGCAAGAAGTATCACACCGAACATCGGTGCAAGACCTCTTTTATACAGTTTTACAGTAATAAAAATGTAGGCGGAACACATTTACAGAGTTTTAGGTACATATATGGTCATTTTTGGAACACAGCCAACTCATGGGAGGAGTTACAACACCACTGGTCAGTTTGGAGGGACATTCCCAAGTGATGACTATCCAACGGTCCTAAAGGGCTCAACTGCGCATGTGCGGGCTTGACCAGTACTAAAAATAGCCTGTTGCTGGGCAAACTCGAGTGGTCAGTGGTACAGAGGAAGGGCAAACGGGCATGCTAGCCACGAGGCGACGCATTCATATAAAATGGCCGCCGGCACATTCAAAATGACTTCTGACAACCATAGTCAAGCTAAGGGGAATTTGTTTAGCAAAGCTTAACGCTAACCCGATCACTGTCAAATTACGACAGGGGACCTATCCGTTTTGGGATCAAGTATAATGTTATAGTCACCACCTAGTATTATGGGAGCATTTGTTGATAGAAGCTCTGTATAGAGTCTTTGAAGTGGAGTCGGGTCGTCCAGGTTTCGAGCATGGTAGCCAGCTACAGTAAATATGTTATCATTTATTCTTACTTTGGTTACAGCCCATCTTCCCTTGCTGTCTCCTGCTTTATGTTCAATCTGGGCTTCAAGTGATTTTTTGAAAATTATTGCTATACCTTTGGTATTACAGTCTTGATTAGTGCACACATAGGCATCAATCCAGTTGAGTTTTTTCACTATTTGGTCCCACTCTGCACTTAAAAAATGTGTCTCTTGTAATGTGATTACATCGCTCTCGGCTTCCTTCAGGTATTCAAGGATCCTTCTTCTTCTATTAGCAGTTCTAAGACCATTAACCTTCCAGGAGAGAACTTTAAATTTTCTTGGATTTGTCATCATTTACTTATACTTTGTTGGGTAGTGATATAGGTTGATTTGTGCTTTATTGGCCCTGCGAACTCCTATTACTTTAATTAGAGAGGACATTTTTTCTATTTTTTTCCTAGTTTGCTCCCCACCCGTGTTCTGTTTTTATTCTGTATTTGTGCTTTTCTCTGAGGTTCATTGTTACCCACCCTGAGGAAGCCTCCCTTCTTCTTTTTGGGCGGTATTATTCGCCCGCTTTGAGCTCCGCTCTTCGGCAGATTTACAAGTCTCACCTTTCTTGGTTTTTAATTCTCGGTCCGCAGTTGGTCCTTAATTTGTTCTATAAAGGACTCTACCTTTTTAGGATCCCTTATGTTGTGCATTTTGTTTGGTTAAACAAATAGATGTAAGTATAACTCTTATTATCTTTGGGATCTACATCACTAACGATCTGGGTAAGTTGACAAAAAAACAGGAAAGCCTGCTGTTTGTGTTGATACTGCTAGCAAGGAGAGAGATATGCATAAACTGGGTTAAACCAGTACCACCATTACATGCGAACTGGCTAAATTCCACAATAAAAACTAACAAACTTGATAGGAAAGGAAAACCCAGTAAAAAGCTAAACTTCTGGGAAATTTGGGAACAGTACTTTCAATCCAATTTGAATAGAAAGAAAGGACACTCTGCCTCGGGATATAAAGGCCCTAACTAGAGGGTCCAACAGATATATGTGAAGGGGTGATTAACCTAGGGGCTGACACTACACATAACAATCACATGGTCAAACCAAATAGACTCTACAGTTCATGTTAGAAATATATATATTTTTTTATTTTTTTAGGATGGCAAGGATATAAACAGTAAATATAATTTTCGTATCACAAATACATTTAGATCATAAATAAGACATACATAGATATGGGGGCAACAACGAAAGGGAAGATAGTCCTACCCAGTACCGGCCACACTTCAAACACACTAGCTCACTCACTTCAATCTCTTCCCACTCTATCTCATTCACCATTCATTCTTCCATTCATTCTTCTGATCCTGGCGAGTACAACACATAGGTGGTTAATGTGTTGTATGGATCGGGATGTTGGTCCAGGTAGATGATTTTAACTACGGGTCCTGATGTAGTTAGGACAATAACCGTATTCCTGGAGACACAAGCCGACGCACGTTTCGGTGACAGGCCAGTGAGGCCACACCTTCGTCAGGGCTAGGGGCAGTATACTGGGAGGGGCACAAGGGTAAAATCTGAAAGATAGAGAGCAGAACAAAATTCATTTTACTTTTATATATATACATATAGTGCTCATTGGACAATTCTGTGTTATCAACATATATTTATCATGGTTCTGGTCCAATATAACATTTCAGACATATATAAGAAATTGGTGTGATTCAAATAAAACATTTTGTCAATATATTGGGTATTGGAACAATGTTCCTACTGTTGACCTTTTGATTGCTGTGCAATGTCAAAACCCTCTAGAGACACTCCCTGAGATAGATTCCCTATTGTGTGGAACCTAGAAAGGCATAATGATAACCTTCACTGAATGAACCATCGAGCATAATTCATACAACAATTGATCTCCACTTACATGCAGGTATATAAACCTCTTTTTTTCGTACATGTTCTCATTGTACATGTTCTATACCCGCATTTCTCTCTCTTACACACACATGACCATATAGTTAAAATGAGGCCCAAGGTCCTAGACAGGCAAGTTGTTATATTAATCATTGGTTAGTCAGTGTGGATCTTAACTAGGGACTAAACCACCATTTCTAGTCATATATAGGGAGAGTTGTTGGCTTATTTTGTCAAACATATATCCTAATATTTTACCTGCATGAGTATTTAACTCTGTTGTTAAGGGATAACAGGCATCTGATGGCAGCGTGTTACACAGGAGCACCACTGTTTCTAGTTTTCATAGACAGGACTTCAGAGTAATTCGGATCCTGTAGTGGGGGTAGATCAACATCCTTATACATCAAAACACTAACAGGATTGGGTCAAATCTAATCAGGTCAGTTTTCAAGTATTCGCCTATACCATAGTCGATCTCTGGGCTGATCTCAGTTAGTTATTGTTTAGATATTAAACACACTTTTCTAAACTTCCGATGCTTTTATGAGGATTCGAGGCTATTCGGCAAGGTCTCAGGAAGGGAGTTAGATGGTCGACGCCTTCCTGACAGATTTTTTTATATATAAATAGAACACAGTAGAGCGCTGTAAATGTCTAAAATACATACCGGAATAACCGGCACGTCAGCACTGTGTTTTTTTCAATGCCCAGGGGTCACACGAGTTCTTAATAATGGTTGGCATATAGCGAGCCTGTGGGCGGAAGCGTGATTTGGTCATTACTGATGTAACCGACCCTATTCAGTATAATCATATACGCACTTCATGGTAGTTACCTTCTATAGACATACTAAAGTGCTGTAAGTGTCTAAAATACATACCGGAATAACCGGCACGTCAGCGCTGTGTTTTTTTCAATGCCCAGGGGTCACACAAGTTCATAATAATGGTTGGCATATAGCGAGCCTGTGGGTGGAAGCGGAATTTGATCATTACTAATGTACCCGACCCTTTTCGGTATAATAATACACGCACTTCATAGTAGTTACCTTCTATGAATTAGACAACCGTTTCTTGAAGGGGTTCCAATGGTTTCTCTACTTTATTAATTTCCACCGTGAATAACGAGCCGATGCAGCGCCTTCTCTACTCGATAAGCTGACACCGCAGAAGACTGACTGAGGCAGAGCCTAGGTGCGGGATAGTAAGGAAAGGGGGGATATTTTATATTTATCTCACAAGAGCAAACTTCCTAATCTCCAAGGCACTATATCTATAGAACTTACCTTTTTCTTGAGGACTGTCTCGTTCAGATGGAGTTCCGCCGACCGTGTCTGCCAGCCCACTGCTGGAGACTGGATTCTCACCTGTTGATTTCGGCGTCCTGTTTAAGTAGCGCCATATTCGCGCCTCCCGAGATGCTGGGCCAGCTGTGTAGAAAATGCATGGTCATAGATGACGGACTGTCCCTCCCTCATTGGACTTAGTCGCCATCTTGTGTAAACCGGTGGGACGCTGGTGCACTGTATTTTAAAATAGAGCGTTCGAAGTAATGTGGCGGCCATCTTTGTTAAACCGGCAATCGGCTGTCGTCATCTTATGAGATCCTCTTGTGAAAACTGTTAGTGATTAACTTGTATTCGCTATGCGGTAATATTGTAATCGTATTGTAGTCATATTATATAAAATTGGCTACATACACTCCGGTGTTATAGATGTCCCAGGCGGTTAGTCTGGCATATTAATGATCCATCTCCTGTATACAGACCCAGATTCAGTCTCATCAAATGGGACGGAAGCCAACTTCATTTTTCTGGAGTCCCTAGTAGTGCTACCCTAATTATTCCCATATTATAGGTGAGGCCATGCTCATATTTGTAGGAAGTATGACAATTTTGCCAACTATTCTCATTCCATATATATTTAATTTTTTAAAAGAACATTAGATATGCCACAGTATTATTACAGAAATGCCTGATGCCAAGGGCACTCCTCATTGAGTCCTTTTTCCACAGCGTCCAGGTAGAAAATCCAGAAGACCTCCCGTTTTTTTCGGAGGTATATCGGGTCAGTTCCTGGGTAGGCTTTTATCTTTTCCAAGATAAACCAGCGGATTTCCACATATTTATGGTCCTTTTCCAGCCAATGAGCCACTATAGGGGCTGCCATCTTTCGATTTCTGATGTTGGACTTATGCTCCCCTATCCGTACCCGGCATTCTCTACCTGTTTCTCCAACATATGGGAGATTGCACGGGCACAATATTAGGTAGACGATGTTGCTGGTGCGACAGTTAGTCAAGATGGCATTGCGGCTGACTGAAATCGTGCGGGTGTTAGTGTTGACAGTATCACCCACAATGGCCTGAGGGCAAATATGGCATGTCCCACATTTATGATTGCCATATATTGGATCCATTCCTGTCATTGTGGTTTGTTTGTTCATCGATGTTTCTTGTATCTTTCCCCTTACTAGATGGTTTTTTAGGTTCGGGTTTTTTCTGAAGGCAAAAATTGGGCGCTTTAGGTGTGATTTCTCATTCCAATTTCTATACCACCCAAGAAGAAAATGCCCCCCGAGGACAGGCACCCAGATGGGGCCAAGGAAGGAAAGTCACCACCTTCTCTGAAACGACCGACTCCGAAGGGGATACCCCTGAGGAATATAACCCCAGCTATGAGCAGGGACACAACCCCAACCAAGGGCATAATTCCAACAGGGGAAACAGAAATGGAGGATATGACCGCAATTATCAACAAAATCGTTTTTAGGGAATCGCCGGGGCAACACCCGTCCCCCATTGAGAACCCCACAAACGAGGAATTACCATCAGGGTCGCGGACAACCGCAGATGTATGTGCAGACCCGCCATCATCAGTACTGGCGAACATAAGGGGGCTTCCTGTGTTCAATTTATCTAATGAAACCATAGATCCCAAGGCCATCCAACTTCTATCTAGGGGCCTATCATTCGTACCATCCACCAACTTTAATAAGTTTGAATTGAACAGAGACTTACAGCTATTCTTCAGGAAAGTCCGCCTCCAGAAGTTTTTCCTGGAAGCGCCTCCTACTAACAATGAAAACAATAGATCTGGTTGCAAACCCCCATCCTCATTTACACCGTCTTTGGAAATGGTGGGACCAGAGGTAAACATTTTTGAAAAAACCGTCATGCATAAAATCAACAAAATGACTAAATATGTGCCCATACCAAAAGCAAACCTATCCATCCCAGAAAATAAAGCTCTGAAGGAATTGGAATCAAACAAAAACATCACAATTAAACCTTGTGATAAAGGTGGCGGGATTACATTACTTGATACCACCGATTATAAAAGAAGAATGAATGAATTGCTTTCTTCCTCAGGCCACTACATCCGGGTCACTCGGAACCCCGAAAACGTTCTGAAAAAACGTATATTGACAATGGTTCAAAAAGCGGTCAACCAAAATTACATCTGTGAAGCCGAGGCTGAGTATCTTACTCCATCCAACACTAAAATACCTATCATATATGGGTTACCAAAAACCCACAAGAATAGTGTAGATCCCCCCATGCGACCAATAGTCTCTACTATTGGCTCTGCCACCGAGCCATTATCTAAGTACATCAATAAATTTCTAAATCCAATGGTCACAGAACTGGAATCGTACGTACGGGATACAGGACACTTTATCCAGCAAGTGGAAGGCATTCCATTCCACGAAAATTCTGAAATAATGGTCACGCTTGACGTGGAAGCATTATACTCTAATATCCCTCAAAGAGGAGCATATGAGGCTATTGAAACTGTACTCTCCAGGAATACTAACATAACCAACTCTGAATTCATCCTACAATGCCTCAAAGTAGTCCTATTTGAGAACTACTTTGAATTTGACAACACCCTATATAGACAGGCTTCCGGTGTCAGTATGGGAGCGAGTTGTGCCCCTAGCATAGCCTGTCTGTATATGGGGGAATTTGAAAGAACGAATGTCTTCAATGAGATGGCCCCCTTCTTCGAAAACGTCATGAGCTGGAAACGGTTCATTGACGACATCTTCTTCATCTGGAGGGGGGCAGAAGACCAACTTGGTGAATTCATTGAATGGCTGAATGTGGCGGACACTAATTTGAAATTTACCAGTCACACTAGCAGGTCTAGAATTGAATTTCTAGACATTTGGATTGAACATCAGGATAACATCATCAAAGTATCTTTGTATACAAAACCGACAGCTCGAAACACCTTGCTCCAATATGCTAGCTTCCATCCACGCAGTCAGAGGGATAGTATCCCTTACAGTCAGTTCCTTCGTATTAGAAGGAACTGCACCGACCTACAGGATTTCCTGACCCAAGCAGACATACTTCAAGAAAAACTACGAGTCCGGGGGTACCCACCGAGACTGATTAAAGAGTCCTTCAAGCGAGCCAGATATACCAACAGGGAAGCTATGTTCACAGAAAAAGAATCGGAGAAACTAAATCAATTAGTATGCGTGACTCGTCACTCCGAAATGAACCATAAGATCAGGCAAGCCATAAACTCGAGCTGGCATATTTTAAATCTGGAGAATGAGAAATCACACCTAAAGCGCCCCATTTTTGCCTTCAGAAAAAACCTGAACCTAAAAAACCATCTAGTAAGGGGAAAGATACAAGAAACATCGATGAACAAACAAACCACAATGACAGGAATGGATCCAATATATGGCAATCATAAATGTGGGACATGCCATATTTGCCCTCAGGCCATTGTGGGTGATACTGTCAACACTAACACCCGCACGATTTCAGTCAGCCGCAATGCCATCTTGACTAACTGTCGCACCAGCAACATCGTCTACCTAATATTGTGCCCGTGCAATCTCCCATATGTTGGAGAAACAGGTAGAGAATGCCGGGTACGGATAGGGGAGCATAAGTCCAACATCAGAAATCGAAAGATGGCAGCCCCTATAGTGGTTCATTGGCTGGAAAAGGACCATAAAGATGTGGAAATCCGCTGGTTTATCTTGGAAAAGATAAAAGCCTACCCAGGAACTGACCCGATATGCCTCCGAAAAAAACGGGAGGTCTTCTGGATTTTCTACCTGGATGCTGTGGAAAAAGGACTCAATGAGGAGTGCCCTTGGCATCAGGCATTTCTGTAATAATACTGTGGCATATCTAATGTTCTTTTAAAAAAAAAAATATATATATATGGAATGAGAATAGTTGGCAAAATTGTCATACTTCCTACAAATATGAGCATGGCCTCAGCTATAATATGGGAATAATTAGGGTAGCACTACTAGGGACTCCAGAGAAATGAAGTTGGCTTCCGTCCCATTTGATGAGACTGAATCTGGGTCTGTATACAGGAGATGGATCATTAATATGCCAGACTAACTGCCTGGGACATCTATAACACCGGAGTGCATGTAGCCAATTTTATATAATATGACTACAATACGATTACAATATTACCGCATAGCGAATACAAGTTAATCACTAACAGTTTTCACAAGAGGATCTCATAAGATGACGACAGCCGATTGCCGGTTAAACAAAGATGGCCGCCACATTACTTCGAACGCTCTATTTTAAAATACAGTGCACCAGCGCCCCACCGGTTTACACAAGATGGCGACTAAGTCCAATGAGGGAGGGACAGTCCGTCATCTATGACCATGCATTTTCTACACAGCTGGCCCAGCATCTCGGGAGGCGCGAATATGGCGCTACTTAAACAGGACGCCGAAATCAACAGGGAGAATCCAGTCTCCAGCAGTGGGCCGGCAGACACGGTCGGCGGAACTCCATCTGAACGAGACAGTCCTCAAGAAAAAGGTAAGTTCTATAGATATAGTGCCTTGGAGATTAGGAAGTTTGCTCTTGTGAGATAAATATAAAATATCCCCCCTTTCCTTACTATCCCGCACCTAGGCTCTGCCTCAGTCAGTCTTCTGCGGTGTCAGCTTATCGAGTAGAGAAGGCGCTGCATCGGCTCGTTATTCACGGTGGAAATTAATAAAGTAGAGAAACCATTGGAACCCCTTCAAGAAACGGTTGTCTAATTCATAGAAGGTAACTACTATGAAGTGCGTGTATTATTATACCGAAAAGGGTCGGGTACATTAGTAATGATCAAATTCCGCTTCCACCCACAGGCTCGCTATATGCCAACCATTATTATGAACTTATGTGACCCCTGGGCATTGAAAAAAACACAGCGCTGACGTGCCGGTTATTCCGGTATGTATTTTAGACACTTACAGCGCTTTAGTATGTCTATAGAAGGTAACTACCATGAAGTGCGTATATGATTATACTGAATAGGGTCGGTTACATCAGTAATGACCAAATCACGCTTCCGCCCACAGGCTCGCTATATGCCAACCATTATTAAGAACTTGTGTGACCCCTGGGCATTGAAAAAAACACAGTGCTGACGTGCCGGTTATTCCGGTATGTATTTTAGACATTTACAGCGCTCTACTGTGTTCTATTTATATATAAAAAAATCTGTCAGGAAGGCGTCGACCATCTAACTCCCTTCCTGAGACCTTGCCGAATAGCCTCGAATCCTCATAAAAGCATCAGAAGTTTAGAAAAGTGTGTTTAATATCTAAACAATAACTAACTGAGATCAGCCCAGAGATCGACTATGGTATAGGCGAATACTTGAAAACTGACCTGATTAGATTTGACCCAATCCTGTTAGTGTTTTGATGTATAAGGATGTTGATCTACCCCCACTACAGGATCCGAATTACTCTGAAGTCCTGTCTATGAAAACTAGAAACAGTGGTGCTCCTGTGTAACACGCTGCCATCAGATGCCTGTTATCCCTTAACAACAGAGTTAAATACTCATGCAGGTAAAATATTAGGATATATGTTTGACAAAATAAGCCAACAACTCTCCCTATATATGACTAAAAATGGTGGTTTAGTCCCTAGTTAAGATCCACACTGACTAACCAATGATTAATATAACAACTTGCCTGTCTAGGACCTTGGGCCTCATTTTAACTATATGGTCATGTGTGTGTAAGAGAGAGAAATGCGGGTATAGAACATGTACAATGAGAACATGTACGAAAAAAAGAGGTTTATATACCTGCATGTAAGTGGAGATCAATTGTTGTATGAATTATGCTCGATGGTTCATTCAGTGAAGGTTATCATTATGCCTTTCTAGGTTCCACGCAATAGGGAATCTATCTCAGGGAGTGTCTCTAGAGGGTTTTGACATTGCACAGCAATCAAAAGGTCAACAGTAGGAACATTGTTCCAATACCCAATATATGGACAAAATGTTTTATTTGAATCACACCAATTTCTTATATATGTCTGAAATGTTATATTGGACCAGAACCATGATTAATATATGTTGATAACACAGAATTGTCCAATGAGCACTATATGTATATATATAAAAGTAAAATGAATTTTGTTCTGCTCTCTATCTTTCAGATTTTACCCTTGTGCCCCTCCCAGTATACTACCCCTAGCCCTGACGAAGGTGTGGCCTCACTGGCCTGTCACCGAAACGCGCGTCGGCTTGTGTCTCCAGGAATACGGTTATTGTCCTAACTACATCAGGACCCGTAGTTAAAATCATCTACCTGGACCAACATCCCGATCCATACAACACATTAACCACCTATGTGTTGTACTCGCCAGGATCTGAAGAATGAATGGAAGAATGAATGGTGAATGAGATAGAGTGGGAAGAGATTGAAGTGAGTGAGCTAGTGTGTTTGAAGTGTGGCCGGTACTAGGTAGGACTATCTTCCCTTTCGTTGTTGCCCCCATATCTATGTATGTCTTATTTATGATCTAAATGTATTTGTGATACGAAAATTATATTTACTGTTTATATCCTTGCCATCCTAAAAAAATAAAAAAATATATATATTTCTAACATGAACTGTAGAGTCTATTTGGTTTGACCATGTGATTGTTATGTGTAGTGTCAGCCCCTAGGTTAATCACCCCTTCACATATATCTGTTGGACCCTCTAGTTAGGGCCTTTATATCCCAAGGCAGGGTGTCCTTTCTTTCTATTCAAATTGGTTTCTCCCCCCTACTACCTGCCCATATCCTAAAGCTACCCACAGGGAACCCCCTTCTTTGCTTACATAAGTACTTTCAATCCAGACACCTAATGAACTTGTGTGGTACCGTAAAACAAAATCCAATGATTAAAGCGGTGACAATAATTCAAACGGGAATCATTCCCGCCGAGTAGCCAGGAAAGCTAGCTCCCCCCACAAGTATGAGGAATTATTGATTATGATAAAGGATAAAGGAGAATCCTGTTTTGAAACAACCACCAAAGGGATACTCCCCAACCTAGGTCGGCAAATATGGGGCAGTGAAAGTACAAAATGTTGTAACAAAAGACTCCCGCAAACTATTTACACATACAATCGCAAAATGAGGATAAAAAAATGTTTTAAAAGTATTGTAAAAGTAATGAAATAATAAATATAATTAACTTAAACATACTTGAAATACTTAAATAACCTTAAAATTAATAAATAATTAATGTAAGTTAAAAATAAATAAACATACAATTACATTTTTGAATACATCCATACTAATATAATAAAGAGAGAGCCCAAACGTTTGAGGCGGGTAATCTCAGGAACCACAGCACCAATCACAACACCCAATACAGCGTTGGAAAGGGCATTTGTAGCCGAAGGACATAGGCTATGCAGACGCTCACCATATACATTTAAAAGGTAAAAGAACCGTGCCAGCAAAGTAGTCCCTTGTGGGCGTGTCTGCGTTGTGGTGTGGGCGTGTGCTGGGGGCGTGACAAATGCTGGGGTTGTGTGGTACGTTCCGCCCTTCATGCCATGTCTCATATCGTGTGCTAATCCCACCCTGCTCCCTTTAAATACCCCTGCACCCCATAATCATAACCCACCCTTACTCCTTAAAATACCCCAACACTATTTCTAACCCATCTTAAACCTATAAATATACCCTGTACCCCAAAACCCAAACCTATCCCTAAACCCTAAAAATACCCCTGTACCCCAAAACCCAAACCTAGCCCTGAACCCTAAAAATACCACTGTACCCCAAAACCCAAACCTACCCCTGAACCCTAAAATACCCCTGTACCCCAAAACCCAAACCTAGCCCTGAACCCTTAAAATACCCCTGTACCCCAAAACCCAAACCTACCCCTGAACCATAAAAATACCCCTGTATCCCAAAACCCATACCTAGCCCTGAACTCTAAAAATAACCATGTACCCGAAAACCCAAACCTACCCCTGAACCCTAAAATACCCCTGTACCCCAGAACCCAAACCTAGCCCTGAACCCTAAAAATACCCCTCTACCCCAAAACCCAAACCTAGCCCTGAACCCTTAAAATACCCCTGTACCCCAAAACCCAAACCTACCCCTGAACCCTAAAAATACCCCTATACCCCAAAACCCAAACCTAGCCCTGAACCCTAAAAATACCCCTGTACCCCAAAACCCATACCTAAACCTAAAACTACCCCTGTACCCCATAACTCAAAACTATATCTGAACCCTAAAAATACCCAAACACCCCAAAACATATACCTCAGTACCCCAAAACATATACCCCTATACCCATACTTACCTTATCCAAACATAAAAAAAAACATGCTTTTACCATTCATGCATTTACAACGAATTTCGTTGTAAATGCATGCGAGGTAAAAGCATATAAAATGTAATGCCATGTGTTATAATGGCATTGCGGAGTCATGGTACTTTCGTAATGAAAGTATGCGGAGTGATGGTATGCGGAAAGAAAGTTGCGGAATAATGGGTGTTTACCCTCCCCCAGTAAGTACATTGGTGGCACGGCGGCCCACATCTCCAGCAACATACTCATATTTTTTCACCACCCATTTGAAAAATGCACAGGTCTCTCTCATTGATGGCCAGCACCGACATACACTTTTAGACACACCTCCCATCACATGTTCTAGAATTGAGAACTTTAGAGCTGGGGAGCTACGTTCAAATCTCGGCATCAGCTCAACATCCTGTGATTCCAGGCTAATCGCTTTGTCTCCCCATGCCTACCACAAATGAATCTGTTCTTCTGTAATGTAAATTGTGCTCATGCCATGTTGTCGAGTTTGTGCTATATAATATTGCAAGGAAAAATAAAGTAGGGAAACTCGAGTTCACACACTACTGAACGCGCACTCTTAAGTGCATCAGCAGTGCACTGTGAATCGGAGCATTTCACAGGCCTGTCACAGATAAGAAATGCTATCAAAACGAAATCCTACAAAACAATTTACTACTGGCCGGCAGCAATTCATACCCGGACAACGTCGGGACGGGCTGCTAGTATATATATATATAAACATAGTATCAATAAAAAATATACAATATTTTTACCGTAGGATAGCAGGAGGGTAACATTTTCTATTACCACTGCAGTGAGTGCAACAGTAGAGAAAGCGTTGGATAGCGTTGGGGTAAAAATGACTATTCCCACTCCAGTGAGTGCAATAGTAGGGAAAGCGTTGCATAGCGTAGGGGTGAAAATGACTATTCCCACTCCAGAGACTGCAACAGTAGGGAAAACGTTGGATAGAGTAGGGGTAAAAATTACTATTCCCACTCCAGTGAGTGAAACAGTAGGGAAAGCGTTGGATAGCGGGAGGCTTAAAATTACTATTCCCACTCCAAGGAATGCAACAGTAGGGAAAGCGTTGGATAGCGTAGGGGTGAAAATTACTATTCCCACTCCAGTGAGTGCAACAGTAGGGAAAGCTTTGGATAGCGAGAGGGTAAAAATTACTATTCCCACTCCAGTGAGTGCAACAGTAGGGAAAGCGTTGGATAGCAGGAGGGTTAAAATTACTATTCCCACTCCAGGGAATGCAACAGTAGGGAAAGCATTGGATAGCGTAGGGGTAAAAATGACTATTCCCACTCCAGAGAGTGCAACAGTAGGGAAAGCGATGGATAGCGTAGGGGTAAAAATTACTATTCCCACTCCAGAGAGTGCAACAGTAGAGAAAGCGTTGGATAGCGGAAGGGTAAAAACGTACTATTCCCAAACCAGAGAGTGCAACAGTAGGGAAAGCGTTGGATAGTGGTAGGGTAAAAATTACTATTCCCACTCCAGAGAGTGCAACAGTAGGGAAAGCGTTGGATAGCGTAGGGGTAAAAATTACTATTCCCACTCCAGAGAGTGCAACAGTTGAGAAAGCGTTGGATAGCGTAGGGGTACAACTTACTATTCCCACTCCAGTGAGTGCAACAGTAGGGAAAGAATTGGATAGCAGGAGGGTTAAAATTACTATTCCCACTCCAGGGAATGCAACAGTAGGGAATGCGTTGGATAGCGTAGGGGTAAAAATTACTATTCCCACTCCAGAGAATGCAACAGTAGGGAAAGCGTTGGATAGCGGGAGAGTTAAAAATACTATTCCCACTCCAGAGAGTGTAACAGTAGGGAAAGTGTTGGATAGCGGGGGGGGGGGGTAAAAATTACTATTCCCACGCCAGAGAGTGCAACAGTAGGGAAAGCGTTGGATAGCGTAGGGGTAAAAATTACTATTCCCACTCCAGAGAGTGCAACAGTAGGGAAAGCATTGGATAGCGGAAGGGTAAAAATGACTATTCCCACTCCAGAGAGTGCAACAGTAGGGAAAGCGTTGGATAACGTAGGGGTACAAATTACTATTCCCACTCCAGTGAGTGAAACAGTAGGGGAAGCGTTGGATAGGGGGAGAGTTAAAATTACTATTCCCACTCCAGGGAGTGCAACAGTAGGGAAAGCATTGGATAGCGCAGGGGTAAAAATTACTATTGCCACTCCAGAGAATGCAACAGTAGGGAAAGCGTTGGATAGCGGGAGAGTTAAAATTACTATTCCCACTCCAGAGAGTGTAACAGTAGGGAAAGTGTTGGCTAGCGGGGGGGTAAAAATTACTATTCCCACGCCAGAGAGTGCAACAGTAGGGAAAGCGTTGGATAGCGTAGGGGTAAAAATTACTATTCTCACTCCAGAGAGTGCAACAGTAGGGAAAGCGTTGGATAGCGGAAGGGTAAAAATTACTATTCCCACTCCGGAGAGTGCAACAGTAGGGAAAGCGTTGGATAGCGTAGGGGTACAAATTACTATTCCCACTCCAGTGAGTGAAACAGTAGGGAAAGCGTTGGATAGCATAGGGGTAAAAATTACTATTCCCACTCCAGTGAGTGCAACAGTAGGAAAAGCGTTGGATAGCAGGAGGGTATAAATTACTATTCCCACTTCAAAGAGCAAAGAGTGCAACAGTAGGAAAAGTAAATGCTTCATATAAAAATAAAAATCAATTAAATATAAATAACAATTACAAATTAATTAAAAGTAATTACCAATTTAATATAATATAAAAATTAAACAATTAAAAATAAAAATAAAAATTAAACAATTAAAAATACAAATAAAAATTAATTACTTAAAAATAATTACCTATTAATACAAATTAATTACCAATTAACAATTAATTAATTTGCAATTGAAAATATTTAATCATTAATTAATTCAAAATCAATACCAATAAAAAAGTAAATGTTTTAATTTATTACAATTAAATTACTTCCCACCAAATTACTTCCCACAACCCACTTCAGAAAATAAATTAATAAAATTACCATAATTATCAATTAAACAATACATAAAAATAAATTACCAATTATATTTTAATTAATTAACAAATAATAATTAATTAACAATTAATTCAAATTAAATACCAATAAATAAATTAAAATATTTAATTTATTACAATTAAATTACTTCCCACCCTGTTCCGCTATATTCCCACAACCCGCTACAGAAACAAATATTAAAATTACCATAATTATCAATTAAACAATTAATAAAAATAAATTACAAGTTATATTTTAATTAATTAACAATTTATAATTAATTAACAATTAATTCAAATTAAATACCAATAAATAAATTTAAATATTTAATTTATCACAATTATATTACTTCCCACCCTATTCCCCTATAAACCCACAACCCGCTACAGAAAATAAATTAATAAAATCACCATAATTATCAATTAATCAATTAATAAAAATACATTACCAATTATATTTTAATTAATTACCACTTAAAATTAATTAACAGTTAATTCAAAAGAAATACAAATAAATAAATTAAAATATTTAATAATTATAATTAAATTACTTCCCACCCTATTCCCCAATAAACCCACAACCTGCTATTGAGTTATATTACGCAAAAATTAAATACCATAAAATTAATTACTTTAAAAAAAAATTATAAAATTCATATACACTTTTCACACATATACTAACATAAAACACACTTTAAGAAATTCGATAATATTAAAAAATCAATATTAACTTACCTCAAATTCGATATTTTTGTTGTCTATATTCTGTCCATTCGATATTGTGTCCATTCTATATTTTGGATTCGATATTACTGCTATTCTGTTCGATATTTTTGGAGTCTATATTCTGTCCATTCGATATTTTGCCCATTCTATATTTTTTACTCAATATTTTGCCCATTTGATATTTTTTACTCGATATTATGACTGTATACCCCTTAGATCTATTGAAGGAATTGGTACCTAATGTATCTGACTTGGTCCGCCCATTTGTGGCCCTCAACCCAAATCCCAGTGCGATGGCATTTAACTGTAGTGCCACTTGTGACCATTTTCAGATGGGTGCAGGTTGAGTTGATTATCTAACCAGAGGCGATCCTCCTCCCTTGCTTCATAAAAATACTCTATCTCCAGGGGTTCAATTGTCACATTAAAATCACGTGCTGGAATCGGGGTTGAGAAACGCTTTCCTCCCAAAAGCTTCTTAAGATCCTGTAAGGTGATGAATCTGCCGCCCCACTCTTGCATAAACATTACAAATATCAAAGGTAGTGCCTGTCACACCCTTAAATTGGATTCCCAAGATGTCGGGATTATTACATGGTAGCTCACAAACCTTGCCATTGAGAGCTATCTTAACCCAAACTAACAGTCTCCCTCAAGGGCGTCCTGACTTTCTCTGAATAGCGGGGCAGTGGGATATTAGGTAACCTGGCATGTGTAATGCTCCAAGTTTATTGGAGGATGCAGATGTCACAAGCTTCCATAAATTGACCTTGACCTCTGGTAGGTCGCTCCCCTTCTCCTGCAACTAAGCTGCAGCCTGCCTGCTGTTTCTCCTGCTCCTGCTCTTCAGGCAGCCCCTCTGCCATTTTGCTGCTGCTTCTTGCCGCCGTCCCCTGATTTCCCGCCGCTGCTCCCCTGCGGCCCCGTCCCCCCAGCTCCTCATTGGTCACCCTCGTCCCGCCGCCTCCCAGCAGAGCCGCCCTCCATCACCTGCGCGTAATAAATGGCGGCCGCTGCAAGGACACGCAGCGGACGTGCGCAGCGGTTGCGCGCCGCTAGTGCGCTGAAGGCGCGCCTAAGGCAAGCCCGTCTGCGCACATCCGCACCTGGACCGCGCCCAGCGCCAGGACCCCTGGCCCCCGTCGATACCAGCCCACACGATGGACTTATGACGCCGCCACCCTCCACGCACTCAACGTCGGCCGGAACCCTGCCTGCTACCGAGCCATCCCGAAGTGCACCCACGGACCCTTCACCTGCCAAGCCTGCAAATTCTCCTGCCGCCGAACCGGCACCGCTCCCGCCAAGCCAGGCACCAGCAACACTCACCTCAAGTGCAACCTGCTCAACACCCGCTCCGTCCACAGACACGCCGTCGAACTTTGGAACCTCCTCGACACAACATCACCAGACGTCGCCTTCCTCACGGAAACCTGGATGAATGCCTCCTCCGCCCCCGACATCGCCATAGCCATCCAGGATGGCTAAAAGATCAGAGAGACCGTGTCAACCAAACCTGAGGGGGCATCGCCATCGTCCACAGAAACACCATCCGAATCACGACCAACTTCGACGACACCCTCACCGCCGCCGAGCACCTTCACTTCCAGATACACACCGACCCCAGGACCACCCTCAGAGGCACTCTCATCTACAGACCACTGGGACCACGCACACAATTCAGTGAAGCCATCGCAGACTTCGTCAGCCAACACGCCCTTACCTCCTCGGACTACACCCTCCTAGGGGACCTCAACTTCCACCTGGAGAACAACAATGACAGCAACACCGCTGTCCTGCTGGACAACCTCGCCAACCTCGGACTCAAGCAACTGGTGAACACCCCTACCCACTACGCCGGCCACACGCTAGACCCCATCTTCTCATCCAGCAAGCACATCGCCTTCAGCCACTCCACCGGACTAAACAGCCGCGTCCACTTCAACTTCAGGAGAACCACGACCCACCACCACCTGCAACAGGCTCCTCGCAGAAGCTGGAGCAAGATCACCGCTGACCAACTCACCACCTCCCTCATCCAGAACCCTCCCACCAACACGAGGAACCCCAACGAAACAGCCCGCAACCTCACACAGTGGCTCACCAACTGCGCCGACGACCTCGCACCACTGAAGAACGCTCCCAGCAGACTCGGCAGCAAGAAAACCTCATGGTTCACCAACGACCTCAAAAACTCCAAGAAAACCTGCTGCACGCTCGAGAAAGCCTGGCGCCACGACCAGACAACAGAAAACATGACAGCCCTCAAGAACGCCACCCGCAAACACCACCAGCTGATCCGCACCACCAAATGGACAACATTCAAAGAACGTCTGGACAACAACTCCCACAACAGCATCGCTAAAGAGTTCTCCAACCCCAGCACCTGCAACAACAACATCACACCCTTGCAAGACCGCTGCAACTCACTCGCCTCGTTCTTCCACCGCAAGATCGCCAACATACACAACAGCTTTGGCGCACAGACCACGCACCCGACCACCGAACCAGCGCCCCCCACAACCACCCTGTGCACCTGGACCCCGGTCAGCCCCGAAGACACCACCCGCATGATGAACACCATCCACTCCGGCTCCCCAACCGACCCCAGTCCACACCACATCTTCAACAAAGCCGACTCCATCATCGCACCCCAACTCCGGGACATAATCAACAACTCCTTTGCATCCGCGGCCTTCCCGGAGAGCTAGAAACATGCCGAGCTCAGCGCCCTCCTGAAGAAACCCAGCACAGACCCCACGGACCTCAAGAACTTCTTCCCCATCTCGCTCCTCCCTTTTCCTGCCAAAGTCATCGAGAAGACCGTCAACAAACAACTCTCCACCTTCCACAAGTCTAACGGATCCCTCGACCCCTCGCAGTCAGGCTTCCGAGCAAACCACAGCACCGAGACCGCCCTCATCACAGCCACTGACGACATCAGGTCCCTGCTCGACAAAGGGGAAACAGCTGCCCTCATCCTTCCGGACCTCTCAGCAGCATTCAACACTGTATGCCACCGCACACTAATACAGCGCCTCAGCAACACTGGAATCCAAGGGAAGGCCTTGGAGTGGATCATCTCGTTCCTCGCCGGAAGAACCCAGAGAGTCCGCCTCCCCCCCTACCGATCCGCGGCCACCGAAGTCATCTGCGGCGTGCCGCAAGGATCCTCGCTCAGCCCCACCCTCGTCAACATCTACATGAGCCCCTTTGCGGCCATCGCACGCCAACACAACCTAAACATCATCTTATAGGCCGACGACACCCAGCTAATCCTCTCCCTCTCCAACGACCCCGCCACCACCAGAACAAGCCTCCTCGAAGGAATGAAAGACGTTGCGGAATGGATGAAGCTGAGCCGTTTGAAACTGAACTCGGACAAGGCGGAGGTCCTCATCCTAGGACCATCCCCCTCTGCCTGGGACGACTCCTGGTGGCCCTCGGCCCTGGGCACCGCCCCAAGCCAACTGACCGCGCACGCCACCAGGGTTTCATCCTGGACTCCTCCCCCACAATGACCAAGCAAGTCAATGCCGTCTCGTCATACTGTTTCAACACCTTGCGCATGCTCCGAAAGCTCTTCAGGTGGATCCCCACCGAAACCAGGAAGACGGTCACCCAGGCCCTCGTCACCAGCCGACTGGACTACGGGAACACCCTCTAAGCAGGAACCACAGCCAAACTCCAGAAAAGACTCCACCGCATACAGGACGCTTCTGCACGACTCATCCTGGACATCCCCCATCACAGCCACATCTCTGCCCATCTGAGAGACCTGCACTGGCTACCCGTCAGCAAGAGGATCACGTTCAGACTCCTCACCCATGCACACAAGGCTCTCAACGACATGGGCCCCAAATACCTCAACAGCCGCCTCACATTCTACACACCCACCTGCCAGCTCCGATCCGCCAGCCTTGCCCTCGCCACCGTACCACGTATTCGCAGAACCACCGCCGGAGGAAGATCCTTCTCCTACCTGGCGGCCAAGACTTTGAACTCCCTCCCCACCCACCTACGGCTGACCCAGGACCATCTCTCCTTCCGGAAACAACTCAAGACCTGGCTGTTCGAGCAGTAGCGACTCCCCCTCCCCAGCGCCTTGAGACCCTATCGGGTGAGTAGCGCGCTATACAAATCTGCTGATTGATTGAAGGGCGTCCTGACTTTCTCTGAATAGCGGTGCAGTGGGATATTAGGTAACCTGGCATGTGTAATGCTCCAAGTTTATTGGAGGATGCAGATGTCACAAGCTTCCATAAATTTGATCCTATGCAGGAGTATCATCTTCAACCTCACCCCAGCCACGTTCCACAACGCCATCAGGCGCATACTCATATCCTTTGACACGGTGGCCTTAGGAGAAGAAGGTATTAAAGCTAGGGTTCATACATGGGCCTGGTGATGACAAGGAAAAGTGGATGTTACTTCCCTAGAAATGGATGGCCCTCTTGTGTCCAGCTCCCTATGGCCTTATGTAGTTACGCTGCTGTCCCATCGTGGTGTTAAAGGGGTTAGCTGGCTCACTGAAGCTGGGTGTATATCTCACCAATAAGTCAATCATTTCATCCTAGGGTCAAATCTTGGCTGATAGAAGGGTTACTAGTTAGCTGATGGTAGTTAGGGAGTAGTACTTTAGTTGGAAATTGGTTCTCTCAGAGCGGCAAGTTCTTGTTTCCAGTGCAATTAGACTATAGATCAATCTACTATCTGCCAAGGACAATTCTAAGCAATCCCTACGGCTATTGAGAAGAGAGTGCCTTCTCGCTCGCAGAATCTCGTCTCTGATCACTGACCTGCAAGCTTCACATGTCCAATCCAATGGATTGCTTTATTCTTAAGAGAGTAATCTTCTTCGTACCTCTTGTGCCGGTGTAGTTTTTCTGAACATTAGTCTTATAGATCTAACAGATTAAGGGAGCTTGGTTTGCCTCTCTCACTTGATACTGACTAGGATTACTCCTGGGCAGAGGTTCTCTACCATATTGTCTTTCATGGTGCTGATAGGGGCCCCTAGCTATACACAGTGGCTCTTCCCGCTTCTCCAATGGATTTCTGGTGCTAACTATTTCAGCAAGGCTGCACATTGGACCTTCAGTACTAACTCTTGGCTGGAACTGGCTTCGTCCTACAGGGACTGGAGGTGTATCCTTATTGAGGGGACTACCAATCCATGAGGCCAAAATGTTCGATTTTGCGTAAGCACTTCTACTTGTTGCCAGGAGATGTTGACCTCTGAGCTCACATATTATCAAGTTGAAGTCCTTGATTTCTACTGCTAGGACATTGATAATCATCAAGACATCACCATTGGGCTTGTCCTGCCCCTTATCCTCCCCAACTTTCAGGTTTTTTACCATAGCTAAATGTGGTGCATATCTATTGCTACAAATGACATCTAGTCCAGGGGAATCTTGGGTCCTCAAGGTAACTGAACTTACTGAACTAATCACCTCGGTATCTGATGGTTTTAGGGAAATGGCCTAGGGGTATGTGTGATGCGCTTCCAAAATATGTGGGGGATGCATTTGGGCATTCTTGAGCTTACTGCTAGTGTTGGAATCTTGGGGTTGGAGCTGACTCTGGGCTCTAACGGGTTTAGATTTTCCTCACATTCAGTTAAAAGATTGTCCATTTGGTCTAGTGTAGGGTTCCTCCCAGTATACTTCATGGCTTTTTTGGTCTTTTTAGTTTTGTTGCATGCTGCCCCAGATCCACTCGGGATAGCTTTCCTTTTCCCCATGACCGACTAGATGTAAAGGCCAAGCTGCCTAATTTGTTAAAAGCAGAGGCACAAACACAAGGCAAAATTGACTTAGCACCAGCCAGTCGTAAATGGGCAGTATCATTGAAGACCAGAGAACAGGACTTGGGGGTGTGGCTCAGCCCAACCTCTTTCGGGCTATGACGGGTGCGGACGGGCCAGCCCTTGGCCTGGATGTGGCCCGCGTGCGTCCCATGCTGTGGAAAGAGACCAGCGCTCTTGTAGTGCAACCTTAGCATTGGTCACCCCTCCAACTGGATCATGTAAGTTGGAGACAGCAAGCAAGTTGCCAGAACCAGCAGCGCATCCCGCTCTGTGGAAAGAGACCAGCATTCGTGTAGCATGGCCTTGGCATTGGTGATCCCTCCTCCTGGGTCTCGTAAGGTAGAGACAGCAGGCAAGCGGCCAGAAGCAACGGCTCTTTTTCAATCTACTGTGTGAGTGGCTCTATTTTTGAGAATAGATTATTTATGTGTATGTTATTTTGCAACATATTGGTTCTTGTTCTGTAATAATAGTTGAATCCTTGTTTAAATGCCGTAGAAGTATTTGTTGCACTGTGTTTGTTTCTATAGTTAGGTGGTGATATAGGTTTGTGATGGCAAGGAAATGTATTTGTTTCTGCACATTAGAGGGTGATCAAGTGTAAAAACTATATGTACATTTATGCTTATTGTAGTCAAACTGACCGTAGGTTTTTGTTTACCTATGAGTGGATGTTTGACAATAAGATATTGGTGGATAATTTCTCTGACACTGGAATGTTTGTAAATAATGGTAGTTCTTTTCTAATATTACATTGAGTGTTTAATTTTTTAGAACAGTTTTGTGTCTTGTTATGGTGTTTAATATGTGTTGTGACGGCACATGCTTGGAACTCAGATAGTGGGTGTCTTTGTGTATGGCATTTCTTTTATATTACAGTGAATTATTACATTAGAGATCTCTTGCAATATTGCTGCTTGTGTTTTAAAACACGCTTGTTTTGGTTATATTTGTAAAAGGGGTAATATGTGAACACAATTAATGTTTCTATATTGGTGGTTATACTATTATTAAGTGGTGTATTCCCAGGCAAATTATGCAGAATAGTTCTGCAGTTAGTGTAGTTTTGGTTTTTCCAGTATTTCAGACAACACACTTATGGCCTGATTTAAATCTTAGGTGATCAGGACCCGCCATTGCTTTTTCAATGGTTTCGCCACCTGCTGACTTGGCTGTATGTAGATGCTTGCTGGTACAAAGGCGAAAGACTGCCAGAGTCCTGTTGACACAGCCAGGAATTCTCAACCTCATCAACAGCGGTTTAGGCAGAAGCGGCTGTTGGCAGGAATTCAGCCAAGATTCCTACCATCCAAATTACGGCCGGCCTTTCCGCTGCAGCAACTGTGGCAGGAATCCAACCTACTTTGAGTTTGTGGAATCATAGGAAATGAGTACAAAACGTACCCTTTACCTGCTTCTAATTTCCGTTTCTGTCTTGTACCTTATCGTCCATGTCCCATTTATTCTCCATCGATTCAACCATGAAACTGAAGGAGTCAGTTGTTGATAGGATCTATGATAAGCTACTTGTACAATTGTCCTATATATAATTTATTGACAATTGCTAAAGCCTTGTGTACTTCTGCATTAATCTTACATGCAACATTTTTCTTAGGTGTAATGCATTAGTGTTCATGTTCCTACTCATCAAGATAATATGATATCACCTGCATTGACACTTAAAAGAACATATTGCTGTTGTGGTGCTTGTTGGTGTTGTGCTTATGGTGCCTGTTGGTGTGCATTTAATAGTGTGTGTATGTTGTTTGTGTGGCATGCATTATGTACCAAAAAAGGGCATAACACATTTCCTACATATACATTACGACACATACACAACAGATATGTGTAGTAAGATAATGATGAGTAGGACTTACCTATCTCAATACCAGCATGGCCGCACTCCATTAGAACACCACCACCAGGATACTTCCAACTCAACTGGAAAATCCAAATCTGCTTGGCCCAAGCCCTCTGGCATGATGGTGATGGAGTACTGATATTCCGCAAATAAGACTGCTCCGGCCGCAGTCTTCTGTCTATTGCTGCAACATCAAAATACAACCGGCGGAACCACAGTCAGTTTGACGGAGTGCTTGGGACCACTGCTGCTATCTTCCCAAGATCTAAATGAGGCTATTAGTATTTATACACCTATTTAAAAAAAAATCTTAAAATGATATGGTTCGAGAATTGGAACCATTAGATGACGGTGGTCAGTGATCTCATCAGTGATATCAGTAATGATATTAATGATGTAAAGTAACATGTAATGAGTGATGCCATAAGCAAGGTCCTATGAAGTGCATGACAGGGGTAAAAGTTATTGTAAGTATGGCTAACCATACCTGGTGAATTCCAGTGTTTTTTTGTTTTCTGCTTTGTAACTATATTTTCACTTTAACTCTGTCTTTGGCCAGCTACTCAAGGTGGCGTACGGATGTTATTGCAGGTGCCTATATATCACCCGTAATAAAACAACGTTCTTACCAGCTTTACCACTCCAGGGCACGCCTAGTGGTCATGCTGTAACCACACCAGCTGAGTTATGTGATTGGAGGAAGGTGGGATCCAGGACATGGGAGACCTGTATCAAGAAGGCATCTTGATACCACATGCCACATTAGTCAAGGAGGACAGACTACAACCAGACTGGTTCCTGCTGCATTGTTCGCTCCTGGCAGCTCTGACTACTAAATGGGAAGACATAACTAACAAACTCCCAACACACCTAACGGTCCAGTACCTGCACGTGATGGGCCACAGTGGACACCTTACAAGGTGGTTTGCTACTTCCCTTAAGCAACACACAGCAATCACATTAACACCACTGAAGCTCAATTGGGAGGGGTACCTGAACCGCCCAGATCCCAAATGGGCAGAGGTATTAGAGAGTCCCTCAGGTATCCCCCAGGATTATGCACTTCTGCCAGTTACAATATTACATTACACAAAGAGCAAACCTCACTCAGGCCAAGATTAACAGATATTTCCATTGTATCAATGCCGCCTGCCCTCGCTGTCGCCTTACTGACGCAGACCTACTGCACATGTTATGGGGATGCCCCTATCTTCAAGGATACTGGTGCATGATTGTGGAAGGCCTCTTCTGTTGCGCAGAGTGCAGCATTCCTTTTGAATGGGAGATTCACATCATACACCTCTATAGTAGAAGCAAAAAGCATAAAGTAACCTCTAGCTTCCTAGATTTTGGATTGGCAGTGGCTAAAAGGCTGATCAAAAGAAGAGCACCTGAGCCCCCAAATGTGTTGGCCTGGAGGTGCTCTCTCTTGACAAGGGCCCAGGCAGAGAGCATGGCACTGCACCAGGAGGACATATTGGGCATCCGTAGGCTCCCAATCACTGCAAGCTAGGATGCAATACTGGCTGAGTTACAAAACTCCCATAGCGCCAAGCTGGACACGCCAGACTCAAAAAACAGCACCACCTCTAAACATGCACCGAGGGAGGAACACAGTGCCTGAAACGACTATAGCACAAGGTCACTGGCTGGTGGGCATACTTATTCTACGCTTGAAGCACATCTCAGAGTAAGCACCAAAATAATCTAAAATGTGGCAAGCAGAGAGGACGTGTGGGCATAGGGGATCAAAAAGTTCTTCAGTTTGATACACAAACCCCTAATTATGTTTTACTTTGTTCTGGTTCATTACTGACGCCTCCCCTATTAACAGATACTACACAGTAGAAATTACTAACAAAATGTATTTGGTCATTCAAATGCTGCAGATAGAACGTGAAGTCAACCTGTGATACGATGTTCATGTTGAGTATATGCGCAAGATTATTATTATTATTATTATTTTTATTTTGTCCTCATATCACCGTAAGCATCTGCCATCGTAACATAAAAGACCCTATTGATCCTGAATGCCCTGGGTCCATGTTGCTGCATTCGCTTCTTTGTATGAGGCTTGGTGTAATCATCAGACTATCTTACACCAGTCTTAGTTCCATGCCCCAACAGACCAGGGGCGACCAAATATTTCCTTCACTTCGATCAAGTCTTGCCATATTTAGTGCCGCCCGAACCCATTTCTCATATGCTGGAGGAGCCGGATCTTTCCATAATATACAAATTTCCCATCGGGCTAACAGGATGAAACACAAAAATAGGCCCATTTGTAATCTAGATAGATGGTTTATAAGATCCGGACTGAAACCAAATATAACCAAGACTGGATCTAGAGTGATCTCTAAGCCAAAAATTCCCGTCAATGCCAGCTCTATATTCAGCCAATAGCCCCTTAGCTAAGTGCACTCAAAAAACATATGCAGATCATCTGCTTCTATTATACCACATTTAGGGCACCGAGGAGGTGGATCTGAAACGAACGTAGCAATTTTTTTTAGGGGTATAGTACAACCTATTAATAGTGAAAAAAAGTTTTTTCTTCAAAGAGGCGGACTTAACGAACTTATATAGATTGTTAATAGATCGAAAGTAAAATTCTACAGAGCTATTCTCCAGTATAGATGAATCCCAAACAAGATATGGAGGAGGAAGCTCAGTATCCTCTCTATCTAGTAAGCTCCTATACCATATCCCAACCTCCTTTTTCATGGGAGCTGGGTTTTGGAATTTTGATTCCACCTCGTAGTTCCCGCCTATATTCACCTTTTCTGCCGCATACCATGAGCAAAGTTGTAAAAATTTAAAACTAGAAAAGGAATCTCCAATCTTTTCTCTCAAAACCTCCCAAAGTAGAACTCCATCTGAAGATATTATATCAGATCACATCTGGATAGCTGCACGCTCTATTGGAACAGCCAAGCTGTCTTTCAAGCAGTCAGGAAGTCCAGGGGAGTCCCAGATTAGGGCAAAGTCTGAGTAGTATTTTATCCCCCACCTTGCTTTAAGATTTTGCCAAGTGTTGAGTGCAGATCTAATCACCTTTAGGCGTACTTTCTTGAAGAACCTGGGGGCCCCGAATTTATACAAAAATCCAGTCCCCCCCTCTTGATTCACCATGACATTCAGAATCCTCCCCCAGTTGTTATCAGTGGGGCTGGCCAATAGACATCGAATATTTTTAAACTGGAATGTAAGACAGTAACAGAGGATATCTGGTAATGTTAAGCCCCCCTTAATTAGCCTTCTCTTTAGCTTCTTCCAGGATAGTCTGGAGGTTTTATTGGCCCAGATGAAGCTTCCGATCTTACTCTGAATTTTCCCAAGAAGTTTACCGGGGAAATCGAGAGGGATAGCACTGAACAAATATGTATTTTAGGCACAATTACCACTTTGACTATGTTCACTCGGCCATATATTGTAAGTGGAAGATTCCTCAACCTAAGGAAAAGATGATCAATTTCCTTTGAGACTCTCCTCAGATTTGTCAAGGGGATGTTTGCCAAGTCCAGCTCTATATTGATCCCCAGGTATTTAAATCCAGAGCTGACACTCCTTTCCCATCATTCAACCCCCCAACACATTATCTCCGTCTTTGACGGATTAACTGCATACCCAGAGTATCGTCCAAACTCACATAAAGTAGTCTCCACTTTAGGAAAAACCACTATAGGATTACTAGTGTAGACTAACAAATCATCTGCATTGAGGGTGAGTTTAACATTGAGGTCTTGCACACAAAAGGGGGTAATATGAGGATCTAGTCTGAGTGCTTGGCTAGGGGTTCAATATATATATCGAACAGCAGGGGTGAAATAGGACACCCCTGACGTGTCCCCCTCTGAATTTTGAACCTCGCTGATAATACCCCATTTAGGAGGATAGTAGCCGAAGCCCCCTCATAGCATTTAACTAGAGATCTTATAAACACTGTACCAAATCCCATTACTCTAAGGGTTTCCCAAAGGAAGGACCAACTGACGCGGTCGAACGCTTTAGCTGCGTCGTATGCGGCCACTGCAAGAGGCTCTGATTGTGTAACTGCCAGATCTATACAGCCTATTAGTTGTAAGTTCTGTTCCTGTATATAACGTCCTGGAATGAACCCCTTCTGATCTGCTCCTATTAATTGCGGTAACACCTTGACCAATCTCCCTGCCAAAATACTAGTAAAGATCTTACATTCTGCATTTAGCAGGGAGATTGGCCTGTAGGAATGTGCCCTTAGTGGGTTTTTCCCAGGTTTTAATATAAGCACAATAGTTGCTTCTCTCCAGGACTGAGGGATTCCCCCCTCAGATAGATAGATATAGTTAAATAACTCATGCAATCTAGGTATAATTATCTCATCGAGAATCTTATAAACTTCTCCTGGGAGGGCGTCTGTCCCTGCAGCCTTATTATTTTTGATCTTTTTAATATGGAGCCTGATTTCTTCCTCAGTAATCGGCCTTTCTAACATCTCCTGGCTATCCCTGTTAAGTAATGATAGAGCCTTAATATTTAAGCATGCTTGGATACTATCAATGTCTGATACCACATCCTCTTTATATAGTTGGGAAAATAGAGAGAGAAGACTTTGCTGCATTTCTTCATGCTTGCTTGACGTTGCACCAGCCTCATCAATTATTAGTTTATTAATATTATTTTTAACTCTATCCGCTTTTGTCTTCCAAGCTAGGGTAGCGCTTGCTCTTTCTCCATATTCATAATTCTCCATTCTATGGACCTCCCATTGAACTCTCACTTTTTCTTCCAGCTTACTTCCATACTCGGAACGAACTTGGTCTAATTCCTTAAGGATTAGAGGGGTTGCCTCAGGTTGACAGTGTATCCTAACATTTTCTAATCTAGATATCTTCGTATCCATTTTTTGGAATTTCAGCCTATCTTGCTTGTTTTTAGAGGATATCAAGCTATGGAATACCCCGCGAATATAGGCCTTAAAGGCATCCCATACATAGTCAGGAGATGCTGACCCTACATTATCTAGGAAAAACCTAACAGTTGATTCCTTTATGTTACTGATTAGCTCCTGATCCCGCAACATACCTCTATTTAATGTCCACCGAGAAGGAGATTTAACTTTACTTGCCGTGTATACAAATGTTATAGGGGCATGATCCGAAATGATAGATGGGAGGATGGAAATATCCACCACATTTTCCAGGCTTGCTCTGTCAGTGAGGATATTATCTATTTTCGAAGAATGGCCGTGCTTTTTACTAAAATAAGTAAACCCAGATCCCAATCTCACTTTGGCTTCCCAAACATCGACCAGGCCAAGATCGTGGATCATATTAATCATTGCTCGCCGTGTTTGTGAAGATGCTGCATATCTACTGTGATTTGACCTGTCTCGGGTGGGGTTAGGAAGCACATTAAAATCGCCCCCAATTATTATTGAGGATGTAACCTCTATCAGGTTGGCCTGTACCTTGAGTAGGCAAGTGGGATCGTCTAGATTAGGCCCATAGTAGGATGCCAAAGCAACTTCAGCCCGCTACAAAGTTGCCCGCACCAGGATCCACCTACCAGAGCAGTCAGTTAAAACAGAATTGATAGTACTATTGACTCCCTTTCTTATCAGGACAGCAACCCTCTTATTTTGTGTCGTATGTTGAGAGCAGAGAAAATGCTCTATCCATTTATATTTACCAAAGACGTCATTAGTCTCTGAGTAGCTTAAATGTGTTTTCTGTATAAGAAACACCTGTGCAGCCGACTGTTCAAGATATTTCATAACCAGCCGCTGTCTTCTGCTGCAGCGCAACCCATTGACATTCCATGAGAAAAACTTAATCTTTGTGCCAGTCAATTTCTGCCTACCCCTTTCTCCCTCCTAAATCCAGTGGCCCGAGCTACCATAATCAAAACAGGGTATGAGGACATTATTTTTTCGTTTTCTCCCACTGCAACCCCACCTGTGCAACCCCCCAACCCACCCCTCTAACCCCCTGTGACCCTCCATCCTACTATGCTCCTGGGAACCCTCCCTTTTCTCTTGGACATATACCCTCGGTCTGAGCCCCCTCGATGTTTAGCTATGTACAAAACAACAAAATCACGCTAAATGATGTCAGCCTCAGCTCCATGCCTCTTCACCTCTACAAATAGAGAGTTAAAATACCCTAAGAAGAGTCTATACTACATCATGTTTATATTTTGTTATACTTTGCTAACTGCAACGCTCCCCCCGCTGCTGTTATTTGTATCTTCCCCTTCGCCTCCTCTCTTTCTAATCTTGTCTATTAGAGAGTCCACCTCCTCCAAATGCCGCATGTTATATATATGGTTATCCCACATAATACGTAGAGATGCGGGAAATCTGAGTTGGGTCTTGGCGCCTAGTTTGTTCAATATAGCCATCCTTTTGCCCAGTTCCCACTGCCTTGTGGCTGTTCGATGGGACACATCTGACCGAACAGAGAAAGAGAAAGGGGTGGAGGTTAACTTACATCTCAGTTCACCTGCTTCTAGGGCAAGGGATTGGATCTTCTCTTTGAGAGAATAAGTTAAGAAATTAATAGTATTTTCCTGGGGCGGTTTTTTGCAGGAGACCTTCTATAAGGGTCACAATGGACCCTTTGAATGTCCACAGACAGATCCCGATCTTCATCCGAAGATTTTAAAATGTGTGTCTTCAAAAGGGAGACTACAAAGTTCTTAAGGTCGCTTCCCTCAATATCCTCTGGGACATTCAGTAATTTCAAATTGTTTTTTCTAGAGCGGTTCTCCAGCCGCTCAATGTCATCATGTAACTCCTGATTCTGCTGTATCAGCTTATTCATCATGACGGGAGAAGCATTTATGGATTCCTTTATTTTGGGTATCTCAGCTTCCAGTGCGTCGGTTCTCTGTGAAACTTCCTCGATCTTTGATGATAAAAGATCACATGAGGCCTTCTCTCTCTCGCGCAAGATTATTATTGTCATCAAAAATTGCAGCCATGTCCTGGTTGTCTCTGCAACAATATTTACTGTCTACCAAAGTAAGTCAAGTCAAAACCACTTTATTCGATTTTGTTAAAAATCATAAAAGCATACTACAACAATATAAAATCATTCCAATTACATATTTTGCAATTTCATATACTACAATACAATTAAAAACACATTTAAAAAATTCCATATGGTACAATTCAATTTTAAACTATAAAAGGTCATAAAAGACTTATGTGCAAAAAGAGCCAGAAATACTTAAATCATCCCAGTCCCCGTTGTTGGGCTTGTACTTTCCTCCTCCTAATTCGAACAGCAGCCACAAGATAATTTGCCACACTAAACATTACCAAGGGAGAGTCAAGCATTTGTAGGAACAAAAAAGCGAGTTTCGCTTGCAGGAACGCTTTCTCCTTCAATAAGGGTAGCAAATACTTCCTCCTTGGAACTTGATAAAAAGGGCAAAATAACACAAGGTGTATATTGTCTTGTATGGAAAAGTTGTCACATTCACATACTGGTGCATCCTCAAGTTTGCACCAACCCTGTCTGTCACAGAGTACCAAGTATATCTGGTTAAACCTAAACTTAACCAGAAGCCATCTATGAAATGGAATATTAACTAGAGCAAGGTACGGTTGGATGGCAATACAGGTGAGTGTCATATAATGTGCTCTGACCGTAGGTTTTGATAACTGGAGTTGTTCTCTCTCCAAAGACTTGAGTTTGCAAAAATTCTCTTTGACCCAAGCTAGGTCAGCTTTTTTTAAATCAAGCGGGGAGGAGAAAATCTCCGGGCGTCCAAGTTCTTTCGAGCACTTATTTATATAAGCCAGCCAAGCAATATCTTTATGTTTATTCAATTTTAAACAGTCCAACAAAATTTTGTGGTTAAGACCTAAGTTGTTATTGGTCCAAACTCTTATCCACAGTAGAATAGGAGCCATGGAGAGGATATCTGTGATATAACACACTCCAAGCTCCTGATGGACAGAAAAAGTGGCTGTTGATAAGGGGAGTCCTAATATAGAACATAAAAACTTATTAACCTCTGTTTGAATGGTTTCAGTTTTTACATAACCCCATAATCCAGCTCCGTATCTCGCTATAGCCAATGATTTTGCCCTATACAAGGCTAGAAGTGCACCGCTTGGTTTCCCCCCCAGTCTCCTTGAGAAGCTTAAGATGGCATTAACAGAACTCCTTACAGCTTTGGTCTTTGCTACTACCTGAGGGGTCCAGCTGCCCTTGGTGTCAAAGATTACTCCGAGGTAAGTGAAAACTTTTACATTGCTGATCACTTCCCCTTTGCAGTAAAAGGATTTAGTGTTATTTTTTGCTGCCCCAAAGACCATAACATGGGATTTCGCGTTATTAACTACAAGGTCAAGAGAGGACATAAAGTCACTAAATGCATTAAGAAGTCTCTGGAGGCCCAAGTGTGTCCTAGCTATTAAGGCAGCATCATCCGCGTACAGGAGCACTGGGATGTGAGTGTCTCCTGCACGTGGAGTGTCCACAGATGAGGTCAAAAGAGTTTTTTCCAGAGAGTTTATGTACAAAGTGAACAGCATAGGGGCAAGGATGCAACCTTGTCGCACACCCCTGCCAGATTTAAACCACGCTGTGCGATGCCCCTCTTGATCCATTCTAGTGGAAGCCTTGAGGTCTTTATGAAGTTCAGCCAAAAAGTGGACCAAAGGGGGGTCCAATCCCATCTGTAACAGCATGCCCCACAACTTGGCTCTATTCACTAAGTCGAACGCTGTAGACAGATCCATGTATGCAACAAAAATAGTCCCTTTTTTAGCCTTTGTATATTTAGCAATTATCATGTTCAAATTCAGGCATTGGTCCTCTGTCCCTCTGCCTGACCGGAAACCATACTGGGCATTGGACAAAATGTTATTCTCTGTGGACCATTTGTTAATTTTCACCAGTAAGATTTTTCCCAGAATCTTCATGGAGGAATCCAACAGGGATATGGGGCGATAACATTTTGGGTCATTTCTTACTCCTTTTTTAAAAATTGGTACAATAATTGAACATGCCCAAGTATTTGGAAAGCCCCCCTTAAGCACATTATTAAAAACATTCGTTAGTACAGTTGCCCATAGCTCTAGGTTTGATTTATATAAGTCCAATGGGACCCCATCGGGCCCTGGTGCTTTGTTCTTGGCGGACCCAATTATAGCGACCTTGACTTCATTTTCAGTGAAAACAACCACGGGTTGCAGATTAGTGTTACACGGTAAACAGAAACTTTCATAAAATAAATTGCTCCCATAGATAACTGAAAAATGGTTAAGCCAATCTGACTCAGGTATATTGGCCTCAAGGTCTGTGTTGCATGTCTTAGCAAATATGGGGTTATTTACAATGGACCAGAATTTAGAGCTGTGTTTTAGGGTGGTGGAGTCCATTAGAGCATCCCAGGCTTCTTCTTTAACAGCCTTTTTTCGTATTTTTACCGCCTCTGCATATTTTTTCCTCAGTTGAGCTATCACTGGCCTATTTCTTGGGGAATGTTTTAGTGCAGCTATCAGTGCAGAGTGGGCCTTTGAACAAGAATGGTCAAACCAGCCGGAGGCTGGAGCGGGTCCCCTTTTAGGGCTGAGTGTTAATTCTTTCTCCACCTTCGAGCAAATAGCCTCAAAGGCGGCAATAATCTCTTTGTCCCCCCTAGCTGGGTCCCTGCAAATCTGGAATTCCACCGCCATTTCATGTTCAATGAGATTCAGGAAATCTTCAGGGCAAACTTTGCACCATTTTAAACGCCGCCCATTATCTTTGCTCTTAATGTGCTTCACAGAAGTGGACAACAAGACCTCCTTCAACAATCCAAGTGATCCATCCAGCGTTAAACACACCGGATTGTGATCACTAAAGCCACTTTCAATGGCGTTGTAAAAAAAGACATAGTGGAGGAGCCCTGGG